>NC_091066.1:146408165-146721082 GCF_000393655.2 Nicotiana sylvestris | reverse complement strand
CTTGTGGCTTCGATCCGGTGACCTCGAAATGAATCGAACCAAGGCGACTATCCATCTTGTTAACCTTTGTACGGCTTTCACACTATCTACGATAGTGATATCTTCGATGGCCTTGATCTTGTCGGGGTTGGTTTCGATCCCTCAATTTGATACCATGAAGTCAAGGAACTTGCCCGAACCGACCCCGAAGGCACATTTTTCTGGGTTAAGCTTCATGTTGTACTTCCTCAAGATTTTGAATGTTTCCTGCAAATGAGTTACATGGTCCTCTGCGCGTAGGGACTTAACCAACATATTGTCAATGTAAACTTCCATTGATTTACCTATCTATTCCTCGAACATTCTGTTAACTAAGCGTTAGTATGTAGCTCCGACAATTTTTAGCCCGAAGGGCATTACATTGTAACAGTATGTTCCAAACTTAGTGATAAACGAGGTTTTCTCTTGGTCTTCCGGGTTCATCTGAATTTGATTGTACCCGGAGTAAGCGTCGAGAAAGGTAAGGATCTTGTGGTCGGCCGTGGCTAGATCATGTGATCGATGTTAGGCAGTGGAAAAGAGTCTTTAGGGCATGCCTTGTTTAAATCCTTATAATCTACGCACATTCTAAGTTTGTTCCCCTTTTTAGGGAATACAACTACGTTGGCTAACCATTCGGGGTATTTTACCTTCCTAATAGACCATATTTTAAGAAGTTTAGTTACCTCATTCTTTATGATTGCATGGCTCACCTCGGACTGGGGCCTTCTTTTTTGATTTATTGGTTTGAACCTGGGGTCGAGGCTTAGTCGGTGTGTTGTTATTTCTGGTGAGATCCCTGTCATGTCTAAATGGGACCAAGAAAAACAATACATATTATCGGTAAGAAATTGAATGAGTTTTTTCTTGAGTTCGGGGGTTAACCCCATTCCCATGTATACCTTTCTCTCGGGCATGTACTTTATCAATATGACCTATTCCAATTCCTCGACCTTTGACTTGGTTGCATCTGACCTTTGGGAACAACGAAAGTTCGAGGAGTAAGGAAATTATCTTCTTCTTCGATTACTTGTTCTTCCGGTTCGGTCGAGGCTCGGGACGGTGATTGCTATTTGGTCGTTTGCTTATCTTTGGTGCTCAATTTTTCTGAGGTCGAAGGCATTGGTATCGGTGTTATCTCATCGATTGCAAACATTTCTCTTGCAGCATGTTGTTCTCCTTAAACTGTTTTCTCACCATCCATCATTGGGAATTTCATCATCTGATGAAGATTTGAGGGTACTTCCCTCATGCTGTGGATCCACGACCTCCCGAGTAGCGCATTATATCTCATTTCCCCTTCGATGAAATGGAATTTTGTATCTTGGATGGTCCCGGCCACGTTCACTAGTAGGATTATTTCCCCCTTCTTTGTTTCACTCGCCATGTTGAAGCCATTTAGAACTCGAGATATAGGTACAATTTGGTACTTGTAGGCCAAGCTGCTCTATGACCCTTGATCTGATTATGTTTGCTGAGCTACCTGGATCCACTAGAACACGTTTAACTTGAATTTTGTTTAACAAAATAGAAATTACCAGGGCGTCATTGTGTGGCTAAGATATGTGTTCCGCTTCCTCATCATTGAACTATAGGACGCCCTCGGGCACATAACTCCGAGTCCGTATTTCTCTGGTGATTGACACCTTGGTGCGTTTAAATATAGGCCCTTGTGGAACGTCGACACTGCCAACGATCATATGAATTACATGTTGCATTTCTTCCTGCTCATTTTTTCTGTTTGCGTCTCTTTATTTGAAGTGATTCTTAGCTCGATCACTGAGAAACTCTCGAAGATGACCCTCGTTGAATAATCGAGCTACCTCCTCCCTCACCTACCTGCAGTCTTCGGTCCTATGGACATGTGTCCCATGATATTTACACATCAAGTTTGGATTTCTTTGAGAAGGATCGGTTTGTATAGGCCTGGGCCACCTGGTATCTTTGATCCTTCCAATAGCCGATACGATCCCCGATGCATCTACACTGAAATTATACTCCGACAGTCGAGATGCTTCTACAGGATCGGTATGTTTATCAAAACCATGCTTACTCATAAGTCCCCGAGAATTCTGTCCTCGATCGTTTCTCCGATCATTCCGAGGGGGATTACGCTCCGAACCGTTATTTCTTCGCTCCTAGACATATGGATGATATTGTTCCCTATCTGATCTTAGTTTCCTGTCTGTATCCCTCAGGGCCTTAACCATCAATCTATTTGGATGAGCTGATCCCGAGGGGGTTCCCAGCTGGTCGTCTTCGACCCTGATCTTTGATTGATAACGATTATGTACATTTGCCCAAGTCACAGCTGGATACTCAACCAAATTTTGCTTTAACTATCATGACGCAGTCGAACTCCGCTCGTTCAACCCCTGCATAAAAGTTTGCACGGCCCAATCATCCGAGACCGGTGGTAATTTCATTCGCTCCATTTGAAATCGAGATACGAACTCTCTTAGCATCTCATCATTCCTCTGTCTAATCTTAAAAACATCTGATTTCCTTGTCGCAACCTTTATAGCCCCGGAGTGTACCTTCACGAAGGTGTATGCTAACATAGCAAACAAATCAATAGAATTCGGCGGCAAGTTGTGATACCAAATCATCGCTCCCTTTGACAAAGTTTTTCCCAAATTTTTTCAACAAAACCGACTCGATCTCATCATCATTTAAGTTGTTTCCTTTAATACCGCAAGTGTATGAGGTAATGTGTCATATTATCATCATTTAAGTCGTTTCCTTTAATCCCGCAAGTGTACGAGGTAATGTATTCATTAGGATCGGTTGTCCCGTTGTATTTAGGTATATCGGGCATACAGAACTTTTTAGGAATGGACTTCGGAGCCGCACTCGGAGGAAATGGTTTTTGTACGAATTTCTTGGCATCCAAACCTTTCAAGTCCGGGAGTGCTCCCGGTATTTGATCAACACGGGAGTTAAAAGTCTTCACTTTTTGTCATTATCCTCAATCTTTTTCTCCCCCGACTCGATTCTCTTGGTGAGTTCCTCGAGCATCCTCATAATCGTGGGATGAGCCCCCGAGTCATTGTCGTTCGATCTCTCTGGCACTGGTTCAGTTCGGCGAGTGACTTCTAGTTCGACCACACTTGGAGTTTTATGCTGACTTTGAAGCTGAGCGATAGCAATTTGTTGAGCTTGTAACATCTCGAATATTACTTGGAGGCTAACTCCCCTATCTCCTATACCCTGTGTTCTTTGGCCACCAGATCGGACTTCCCTGCGTACACTTCCCTCGGGGTCTGCGCCTAAATCCGCATTCAAAATAATATGTGAACTAATATCAACCTGTTCCCATAAAATCCAAGACCATCATTGTCGTGTACGGGTGCGTTTTGTGAATTTGACATGTTTTATCGTGAGAAAAGAAATTCTTGACAAGAACAAGTGTGAAAATAACGTGTGTTATTAGAATTAGTACTGAAATAACCACTATTAACTTTAGCCCCACAGTGGGCTCCAAACTATTTACCTCAAAAATACGAGTAATAATTAAACTTGTTTATGGTTTTAAAGATACGCGATTTAGTTCAATACTAATTAATAACCAAAAATCCAAACGTATAAATTAAGGAAGTAAGTAGAATCAAATCAGTGTTTAAGCTAATCTCGACCTCGAGTTGCAACGGCCTCGAGGTAGGTTCACAAGAACAGTACAATAAAGATAATAAAGTTAAAGAACAATTCTGATGAGTAATGAGTGAGAAAGTAAGAGTGTATATTCTTTTGCCAATGATTGATGATGGTTACAAATGATTGGGGTCTCCTTTATATAGTAGGGGAACTCTAAACAAGGTGCATTTATATTTACTGTAAGCAATCTTATTGGGATAGACGTCTAACCGCCTAATACGGATTCGTACTAACTTGTACGAATCTATTCTGGAATTTACGCCGTGATCTTAGGGACGTGGCAGAAATTTTGCTCTTCTGTAACAAACCCGTAACGGCATCATCTCGGGGTTGGTCATACTCGGCTTCGGTGCTCGCCGTGCACTCCGATCTTCGAACCCTGTTCTTTGTCATCGGGCTTGGGCTTAGTCCATCGGCCTCGAACTCGGCCCATCCTGAACTCAGGCTTGAAGCAACTTATCGAGGCCATGAAATCGAGCATACCTGTTTTCGACCGTACACAAAGTTATTTCCCAACCAATCGAGCCCTCCAAGTGTAGTGATGGAGGGTTCAATTGAATCTCCCCGCCATAACATTGGTCTCTGCATACCGGGTAAAAATCAAGCTTTTTAGTTATATATAAATTGTCGATCAGCTTGACACAAGAGAATATGCTAATATAGTAATAAAGAGAGTTCAAAACATAATTTTAGACGAGTTTAGATCCTATATATGATGTATTAGTACTTTTTAAAAAATTCTTTTGTATAAATTTCTATCTCTTTCTCTGATATCATGTAACATAAACATATACTTAATATGTGTTATATTAAAATAAAAATAAAGTTGTTTTGTACCAAATTCATAAAATAATTATTCTATTTATAATTTTAACGAATTTAAATTATAATTTATAATAAGGTATAACGTAATTTAAATCATAGGCAAGATCTAGGTTAAGAATTCATGTATACTAAAAAGATATTACACCGATGAGAGAACTAAATGTTAAGGGCAAAATAAATTCTTACTTATTAGAAGAGGGAACACAAGCACCTCTCCGTCAACGTGTGTGTTTCCTTGAATTTTTCTAATTTGTCTGGGAGTATTTTTGTAATTTCATTAATTTACAGCTCAACCTTATAGCTGCTGACTCTTTCTGCCGTTGCCAACACGTGGACTCCCAATTCCTCAAAGCTAAAACTCATTCAACAGACCTTGTTAGAAGCATCCACTTCCACGTTGAGCATCAATTGCCCCAAAATCCACCAGACCTCGCCTAATAATTTAGCGAAATTAGAGCAGTTAGCCTTTTCCGATTCACATCTACCATAAAGAGCAGGTTTATTCCAATCACTCCAGTATTTCATTTTATTTATGCTTTCTGTTTAATTTTTTCTTTTTCTGCAAAAAGATCAGATCTTTGGGGTTTTGACTTGATTAGCGATCTTTTCTTCAGTTTAGTTTTAAGATTTATTTCAGAAAGGTGAAAACAAACTGAGTTTAGATTTTGATTTGTTCTCTGTTTTTATTAATTTATTTTGGATTTCTTATGTGAATTCTAAGCTCTCTTTATTTTATTTTTCTGCTATTCTACTTTATTAAAAGATTATTAGAAGTTCATCAACATGTCTGCTTGCCGGAGGGCAATTTCGTCTTCATGGTGTTATTGTGCTATGAAAAATTCCTGTGGTATCCCTGTACCGGTGGATTTGAGATGTTTAGAGAAAGGCTACATAGGTAATTTTGCAAGCTAACCTGACTATCACCGCTTAATTCTCTGCAATACCAAGATTTTCCTCCGCATCTCCGTCGTCTCTTTGTTTAGATTCTCTTGGTTTCTCTGCTGATTTCTGTCTTTTTGCATGTTGCGCATCAATTTCTATTATATATTGCAGGATAGTTTAATAGGAGATTGTGATTTTTATTGAGTTTTTGCAATTCTATATTTGATCAAGATAATCACATGATTAAAAGGTTAGTTTTACTGTGTTGTTTCTTTTCCTTCGTATGGGTGTCTTTTGTGTTTTGTTTCGGTTCTTGTTGGATTGTTCGAATATTCATTATAATTTTATCTTAAATTTTTGTGAAACTCAAAAAACTGCTTAAAAAGAAATTGGGGTTTCCACGTATTTGAAGGTTTTATCATTTTTAAAAATTGGGGCTTTCATAATGGATGATCCTGTAACTTTCTTGGATTTGACTTTTGAGCTACAATTTTAATGGGCTTCTGGTTTATTTTAATTTTTCCCTGTATTTACATGAAAAAGTTGATTTAGTCCTTCATTATTTGGAAGTTTTGTATTATCACTTCTTATTTCCCATGCCGAATTTTGCCTTCACAAACTATGAGATTTTAAGTTCCTTCAAGTGAGATTGGCTTTACTATCACGTAAATAACGTAAGAGAAAAGAACACCTACGATGAATACTATTTCTGAACTGCGTAAATTGTGCTAAGTCGTAGTAGTTATAGTACTATTGTCCAATTAATTAATCTGCCAATTGATGTGCATAATTGTAGTCCGGAGGAGACGATATAGTGCAAATACATATTTCAGCTTTAAGAGCAAGAATTAGAGTTATTGCTATAACTACACTTGCGATAAAAAAAGTCACTTCTACGCTTTTATCACTGAATGAGATTACATTCTCTATTTTACATAACCAACACCTTTGAAAACATCTAATGGATTTTATTTTATTCTATTCGGACATTGTTATTCGTCCATTGGTCGAGCAGGATTTTCAAAGCTTGCAGCAATTATTTCCTGAAATATTTTGTTTGGATTTACTATCTGAATAATTATTGTGCACGTATTCAGTTACATGTTTGACCTGCATTTTAAAGTTGCTTAGTTATATATATATAATTATTTTCTCTCTGTGTTGCTGAAGTTGGACTGGCTCAATAAATTTCTTGAGCACGTGTCTTTATTTGGACAACGTACTCTTCGTTTCTTAAAAGTATCTTGAATAGGTAACTAGCTTGTGCTAAACTATTTTGTATAAACAAGCTACTTACAGGATTGCAAAAATATTGTTGGAGAGCGAATTTCGAAGTATAAAATTAACTCTGCTGAATTTGAAACATCGAATGAGGTTCTTTACCTACTTTCCAAGCTTAGTGGTTTCCTAATGGCCAGAAATAAACTTAGTTGGTATTTTTATTTTCAGATAGTGTTCCGACTTGCTAGAAATTAGACTGTGGCATAAGATACTGAAGATGTTATTCATACCTGTCTTCTTTCCATTTGTATTGTAGAAAAATATTAGATGACAATTGTTAAGTGGTCTTGATGGTTTCATTTAGCAAATAAATGTTTTGCAAAAGTCGCATGATTAGTGCAAGTTATGGACGAATTTGACTGTATTGAGAAAATTCGATCAGTAAAGTTTATTCCTTTGACACAAAGATACAAACTAGCCAACTAAAAGGTCTTGTACATATAAGAATTTCATGTTTTTTTTTTTTGAGAAGAAATGGCTTACATCTGAAATTTTAATGAAAGTGGCATATATTTACTTAAGCTTGGGCAACCTTCTTGAGATATGGTTTTACCAAGTTCACTTAAGTTATCAAATGTAAATTGGTATGCTCCTACAGTCACTACCAATACGTCTATGTACATTAGTTATGTTATTCATCTACTAATACTCTTAGAAAGTTTCACTTGATTCTGCTTCAACAATATAAAAGTCGTCATGAATATTTTCATGGATCCTCCTTTTAACTCTGTCTTCTACCTTGTGCATATCAATCAGGCTATTATTATTGAAGTCGGAGATTCTAGGCAAGCTCGTTTTGATTTTGGATGCGGTACATTGGAATCCTGAAGCACCACCATGAACGTTATTGGGCGTCCGCCTGTGACATACAGTCTTCCTTTCTGATGAATTAGTTCACAACACGCTCAGCTCGATCTACTTTTTGACGAGCTTATATGATGTTGGAAATTGAATTTTAGAAGGCAAAGAATAAGAACTTTCTACGCTTTGCTTTTGGGTCTTTGCAGATATTATCACATGTATTTTTATTTACAATTGTAATATTATTTATATCTCTCTTTAGTACTTCCAAAAATAATAACAAAATATTTAAAAAATTTGTGAGATATCCTGACAAATGAATGGCCAAATATTATAGTGGGAATCAGAAGTACACAATATAAACAATGTAGGTTTTGTTTATATTGGGCCCGAGCGAAGCTCAAGCTACCCCAACTAGTTATGTAAGATAAATGGGGGAGAATGTCAATTGTTAATAATTGGAGGGAAAATTAAAATTTTATAGCAAGATTAGTGGTCACAAGAATTATTGTGGTGTTATTAATGGAAGCTTAAATATCTCTATCTAGGAATTTGGCCATAAATAAATTAAAATATTGAGTCTGAAAATGGTGGAAGTCTCCCAAATAATAGAGCAGATTGAATTTTCGCTATTTTCCTCCTCTATTTTCTCTTCCTCATTTTCCTATACAGAAAAAAGTTAAAAGGATATTAGCGTCTTTTTGAAAAGTCATGTGTAATTAACTAGCAATATAATTAGGGAAAATGCATAAGTACCATTGATCTATACCCGGATTTCCAACTAAATATTTTTTCTTTGCGGGAATCATATTACCCCCTAAACTTATTTTAAATGGAATTCTTTGCACCCTTAACGCTGACAATCAAACTCTTGGCAAGTGGTAAGCTACACGCGTCCACACTTGTATTTTTAGTACTTTTTTTATTCTTTCTTCTTTTTCTTATCCTTTTTTCTTATTTCTTATTATTCTCATTTTTTTTTTTGGTTATTTCATTCTCTTTATTTTTGTTTTGGTCACCGGCCGCATAAAATGGTGGTCGTCGGAATTTCACAAATACTATTTTTTTAGTCGAATTTTTTTTTCCGACGATAGATTTTTATCCCGATCTAAGTGTGTTTTATTTTATATGATGAATTTTTCCCTCAAATCTGAGTGTATTTTACTTTGCTTATGATCTTTTCGAGAGTTTAAATTGTGTATGAAAAGAAAAAATGGAAGAAAAACGGTTAGACAAAGTCGTTGGTGAATGAATATCCGCCGGAATCAGAGAAGAAACGAAAAAAAAAAGTAAATGAAAAAATACAAAGAAAAAGGAAAAGGAAAAGGAAAAAAAAGTAAGAAAAAATGGTAAAAAAGAATAAAAAATAATCTAAAAATCATTTTTTTGAAATATAAACACTCTGTCATGTCAGCGTTAAGGGTGCCAATAATTCTATTTAACATAAGTTTAGGGGGGGTAATAGGATTTCCGAAAAGAAAAAGTGTGTAGTTGGGAATACGGATATAGGTCAGGGGGGTACTTATGCATTTTCTCATATAATTATTAGGATAGTAATTACTAATTACACAATAAAATTATGATAACCTATTTGTTTACCACATCATAATTACAATATAATTCTCATTGTCATATTTGATTGCACAAGTGCTATTTCATGGTTAAATAGGCTTTTTTCATATTAACATATGGATAAATTTTACTGTATAACAAACATATATGTAAACAATAAATATCATATATTGATTTATGATGATATATCTAAAATAAATATCTCATGTCAAAAGATATCTATATATATATATATATATATATATATATATATATATTAAAGCAAGAAAATTTGGATTGTGGTTAAGCCAAGTGGCAAACTACTATAAAGCCACTTGACAATCTTAAAGAGTTTATGGGAGATTGTCAAATAAGGAAATATCACTTAAGAACTATATATGAAATTCCATTTATTGAAATTAAATTGAAATAAGAATTCTTTTTAAAAAAAAGTTCAATCATTGTACTAATATTTTCTAACTGAATTTTTTTATTTGGAAAGTAAAGAATTTCGGTATCAATAGTATTTGGATTCCTTTTTCTAATATCGAGTGGGAAGAGTATATCCTACCGTAATCTATTGTGCAATTTTAATTTATTTTAAAATTTTAATACTTTTTAATGAGTTGAAGAATATATTTTAAGGTTTTAACATAAAGTTCAGAATGTAGATATATTTAATAATTTATTTATTTCATAATGGATAATCCAAAGTATCTGTTTTGGACTAAGTTTTTTGAATTTTAAACAAGTATGCAATAAAAATAATTTCTTTAAAGGCTAAAAGCTTCAACAAAAATAATAATTACTAGAAGTTTAATAATAAAAATACCGTAATATTTTGGTAAAGTACTATATAGTTTGATCATATGCACTTTTATTTTTGTCTATTATTGAATAAAACACTAAATGAAAAAATTAAATAAAATATCATACTTACTAGGGGAAATAATTTAGAAAGAGGGGGGAAGATAGTGTGAGAGAATTTTATACTTTGAATTAATTTAAATGATAAAATAAAGCAAATAAATAATTAATACTCAAAAATATTATTGATAAATTCAATTATATAGTAAAAGATTAAAAATACATAAAAAGATTATTTTAAGAGAAAAAAACCATATTCATTATAGTATATTATAATAGAAGTAGCAGATAGGGATATAAAGTAGGTGACAAACTAATAAAAAGTTAAGTAATAATGTAACCATATTAAGTAACGGGTAACGCAATAACGATAGACAAAGAACAAAAAATAGAGAATTGTTTTTGTCAACAAATAATATAATTGTAGATATATAGAAGGATTAGACATTTAAATTTGATATAAGAAAACTTTTTGTAATAAGAGAAAAAACATATTATATGGATAATATCACACAATTGAAAACATAATTTATAAACCTAAAATTTAAAACATTTACAATGAAATAACGCCAAGAAACAAATTAATAATATAAAGATGTAATTAAAATTGTCATGTAGTTAAGTTATAAAAAAAATTAAAGTCAAAACTCTGTAAGAAAACAAAAGAAAAAAAATTAATTGCTTATTGCACATAATACTAAATATGTGATGACCCAAAAGGTCATCACTTGTTTTTAAAATAAATTCTACGTTCTGAGGCCTTAAAAACTTCTTTTAGCATCACTTCGATTTGTGTGCACCGTCCGGTCATATAGCCGAAAAGCCTATATGTGAAAATCTGTGAAAAATAATAAATTTTGACTATAAAATAAATTAATTTGACTTCAGTCAACGTTTTAGGTAAATGGACCCAGACCCGTAATTTGACAGTCACGGAGGGTCCGTATGAAAATATGGGACTTGGGCGTATGCCCGGAATCGAATTCCGAGGTCCCAAGCCCAAGGAATGAATTTTTGAAAAAATTGTTTTCTAAAAAATATAAAGGTTTTTTTTAAAAGTGAAATGCTATGTGAAACCTGTGGTATCGGATCCATATTGTGGTTCTGGAGCCCGGTATAGGTTCAATGTGATTTATATGTGTTGTCGGTAAAGTTTGGTAAGAAACAAAATCCATTTGACGTGATTCGGACGTCAAAATTTCATCGATTTTATGCAAATTTTGATGTTTAAAGAAGTTTTGAGAAATTTCATCGATTTTAGGATTTAATTCGATGTTCATGATGTTATTTTGGTGATTTAATTACACGAATAAGTCCGTAGGATATTTTTGAGGTTGTGTGTATAATTGGTTTGGAGCCCCGAGGGCTCGGGTGAGTTTTGGATAGGCCACGGAGTGCATTTTGGACTTAGAAAATTGCAGGTTTCGTTGCTGGTATGATCAGGCCTGAAGGCTTCGCTGGCTCGCAAATGCGAACCAGCCCAGGCCTGTCTTATCTCGCAAATACGAGATGTTCTTCGCAATTCCGACCTCGCAAATGCGAGGGTCCCTTTCGCAAATGCGAAGTTCCAAATTCCCTGAAGGGTTCACAAATGTGAGTCCTGTTTCGCAATTCCCAAGCTAGTAGAGATCGGGGTTCGCAATTGCGAACCCCTGTTCGCATTTCTCACATCTGCAACCTGCAACGTTTATACTTAGACGAATTTTAAACCCATTTTCACATCTTTTCAAAACACAAACTCCCTAGGGCGATTTTTCAAGAACAACTCTTCTTCCAAATCGATTGTAAGTTAATTTTAACTTATTTTCTTCAATCATTAACATCTTTTAACATGATTTCAACTCAAAATCAATGATTTTCATGGGGGAAATTGGGTGTTTTGGGTAGAACCTAGGTTTTTCAAAAATTGGGGATTTGGACCTCGATTTGAGGTCCGATTTCAAAACAAATTATATATTTGGGTTCGTGGGGGAATGGATAATCGGATTTTGGTTCGAACCTCAGGTTTTGACCATGTGGGCCCGGGGCGATTTTTGACTTTTTGGGCAAAACTCTGGAAAACTCATTTTCATGCATTCAAATTGATTCATTTAGCGTTTATTGATGTAATTAAATAACTTGTGACTAGATACAAGTAAATTGGTGGTGGAATCAATGGATAAAGCTATAATTGAAACATGAATTGTGTTCGTGACATCAAGGTAAGTATTTGGTCTAACCTTAGCTTGAGGGATTAGGAGTCGAGTCCTATTTGCGATGTGATAATTGTTGAGTACGACGTATAGGCATGGTGACGAGTATCTATACGTTGGTGTCTAGCATGCCCGTGAGTCTTTATATTGTGATTATCATGACTTCGTTGTATCTTTCATGCCTTGGTGATGGTTTTTACTTGTTGTGTAAAGGTTGTGGAAGGAATTGTGACCTATGAACATTGAGGAGTAAGTGATAATTAAACCTCTAGAGCATTGGTTCGAGTTGTGAAGTAAATTGTGAAGTAAATGTGAGAAAGAGAAGAGATCATTATGTTGTCACCCTTGCTGGGCCATTGTTGATTTATTTGTTATCTCCCTTGTCGGGATATTGATGTTATTGATGTTGTTCCCTTGCCGGGACTTAATTGTTAAATTGTTATTCCCTTATCGGGATTCTTATTGTAATTTCATTTATTCTCTTGCCCTATTGTTTGTGATTGTTGTTTGAGTGAGGAAGAGAGTTAAAGCACGAAGGGTGATGCCGTGCATTGTTTTGTGAGGAAAGAGTGTAAAGCACGAAGGGTGATGCCGTGTATGATTGTGAGGAAAGAGTGTAAAGCACGAAGGGTGATGCCGTGCCGCACGATGTACCATTATGTACCGAATATATTGATTATATGGTGAGGAAAGAGAGTAAAAGCACGAAGGGTGATGCCGTGCACATTTCTTTTATTATATGATTGTTTTGGTGAGGACGAGAGTAAAAGCACGAAGGGTGATGCCGTGCATTTATTAATTTCTGATTCTTTGTTGATATCCGAGTTATATTGCCTCTTTCGTTTACTTGATGTCCTTCTATTCGGAATTGATATCTCTCCCGCAGCATGCTCCCCTCCTCTACTTGACTATTTATTTATGTACTTCTTTTTCCACTATATATATTGAATTTCACAGGTTATTTGGTAGTCTGATCCTAGCCTCGTCACAACTTCACCGAGGTTAGGCTAGGCACTTACCGACACATGGGATCGATTGTGCTGATACTACACTCTGTATTATGTGCAGATCCCGGAGCAGCTCTTGGATCGTAGTTTGGAGGCTACCTTCAGTCCACACGGAGATCCAAGGTAGACCTGCAGGCATCCGCAGGCCCTGGCGTCTAACTCTAGCCCTTATTCCCTGTTTCATTTTCCTTACTTCAGAAACAATGTACCGTTATTTCTTCAGACTTTGTATGTAGCAAATCTTAGACCGTCTGTGACATTGTGACACCAGGTTTTGGGTGATTAAGGCTTAAGTAGTTGTAATAAATGCAGATTTCAGATATTTCATTGTTTACTTCCGCTTAAATTTAAACTTCCGTTATTTATACGTTATCGCTTTATGTTTGTTAAAGAGAAATAAAATTGGTAAAAAGGTAATTGTTTGATGATTGGCTTGCCTTGCTCCCATTAGTAGGCGCCATCATGACTTCCGAGGGTGGGAAATCCGGGTCGTGATAAAATAATAATTACAAAAAATTGTAGATTTATGGAAAATAATAAAAGAACTTCTTTGTTTAAACTTTGGCATATTTTTAAAAGAATTAGAAAAATAATACGATAATGTTTATATTATAGATACAACACGAAATGTGAAAAATAATTAAAATATTATATGATAGAAAATAATGTATATAGAGGAGAATAGAAGTAATGTGAAGGGGTCTACACTTTAAATTTGTTTAATAAAATAATTAAATAGGAAAATAATATTATTGATAAATTTAACAAAATAATTGGAGCTACGGAACAAAAGAACAATGTTAAATTAAATTTTAAGGTAATACAAACTATATTTATTGTATTATACTAAAAGTAGAGCAATGAGTAAAGACATTAAGTAACGCGATAAGCTAATAAAAAGTCACATGGCAATATAGCAAGTGTGCATTATGGTTAAGCTAAGTGGAAAGGTAATATAAAGCCACTTGACAAATTATGACAATATTTGTTATTGTATTTAATTTAAATTGAAAGATAGAATATTTATTTAAATTTAAATAGAAAGATAGTAAATAAGATTCTTTTGAATCTAAATGGAAAGAAAGTTAAATTTGAATTGATTGATTAATTAATTAGGAAAGCTAATCAATACATAAATGTTCCAATTCAAACGGGGAGGCTCAACGAGCGAGGCGAATTGTTCTAAATAATGAGAAAGAGTTTTTTGAAATTTGAGTTCACAACAAAAATAACAGAAAAAACAAAAACGTGTTTGTTACTAGAAATAAGACTAAAAAATCTAGGTTCGAACCCATAATTATAATTACTCAGTTGTTGGATCAAAATTTAATTTTTGTAACTACCTTAGGAATAATGTTTAACTATGAATCGACTCAGATATTGGCTAAACAAATGTCAATTGTGTTTCCTTACGATAAAATTAATTATCCAATATTTTATAATTTATTTTATATCTCAATTATTTGGAAGCAACACATACATTCTTCTTTTTTTTCTATTAGTGCTAGCAGTTGATATGCTAAGATATATAATAAGGGAGGATAGATTCTTCTCTAATGGCTCAGGTATGGACAATGGCATTTTAGCGCGTCGTTGATATTTATGTTCTCTCAAATATTATGAGCCAATTGATCGAGCAGCCGATGAGATCATATATATATATATATATATATATATATTATGTGTGTGTGTGTCAATTAGAATGAAATAGATTTAGATAGGTTAAACACGTAGATGAATATAATTGTACTATTTGCACAAAATAAAGTGGATCATAAAATCATAAGGTAAAATTCATTTAATTAAGAATTTCATGTAAGAATTCATCTTCTTTTAGTACATGTGCATCGTGGAAGAAAAATATCTAAAGCAGGTTAACATTTATTTATTTATTTATAATATATTAATCTTAACTATATCTCAAAGGTATCATTTAAATTGCTAAAAACAATGTGACTTTAATTGTGGGGTTAAAATTGAGGTAACTAGCAAAATTATTGAGCAAATTACGATCCAACTATTTTATAAGTAGGTAACTCCCAAAAGTTAAAATATATTGGTTGTTAATAAATTATCATGTATGTATATATTAATTTGTCACCGTGTAATTTTAGGTTGGTAGAAGTTGATGTTGATGTGAGAATTGATTATGTTGAGATAATAATATAATATATTTTATAACTTAAATTAAGATGTTACTAAATGTATTTTTATTTTTTATTACTCTATATAGTATGACTTCACTTAGTTTCAATATAGATGAGATTGTTTGACTTGACACGAAATTTAAGAACGAAAAAGAAAACTTTTGAAACTTATGACCCTAATAGTTTTGTGGGGCCATGATATTTGCATAGGTGTAGAACTTCTCATTATATATAAAATAGGTAAAATAAAAAATTTAAAGTTAAATTATTTCCAAATACAAAAATGTGTCATTCTTTTGGAAAAAACTAATAAGAAAAATATTTTATGTAAATTGAAAGGGGAGGAGTATTTATTTTTGAATTATATTGTATTTTTATTTGTTTGTATCACCGACTATATATGAGGTTATACTATTTAAGTTTGTGTTAATAATTATTCATATAATTTGCTCTTTTTAATTTATAAAATTTAGCAGGATCATAATATTATCCGCACATCGTGCGGGTACTAATATTAGTTAAATAATATAATAGTATCATAAAACGATATCTTCCAAATAAATAATATTTTTAATTAAATTAATTAATAAAAAATTTAATAACGACTTTAATTCGTTTATTTAGTTTTGTGAATATAAGAAATTTAGGTATGAGCTTAAAAAGTATTTTATATAATTAATACTTATACTTGCAATTATAAAATAAAACTAATAAAATATAAAGTGTTAAGTAAATTTTAATATGTGATAAATACATGTATACATAAGAAATATTACGACGACGACGACGGCCCAGTGTAGTTCTACAAGTAGGGTCTGGGGAGGGTGAGATGTACGCATCCTTACCCTACCCTTGACGGGCAAAGAGACTGTTTCCGATAGATCCTCAACTAAAGAAAAGATGAAAGGAGCACTGATGTCATGTAATAAAAGTACAAGATATTTAAAAAACTGAGACTAAGATAGTAAGATACAAGATGAAAGAAGCACTGATAACAAGTAATACAATACAAGATATATAGCAATATCCATCTAAGGGTAAAATAATATGATACTAACGCTAATACTACTGGAACAAGAAGATATGGGAAAACACTCGACTTACTACTAACCTTCTACCCTAATCGTCAACCTCCATACTCTCCTATCAAGGATCATGTCATCGGTTAGCTCAAGCTGCGTCATGTCCCGCCTGATCACACCTCCCCATGACTTCTTTCGCCTGTCTTTATCCCTCTCACCAATTAGATATTATTTATAATTGGGTATTTAGATTATTTTTTCTTTAAACTAAAAGTATTAATAATTATAAGTTGATAATTAATATCGTAACAAAATAATTAATATCTTGACTATATTTTAAATAATTAATATCTTATTTTCATATGGTTTTTCAAACAGGCTCTTATTAATAACCTATTTGGCCAAGCTTCTAAAATCAGCTTATTTTGAAAAGTATTTTTTTTTCTTTTTTATCAAAAAAGTACTTTAGTGAAAATCAATTTGTATTTGACTAATTAATTTTGAAAAATATTTTTGAGCAACAATTAGTGTTTGACCAAGCTTTAGAAACTGCTTCTAAGCGTATTTTTCTCACAAGCACGTTTCAGAAAATGCTTTTGAGGAGAAACTATGTTTTCTATTTTTAAAAAATTGCTTATGTTTCTACTAAAAATACTGTTTTTCTTCCTAGAAACTTGTCCAAATACCTTAACTATGAAAAAGTTAAATTTAAAAAAAAAATAAAAGTACTTTTGACGTTGGAGAAGCTTCGGCAAATATGCTACTATAAGTATAACATTGTTATTGATTGTGGAAAAGTAGTACTCCATGTAAATATAGTTATTGACGAGAAGTCAATTTAATTTCACCCCAAAGAATAAAGAACAAAAAAAATCAATTCAATTCACTTTCTTTCCAATTTCCTTCTCTACATCCTCCCCATCTTCTGAAACAAGCTTGAGGTCTATCAGCCGGAACCGATTGAACCGGCAACGGTTCAGGAATCTAAGTAACAAAAATCTGTTCGCCGGAGAAGAGAGGGCTTCTCCGATTTCGCCCTCTCAATCTCCGATAAAAAAACCCCTAGAAATCTCATACCAAAATCATATGCAGATTGCTATTCATATGGTTCAAATCTTTCCAATTTTTGATGCGCCGATCCAATGCCCGCAAAAAAATAAAGACTACTAACGGAAGTCAAACAATGGAATCGGTCAAATTCCAAGCCCGACCCAGCAGATCTTCGCATCGGAGCCCTAATCGAAACAATTCCAAATCAAACCTCATTTATTACACTTCAATAGCATTCGTTATCGCTTTCGTATGTTACGTTTTTGTGTTTTCGAGTAAAATTAGGTTTTCTGTGAAGAAAAAATACGGGATCGTGATTGATGGGGGAAGTACGGGTACGAGGATACATGTGTTTGAGTACGAGTTTAGGGATGGGGTGGGACCAGTGTTTGATTTTGGGGAAAAGGGTTTGGTTTCGATGAGGGTGAATCCGGGATTATCAGCATATGCGGAGGAACCGGAGATGGCGAGTGAATCAGTGGCGGAGTTAGTGGAGTTTGGGAAGAAAATTGTGCCGAAGGAATATTGGAGTGAAACGGAGATTAGGTTGATGGCTACTGCTGGAATGAGGTTGTTGGATTTGGATGTACAGGAGAAGATTCTAGAAGTGTGTCGAAAGGTATTGAGGGATTCAGGTTTTAAGTTTATGAATGATTGGGCTTCTGTTATTTCAGGTAATCCAGGAAAGGAATGTGTTTGCAATGCAGCCTATTTTTATGTTACTGTTGACAGTCTTAACGGGTTTCTATGGTTATATAATTCTGTCTATTTGAGTTTGTAAATCATAGCACAGATAAAAGAGTAAGCTTGTGGTAGGTAGCAGGCAAGGATGTAAAAGCTTAACTACCTCATCAATTTGAAAGTTTGTTGTTTATAAGTTACAGTTGACAGTTTTAATGGGTTTTCCGCACGAGCTTTGGCATGTTAAGTTTTATCATTGTGATGTAGTTATATAACTCTGCCTGTATGAGTTTGTAAAGCATAGCAAGGATCAAAGAGGAATCTTGGGGTAGGTCGAAGGCTAGGGTAAAAACTTTTAACTACTAATTTAGAAAAAAAGGTTTAATGGCTATAAGTCTTTCCAGTGCTGAATTAGAGTGGAATGGATATGGAGGATTCATATAGTTGGCCCCATCAGGTTTAGAATATAAACTACTTTTTGATGGATATGATGCAATAATACAAGTCTGTTTGTTCTGAAATAATAACTATAGCTTCAAACCTTTGGACTCTGAAGCAAGATGGTAGTATTTAAGTTAAAAAGAATTTCGTGTGACATGATACAGTTTCATGTTCTGGTTTTCGGCGTCTGATTTTGAGCTTATTTAAGTTGCCATGCACTACCCATTTTCGTTATTAATATTTTTGATCTTCGCAATTGCTATTTGCCTAATTAAACTTCGTTACTTGCTCATTCCTAAATTATTTGGGAGAATTAGAAAATATATTTTCAATGTGTTCAAATGATAGTTGGAGTTTGTGAATTCTTAAAAGGTAATTGCAAGGTACTGCGGAATATTTATAGTTCATTTTTTTTCTGAATCCTTGGAGGTGAGAAACCTCTCTGTTTAGGTTTGAGGGAAATGATAGAATCTTCTTGTCTTGTCAGATTTACTTTTTCCATAACGTATATATTGACACATTAGTTTCTTATACCTGTGAACCTCTGTTGGAAGCTATGCAGACACTTTATTGTGGAGTACAATCTTTGCTTCATGATAGCAGAAGTAACATCATATTTTTGTTGATTTGTAGGATCTGATGAGGGTTTGTATGCCTGGGTTATTGCTAATTATGCCCTTGGTACTCTTGGTAGTGATCCTCTGCAAACAACTGGGATAATTGAACTTGGTGGCGCATCTGCGCAGGTTGATCTCATCATTTTTGAAAAATTTATTTATCACCATATTGGGGATGTTTCGGCTTATTCTATTCCAGGCACTCTTGTCATCTAAAATGGATGCGGACATTATTACAGTTTTCTGTTTCAAGAGCCAAAAATAATGTGCGGACCTGTCATTTTCTTTTAAAAGGAGTGTCAGTAATTGCATTCAAGCTCACAGAAAATTTAATTGCACAATGAATAGGCTGTCTTATGTGTTTTTTTTTTTTTTTTGCATCTTAAATTGTTTTTATCATTTTGCATGATGTAATTCCAGGATAGCATGAGAGCATGGAAGTTACTATTACTTTTGTTGTATGATATATTCAGGTGACTTTTGTTTCTGACGAGCCTATGCCCCAAGAATATTCTCGGACAATTAAATTCAGAAACTTTACCTACAAGATCTACAGTTATAGCTTGCTTCAATTTGGTCAGGTAACTTTTCTTTCCTCTAGTTGTTTATCATGAACACTGCAAGATTTTCCTTGATTATCTTATTCTCTAAACCTAAGTGTCATTGGTGATTACATGATCAGATAAGCGACTGTATTCTGAACTGCATGCCAAATGTTGTAAAATTGGTAACTGATGATTCAACGTTATTAGGAACACTTCTGCTCCCTGGACTTGATTATTGTACTTCAAAGTAGATAACCAATGTCGCTCCCTGTGCTTTTGATCTAGTGGTAAGAGTGCAGAGCATGATGTGTGGCTTTAGGTGCACGTCATGAATTTGAACCCTGCCACACAGCCACAAACAAATCCTAGAGAAAATCCTGGTATTTAAATAAAGAGGGCTAGGGCGGCTGGCCCATTATCCACTGAGTTTCCAACCATGTGCCAGCTAGCCCTAAACATTCCCAGTTATAGAAAAAAAGTACAAAAAAGTAGATAACCAAGATTTCGCTGCAGAATTAGTCTGCATTAGAAACCAAGCATTCTTTAATAACAATGTGAATCTGATCTTCTCCTCGTTTAGAGTTTTAATTAGCACTTATATGCATTAAAAGCAACATTTTGAAATTGTATTGCAGAGGACTTTCAGTATTCTGACCTGGTATTCGTTGTCCATCATGCCCTATTTTATTATCTATGAAACATAGCTATATGTTAATGTTTCATTGCTCGTGATTTTTTGCAGAACGTTGCATTTGACTTACTCCTGGAGTCCCTTGTCGCGAGCAGCCAAGATCAAGGTAATGTTGGAATCTCTTTTCGTTTAATCTTATATGAACTTCAAGTACTTCATGGTAAGACGTTAGTTGATTCTTGTTACAGCATATACATCTTTCTAACTCCCATGAGATGAATATATAGATATTTGCTTTAAAAGTTGGAGCTTTGGATAGCTGTTCTTTAATTTTCTCTTGCAACCTTATAATCTTTACTATGCAGGAGTTTTTTTTTTTTTGGGGGGGGGGGGGATTGGTGCATTATGTTTGGCTTTTATAGTAAATAATTTAGTGAAATTTGCTGTATGCTTGAGCTTTTCAGTTCTCTAAATGCCCAAATTTGTGGATAACTGAAAATGTGCTGTTTCCTCATTGATTTAAAAGCCCACCCCCACAGCATCCTCACAACCAGGAACATATAATAAAAGGGAAGAAAGGAAGTGGAAAAATAAAGCAAATGCCTTTTTTCTGTTTAATTTTTTCATCATTGTAAAGTGATTTTTTATGTTGTCCAAGTGACATTTTTGAGGAATGCTGTGGTTGTAGCATGGCTTTAGTTAATATCCTGCTTTTCACGAGGACTGATGCATCAGTTTTCATGTTTTTTCTTTTGCTTAAATAAGACATCTCTTCTCATATGGTTCTGCAAGTAAAAATTTATATTTGCAAATTTGTTTTATGTTTTCATCAATGCAGCTGCTCAAAGTGTTAAGCTGATGGATCCTTGTTCTCCTAGAGGATATACACACAACCTAAGGTCATTGAAGCTCTCCCCCAGTAGTTTCGCAGATAAGAATAAGTTCCTATCTGCTCTGTATCCCAGCGGCAACTTCTCAGAGTGCAGGTCTGCGTCATTATCACTTTTGCAGAAAGGCAAAGGTTTGCTTTTATTTTACCTGTAATAGAACAAATATGCAATTTTAATTTTGTACTTAATTTTTTATCAGGCATTTTCCTTTCATTTGAAACCATTAAATGAAGCTCTTCTTCTTGCATAATGCAGAGAGTTGCCCTTATAAAAGCTGCTACATTGGGTCAACATTTATGCCAAAGCTCCAGGGGAAGTTTTTGGCTACAGAAAATTTTTTCCATACTTCTAAGGTGCACATTCATCTTGTAACTGTACCAATGTGCTGATAGAAGTCAACATTTTGTTGTGTTATTTGTGGGTAATATCTCGCTTTTGATGTGCTAAAGAATGGCTTTTTTTGTTTGTAATTTTTCCTCCCAAACCTTTCTGAACAGTTTTTTGGTTTGCCCCCAAAAGCTTTTCTTTCTGATCTTATGGCTGCTGGGAAAAGTTTTTGTGAAGAGGACTGGTCAAGGTTGAAAAGCAAGTACCACTCTCTTCAAGAGCAGGATTTGCATCGTTATTGCTTCTCTTCAGCGTATATATTGGCACTACTTCATGATAGTCTTGGAATTGGTTTGGATGATGATAGGTACTTACTAACGTCTGATTTCCTCTTCAATACTTACTGCTGTTTGCTTGACTTAAAAAGAAAGAGAAAACTGTGCTGTCTGCCTTTCACATGTTGTAGCCTTCCAAGTTTAAAAATGGTTGTCATGGTAAAGTATCTTATCTACCCTTCCCCACTTCTTCCCGAGGCTCGTCTCTCCTTTGAATCTTTCGCGAAGGGAATAGTTAAAATCTACTGAAAAATCATAGGTGAGGAGAAAATTTGGAGTCAACGGAAATGAAGGTAATAAAGAAGAAAATAAAAAGGAAATGAAGTGTACCAGTAAAGCATAAAATTAATACAGTTTACTTCCAATTAATCTTTTCCTAAGAAAAGCATATAGTTAGTGGAATATTTGACTATCCCACTTTATTCATGTATGCGTTTGAGCAGGATTGGATATGCTAATCAAGTTGAAAATATTCCACTTGATTGGGCATTGGGAGCATTCATCTTGCAGAGCACGGCTGAGTTGGACAAAGAGCATTCCGGCTGGTTTGCAAATATGTTCAGTGAGGACTCTCTTATTTTGCTTCTCTTCTTTGCCTTTTTCATTTTGGTGATGTTCACAGCATGGTATGTGTCAAAGTGGAGAAAGCCACAATTGAAGACTGTGTATGATCTAGAGAAAGGAAAGTACATAGTCACACGTGTTGGAAGATGTTCATAGATTGTTTTATAGGATGGGAAGCCATTTTCCTGCATCTGTGGATAAGGCGAAAGGACCGAAGTGGATCAGCTGCCTCTGCCAAGAATCTCTGTACACTTTGTTGCTTGGTACCCCAAGTAAAAGATGCTATTCTTCGTCGAAGTGAGATCAATCGTATGGACCGTTGAAATGAGGTTGACAACCCAAGTAGTCCGTCTCTGTTTATGGTCATGAACAGTTACCAGGAAAGCTTCCATTGAAAATATTATTAGATGGTGTGAGGAAGCAGAGACTAGAATTTAGAAAAGCTGGTCTCTTTTGGTAGCAAGGATATTGTACCATTTACACAATAGTCATAAATACACGATTCCTTTACCAAGTTGTTCTCTTTGAATTGCCTTTATCAACCTGGAGGGTGGGGTAGAATTGAAGTCACTCATGGGTGGTAAATGATTCGAAATTGTTCTTCGACGAGCTAGGGTCCGTTGAGATAAAATTGTAGTTGCCTTGTGCTAATTGCTAGCTTAATTTGGCATGTTGAAGTAAATTGTGGTAGCTGGTATCCGTAACGATTAACATAATTTTTTTTTCCAGAGGGCGAGGTTGCGATAAATAGAGGAAGAGAAGGTTTATTGAATGCGAGGCCTTAGGCCTAATGGGTCTTTTGGTATGTGGACTAAATTAGTCTTGGGTTTAAGACTAATTTACACCACATGGGAGGTGGGATAAAATAATCCCAACTTTGATGGAATAAGGTGGGATAAAATAGGATATCTTAAATTAAGTCTGGAATTAAATTTATACCGTATTTGATTGGTGGTATAAATTTATCCTGCTTCTTATCCTACCTTATACCAACGACCCCTAGAGTGTATGAAAATTTCATGCGATTCCCTTCTTTCTTTGACGAAGGCATACACACATCGATAGTATTAATTAGGGACGTATATAGTCATTTCAAAATATGTCAAGTAAACTTAATTCTTGTTTCTAGGATAACTTAAGTAATAAATGACCATAATTCGAACTGCAATATCCATTAGCACTCGTCAATTCCACAGTCCTTACCTTTTCCCTAGCTACATGAGGGAAAATTAATTTATTACGTTACAGTAAAATATTCACAACCACTTCCGTTCCTACCTCAACAAAAGTAATCATATTTTACAAAAGACTATTTTTCTTCAAAATATGGAGTTACTAAAAATTTCTAAGCATGTGAAAAGTAGCCAGGCTGGTGGAAGTGTGTATGAACAACTTTGCCCCCTTCCCTGAATTAAATTCTAAGCCGTTGAAAGAAAACGTTATTAAAAGGGAGTTCAAAGTCATCGATCACTAACTTCATTTAAAGCCAGATTGAGCCATCCCTGCACCAAAACCGATGCAGACAAAACGAGCCGTTGTAAACTAAAAATACGTAATTCTGTCTACTTCATATAATATTATTTGAAGAATTAAATGAGTTTCTTTTTAATTGTGATTTTTCCTTATATTGTTTAAATGGTTTAGTTGTTAATTATTCACCTCAATTTATGTGACAGTTTAAATTTTAAGAATCAAATGAGTTTTTTACCTTAATTTTTTTTTATATTTTAAAAATATTTTTAATTATTAATTGTTGTAACTTATAGTATTTTCTAAATATATAAATTTTATTTTAAATTTTTTTAAAGATTCTATGTCCGAATTCATCATCAAAATCAACTCATTTGACCCATGAAATTTGCCAATTATCACATAAATTGGGAAGGAGAAAGTACAATTTATATATTTTTTATATTTTTTAAAAATATATAAATATTATTTCAAAAAATTGAGAATTCTATGAACTCATACTTAAAGTTAGATAATATAACCATCATATACTGTAATAAAGTGGAAGAGAAATTAATATACATATCCACATGTTCTTCATGCATACCATATATAAATCTGTATAAAGCGTATATCCAAAGTGACCCATTCTAAGCTCCAAAATTCTGAAAATTGCACCAGAAAGTGCAGAAGACAACAAAAACATTTGGTGCTTCCTTAGTTTTGTTTTATTACTTTTGTGTCAAAACCTAAGACAAATACCATTCACACCGCTATCTTAATTTTGGTTGGTTCCGCTACATTTCTGCAGATTTTTTGGTTGTATTTCGTTTCCTGAATTTCTTCGTTTTCTCCGGGTACATTTTTTTTTGCTCTTTTTTTCTTTTAATTAATTTGTAGTTTGATTTTCATTTGACTTGCATTTGTGCTGCTGTGAATTTTGAGAAATTCCTTGATCTTGCTGAGGTTCTTGGCTTGATGGGTATAATTTTATCTTTAGGGTTTTGGTTTATGCACACTGTTATATATTCTTGAAATTTCTCTTTCATTTTTTTAATTTAACATTGGAATTAAAGATCTTAACTAGTTTGGAATTGAGAAGTAGTTTTTGTTGAAGAAAGATCTTAACTTTGTGGTGCATTTCGTTTTTGGGAATCCAGTTGAGCTGAAAATCTTGCAATTTGTAGAAAATTAGGAGATGGGTGTTTTTGTTTATCAAACTTGAAGTGATTATTGGTAAATTTGGTGCAGGAATTGTGTCATTTTATCTGGGTATAGAATGGGAGATCGTGTGGTGGTGTACGTGGATCGGCTTGTGAAGCCAAATGCAGAAGAGATTATCAAGAACCCTGAAATGGTGGGACCTTCTTCGTCCATGACTGTGGAAGAAGAGGATGATGAGGTGGTGAATGAGGAGGTGCCATTAATTTGTAGAGGAGAGTGCAGGATTTGCCAGGAGGAGGATTCTTTGGACAAGTTGGAGAGTCCATGTGCTTGCAGTGGAAGTCTCAAAGTAAAGTTTTTATCTCCCTTGATTTTTGTTGGTGTTAGAGAATCTGATCATCTCTTGAGTTTGTGGGGTTACATTTTATGGATTTGTTAAGCTCACAAGGTTCACCAATCTTTGTTTTCTTCATATTTTGCGATGAAATTGGATCATGCTTGGACTAACTTCAGTTTGTATTACCTCCTAGACACTGTTTAAGTTGTTGGTTCTCAATATGTGGATCTCAACTAGTTTAGCACAAAGTGGATTTGCAAGGCATTGATTTGGTGAAATCTTAGGTGCCACTATTTTTTCTGTTTTTTTTTTTTTTGTGTGTGTGTGTGTGTGTGGGGGGGGGGGGGGGGGTTTGCATGATGGTGGTGCGTTGTTTTTTTTTCTTTCCATTTTCTCTTGGTGCCTCAGTAGTGATATAACTAACCCTTTTCAAGGCTGTTGTAACCCTTACCTCAAGCAAATTTGATTTGGCTTAAGTTGTGGTTATTCACCATAATTAAGCAAGACATGACCCTTACTCCTGTGTTATCAGGACATATCCTGCTATCTGTATAGTCATATCACATTCTACTTTAACTTCAGGAATTCTTTTGTTCAACGGCAGAACTTGATGATATATAGCTGTAACATGCTTGCCACTGCCGTTCTTCTGTTGCATTTGTTTTCTTTGTATACATCTTCATTCTATCAAAGCTTTTTATGCTGACAATTTGATGGCTTATCTACTTATGGGAACAATAGTTGCATAGATGGTAGCACCTCTCTTCTTTGTACCATTTCCATTTTATTATACATTAGGTCACAAATTTTCTTTAATTGCCTGATAATTCAAGTGTTGTCGTTTTTTTTTGTTTGGTCTCTCTAGCTTTATTTTCTTTCTTCACTTTGTCTCTCTGCTAATTATTTTGGTGGAAAAAAACTCGAACTGCAGTATGCACACCGAGCATGTGTTCAACACTGGTGCGATGAGAAGGGGGATATTACTTGTGAGATTTGCCACCAGGTATGTGTCAATCTCCCAGTTGGTTTCCATATTTTCTTGTGTATTATGAGATTTCTTGAAAAGACACCCATTAAATGTGAGAGTACTCCTGCTTGCGTCACCAATGGGTTCAATCACAGGATTCTCTTCCCCTCTTGAAACGGAAATAGCCTTTACCCTTAGGGGTAGTTTGGTAAGTGTGATGGGTTTAGATGGTATATACAGTCCATTGAGATTAGATCCCATGAGATAAAGTGTGGAGAATTATTTGCTCGAGATGTCTGGCTTGCAGATTTTACACGGGCTACATTGTACTTTATTGCGTCACATTAGGCTGAATGGACAAGATTCAGTACATGATAAATTACTAGTACTTTTTAGTTCAAAAATGATGTGGAAGCACCCAAGGATATGGCCTAGTGGTCAATGAAACAACAATATATATTTGGCCCTATAATCTTCTCACAGTTCTGATCTGATTTACTTATTGATATTTAGAAGAGAGATAGCTGTAATTTACCCTTTAATATAATTGCTTACTTCTCGATAGTATCTAAGCTTAGTTTGGTTTTTCAAGACGATGACATTCGGATATGTATTTGTCTCTTGGAGCATTCACCTATAGTTTTTCCACCCTCTTGCTTAGCTCTATCCCATTATGCTTTGACATTCAACTTTTTTTAAAATTAAATAGCATTATCATGATGATTTCAGAGAACTTGAGACTGAGTTTGACTCATTTGAATGGCTTTCCTTTTATCTTGACACTCATTAGATTATTTCTTTTCTGAAAAAATTCATTTTCAATTGCAATATGCAGCAATACCAGCCTGGCTACACTGTACCTCCTCGAACTGTGGCTGAGGAGACAATTATTGATATTGGGTGAGTTTAAGTTAGTTCATCTTTCATTAGTTTTTTGTGGACTAGCTCTAACTTGTTTGAAAATTTTCTTTTTTCTGTAATCTTTTCACCATGATTTATGTGATGACCTCTTTGGTTGTGATGTTACCTATTCTGTATGGAATTAGTCATATGAGGCTTGACAATGCACTTTTACAGTTTATTCTTAATTTTAAGCCTTTCATATGTTGTGCAGGGGAGGATGGCAAATCTCTGGTACTCCTTTGGATTTACATGATCCTCGCCTCTTGGCAATTGCAGAGGCTGAACGCCAACTTCTAGAAGATGATTACAATTCTGCAAATGCAAGTGGTGCGGCATTCTGCCGATCTGCTGCTTTAATTGTAAGCCCTTGTACAACTTATTTCCTAAGATAACACTGTGAGCCTCTTTACCAAGCATTTGTGTCATTGCCTCGTTCACTTTTTGTTTCACCTTCAAGCAGTGGGTATAATGCTCCTTAAATTTCGTTCAAAAGAATACACCAATCTCATTCAGTATTTTATCCAACTGAATTTTTAGGCAAGCGATAGGCAAGAAATAAGAAAGTTTTTAGAGATGCATATGTTTCTTTTCCCACTGTGCTTAGTTGTTTTTCATTTCCGAAGTTTAGCTTTTCACATTTTAATTTGTTTAGAAAAAGATATTTTGAAGAGAGACCAACCAAATGCAGAGTGCAATACCTTGTTCAAGCTTTATATTGCTGAACGCCATTACTTAAAGCCTACGCTTTCTTCAAGATACGAAAGAGTGACTTTCTCAATTGCTGGTGATCTATATTGACTGGTCTCTCCTTTATGGTTATCCGATATCCAGGATTCCTATATTTCTTTTTTCTCCTTATCTTTTAGTCTACCCCTTCCCTTTTCTACCCACAATCTGATTACTGTCCAGACATAAATGATGATTTTCATTGACAGTTGATGGCTCTTCTACTCTTGCGCCATGCATTACCTATGACAGACACGGATGGAGATGATGAAGATCCAACTGCTTTCTTTTCGGTAAGTTGGCTATGCATACCTATATGGTTGCCATCTGTCTATTATTTCTCATAAATAAATTCTCTTCTTTAACAGCGGTTCTAATTGATTCATGTCTGCAGCTTTTCTTGCTTCGGGCAGTTGGCTTCCTTTTACCCTGCTACATCATGCTCTGGGCCATCAGCATTTTGCAGCAGCGCAAGCAAAGAGAGGTGGGTGTTAGTTAAGCTAGTCGTAATATTGGCTGCATCCATGAATTGCTTTCTAGAAAGTGTGCTGTCCATGTTTATTTAGTTATATCTGATCGTAAAACTCTTCTTCATGGTTTGGTGAAGCAGGAAGCAGAAGCATTGGCAGCAACACAATTTGCAGTTGTGTTACACTCGGGACAGTCGAGAGGTGTACAGTTTACGATAGCATCAGCTACACCAGCCACACCAGCTACACCAGCGGTGCCTGCTTCAGTGGATCTCGTTTAAACAATAAGAACCGCATATCTTTTTTAGATAAGGTAAGAATTTCGTGTGGATGCATATCCATGCCAGTTGTGGGAGGTCAAGCAATGTACTCAACAGTCTAATAACAAAGAGTATCCTTGGTCTCTTATTTTTAAGCTATAAAAGCTGCCTTATGCTTAATTTGTTTATCTGTATTGTGGACAATAGCACTATCTTATCTTTACTCAAAAAATGAATGCCAGCAAGCTGTATATTAATCTTTTCATTTTTTCACCTATGTACGACATTTTAGATTAACCTTTCTTGCCCATAAAGAATTGGCTCAAATATTTTAGTTCTAGACATGTGACTTTTCAGTTGGCTAAGTATTGTTACAATATAATGTCTTTTTTCCTTTATACTGGTATTATGGAAAGATTAAGCAATTAGTATTCAGCTTATGCAAAAAAAAAAAAAAAAAAAAAAAAAAACACAACAACAGCACGCTTCAGAAAAATGAACATCAAGTAATGAGCAAAAAACATTTTCATGATCCCTTTTTTCTTTTCATTTCTTCAGATTTCTTGTGGAGAAAAAAACAATATAATTTTCAAGATCCTTTTCTAAGTCTGTCTTTGTAATACTAGCCACACATTTGGATTGAGATGTTACGCATACCTTCCTTATTTTTTAAAGCTAAAACATCATTTCTATGTTTTACAACTTTCAGCTAACCACTGTTGGTACTTAGGCATGTTTATTGTCGAATAAAGTGTCAAATTCATATTTTCCTCTTTTTCTTTACCTAATAATAAGTAATCACTTTTCATGCTAGCGCAATCAAGAATTGTTATATGACAGACGTTAGTGTTTCAATAACAAATCTGAAAGTAGGACTTCCAAATTTTCTCAAGTGATTTTCTACTTTTTCTCGTAACAAGCTTTTATGTCTTGAGAGGAAGTGCTTGAATTTCGATGTAGTTACCAATAAAGTATATATGGCCAACGGTACTATCTGTTAAAGTGTGTGATCATTATATTAAAAAGCTCAAACTATTAGAGTGAAGATACTTTTATTTACTTAATTATGTCTTCAACACGCTCCCTCATGTGCGGGCTTGATTCTTTTTGATGAACCAAACACGTGAATTTTTCTTTTTTTTTGGATATTGGGTAGCGATGAGACTCGAACCAAAGACCTCTGTCTGCTCTAATATCATGTTAAAGTGTAACTATCTCATCTAAAAGTTTAAGCTGTCATAGAGAACAAATATTCATTCCGTCCCAAGGCAAACAAAACTATCATTTAACAGACTGCTAACAATCTTAACTTTCACTATCAAATTCAGCAAGTCTTGTTGCTTACATTTCCTTTGAAGGTTAGAAAGGAGTGGTAATTTAAGGAGGGATCCAAAAGAAAAGATATAGATTGAGAATATATAAAAGTTGGAAAAACACATATACTCGTGTATCCATGTTATAGGATCATTTCTACTATAATTTTATACATCCAAAATGATCTTAAAGTAGAGCAAAGCATCTTCTTTAAACTTGTATTTTTTGGTAAACATTCTCTTTGCTGTGTCCCACTCTTGTCGTTCAAATCTAATCTTTTAACAAAGATTGTCTTTGTGAGCCCACTTAGCTAAATCTTGGTGTTTTCTAGCACCAAATTATAGACGTATGACCATATCCCATGCAACACAATCTTTTTTGGGGGGCTTGTCTTGCTTAGCAGATAAGGACTTATTCCTGTTTGGTCGGATTATATGTCTAAATTAATACCACGATAAAGACGAATTCAAAATTTTAAATCAGTAAATTATGTACATTGCGCATATGAATAAAAATACAGTGTTTACATTAAATCAATAAATGCATGACGTTTGTTTGTACATAGAGTTCTAGCACTTAACCATAACTAATTAGTATATATTCTCACCTCATTAAATCACTTAACTATAGTAAGTTAATATGATTTAGTGTTAACACTCGGTGCATATGAATATTTAACCCTGCTATGATACATTCGCCTATAAAATATAAACCGACACACTATTTGTGCTGCTTCTTTTCAGTTGATATTCAGCCATAAAAGTGTCCCAAAACAATATTAAAAAGGATATATATACTTATCAAGTCATCTTGAGTGTTAAATAAATTTAAAGCATATTTCTCAATTGGAATATGGATACATTCTTCTGCAAGTAAGTAAATTAAAGCTCCTAAGAGCATAGGATGAAATCATGAAAGCCCCTTCAAGATTCTCAAGGCAACGAGGACTTTAAAGTTTGTAGTATCTAATAAGTATGCCAACGTTAAATAAGAAATATGCAGTACAAGCAAGTTAACAGGTCCCTCCAAACACCTAAATAAAACCTTCTTTTATTACTCCGACTTTTATTATATTGTCTTAATTTGACAGCACACTGAAGATTAAGAGTGTAAAGAAATTTTTGAATTTTCTTTGAGTAGGTCTACCAAGGGAGTAAAGCGCTTCCTACCAAACGATTATCCATTCCAAGGTTCGAACTAGATATCGTTCCCTAAGGGTGGAAGGATCTCAATCATCCCACCATACTCTTATGTAATGTATTACAAAAACTTTACCTATTGTGACATGACAAAAGGTAAAAGTGACCAGTCTACCAATGAAAGAGAAAACATATTGTATTTGTATACCTTCGACCATTACACTGTTCAGACACAATCCATTCTCCACAACACAAATTTATGGGACATGATAACCTGTACTTTAGAGTGTTCCAACCTGCATGTTATTTACTAATATTAGACAATAGATCAAAGTAATATAAAGAAAAAGTTGGGTTTATTTATATCTAAACAGGGGAAATCTGGCCTGTCAACAAAAAATAAGGACTAAAAAGAAAAGCATAAAGAAACAGATTTAGCACAAGAAACCAAGACTGGTATTTTTAGTTTTGCATAGGGAAGAGAGCTTGGAATTCTAAAGTGAGATTTCCTGATGCCATAAAGTTAGTGTTTGGTTGTTTTTAGGAAGAGATGTTCTATTCCCCCACATATCTTTTTCATTACATTTTGCTTTATGACTACTTACCCTTTTACCAGTCTATAGTTTGGCTGCTTAGTCTCTCACCACAAAACTCTCTTCCTTAATACCTAAGTAAGGTTTGATTAACAAACATTAACCCTTCTAATCAAGGATTAAATCTTATAACTAAATGCATTTTCTAGGGCTTTTACAAGTAACCATGCTAAGACTAATAATATTACTTTGTGCCTCACACAACTGAGCGTAAGTTGTGTGAGACTTCTTTTATTTCACAAATTAGAGGACCCAAAAGTGTAAAATTTGGGTTCATTAATTTGTGAAACGTAAAGAAACCTTACACACTTTGAGAGATACAAAATAGAGTTTCCCTGCTGAGACGACTGTATTTTTAAAAGAGGGAAAGAGTAAATAAGCAACAAAGTTCGTAAGACTTAAAGCGAAAAGCGAGAGGTGAAGCACACTTCTCCGAAATGAAGCGCAAACTTACAAAAAGAAATTAAGTAACAAACATATACGAGTTAGTATTATATTAATCAGTTTGAAATTAAAATAACTTTAACATCCAATACACAATAATGCCGATATTAAACTAATTCCTTAAAATTGAGATTCAATAAAACGGCCATTTTTCGTTCGGATCACTTTGTGCCTTGTTGTTTGTAGCGCACACTTGTCTAATGCGCATAGTTTGATCCATGAAGCAACAATCCCTTGCTTCGTATTGCCACTTACAGCTTGTTTGGATGGTTGTTACCTGTTGTATTGTATGATATTGTTACTTTAAATATAATATTTATTTTAATTGTTATTTAAATTTAATTTATTGTATCATATTGTTAAATAAGTCACAACGACAAAAAATATCACTTTATGTAATGCCAATTTGATATGGTCACGTCGTTATCTTATTTTTTACTCTCATTTTACCCTTCTTTGTTATTAAATAATCCTATTTATCTTTTATCCTACCTTTTTATATAATAGTTCTACCTCGTACCTTACTTTTTCTTTGTAAAATTGCAAGTTTATTCTTCATATTATTAGTGCATGATATCATGAAACGACGACACACAATACAATCTATCCAAACATTATATATATCAAAATGATACAGTACAATATTATACAATACGATACGATACATTATAAAATGATACGTTATACGATACGAAGCGATGGCTTTTAATAACACTAGCTGAAATGATGTAGCAAGCTGACTGCAAGTCCAAGTGGCTACATTGGTCCTTTATTAGAAGATCAAAGCAGAAGTAATGATACAGATATAAGGGAAACAAGTGAAAAAAGATGCTTAGCTTCTCAAGAATGTTGTTACAAGACCTTTAATTCATCCTAGTTGGATTCTTTTATAACAGCCTTCATTTTACTTTAGCCCCAAATTTATGATTGGCGTGAATCTAAAAACTCATATTCTGGACCCTCCCTGCTTTATGTTTTCAATATAACCCCCCCCCCACCCCAATTAAAAAATAAATCAGCCAATATATATATATATATATATATATATATATATATACAAGAATGGATAACAGAAACAGGACACCGATATTTGAACTGCTTAGTGTCTTACTCACTTAAAATCAGCTGTATTTCTTGTTTCTCTTGTCTTGAACAAGAACCATGATTATCATTAGTAATAAGCCTTTTTTGCTTCTTATCTGTATAGGGCTCTTAGCAACTATTCCAGTGAAAGTTTCTTCACTTACAAATGCAGAATTTGCATTGAGATGGAGTACACAACAACATGAACTGATGCCGAAGAGTCGGCGTATGCTCAACGGATTAGTTACAAAGGAATTGAATACAAGCATCAAATCTGCACCAGTAAGCGAGAAATTTGATCCGAATGGCTCAAGCAAACGAAGAGTTCGTAAAGGATCAGATCCAATCCACAATAGGTCTTGAAAGTTTCTACAACATTACATCTGTTGCTATCAGCTTAAGTTTTTGACAGGGATATCTGTATATAAACAAGAGATATGAGAGATTTTTATTCAATAGCATTCAAGGCCTAGCACTGGTGTATTAACATGAAGACAGGAGAAGTACAATACCGTTGAAATCTCTTCAATTTCCTTTGATTTTTTTTTTTTTTTTGTTTCTTTTAAAACTATGTTGCATGGACTCTTCAAAATGCTGTCGTATCCGTGTCGGATCCTCCAAAAATGCACTACTTTTGGAGGATCCGACACACACCTGACGACAATTTTGGAGAGTCCGAGCTGAAGGTTTGCATATAGGTGTTCGTAACACGCAGCGGAAGACAATAACAATCCTGGGCAGATCTTTTCGTGTTTAAAATTTATTTACCTGTCAAAGATCGGATCTAAGACGTACATGGTGAAGAGAGTCTCGTTTCAAAAATTCTTCAATAGTGCGAAGACTCTATGCGTATCCACACCGAGACTGATCCTTGCTATTAACTCTTTGATCAATGAAACCCGCGAATAAATTGAACGAAAAACTTGTGCTGAAATTTTTCTCAAAAATCTCAACTCAAATTAGAAGAACAAGAAACACTTTTTTTGTAATTGTATTTTTTCTCTTGGCTTTGTATTACACTCTCACTTTTACAAAGTGTTTTTCTTCTCATTTTACTACAACAAATTTTCTCAATCACCCTTTATATAGCATCACCTATAAACCCTTTTCCTAGTTGGTTGAGCTAATAATATACTTAGGTAAAAGTTTATTTCAAATATAAACTTTATGAAATTTTCAATGGCCGGTTCGAATCCCATTCCATGGGCCGGTTCGAATCCCATTCCATGACTGCCAATTTTTATGGACATTCCATAAAGTCAGATCCTTATTAGTATTTAATAGAGAAAAATCATATTCCATTCTTAATGGGTTAAGTCAGCCGCTCGTCCTTTCATGGACTTTATTTTAACTTATGAGCCTTTTAATTATGAGTATCAAATATATCATATATATTTCAACTAAGAGATATAATTTAATTTTCTATTTCAAATAAAAAATTTTAATTTGTTCACAATATTAATTATATCCTCTGTGCTAACAAAGAATATAATAATATTTCATCTGAACTAATATCTAAATTTATTTGACTAATCAAATTCTTTAATTTAATTATCAAATAATAAAGTAATTGATCCTTTAGCAACGATCAAAACACTCGTTAGTGTGCGACCCCATAGGTTCAATTCTAAACCGGTAGTAAATTGATCATATCAATATACTAATCAAGGGTGACGTCTAGCAACACTCCTTAACGACCGGATAGAATGAAGTATACAATTTACTCTAAAAAATCAGTAGAAGAATAATGTAGTAATTCCTTCTGTGCTTATAGCTCTGGATCACCCTAGGATATGGTTCAACTGTCAAATCCTAATAGGCGACCAACTACGTGTTCATGTCAAGTATAATTGACCATTGAATGACCTAAGAAACTCTTTTCTTCTTTCATTCAATTGTCCTGGCCAAGGTCTGAATTTGGTCGTTTATAATTCATGACAACATGAAGCTTAAATTCATTACCAAGAGTTGACAAATTCCATCTTGATCGCTCACTAATTCTACAAGCATTTAATCATACCCAATATCCTTTCAACTATCGCCCTAGGGCCATAGGTGTCTGGTATCAAAGCACAATAAATAACTTGTCAATTACTATGACGATCTCAGGTCAAAGGAAACTTTTAACCATTAGGAATTATCCAATGAGTCGGTTTAATGATCATATCTCTATATGCATCATCTATCTATGTAATTTAGTTAATGAGATCAACTAATCTTTATCCCATAAAGACGATCACATAAATATTGATCTAACCGGATTACTAATGTCCAAATTAATAATCCTACGATCAAGAACAAATTTAGATTAAATTGTAAAAGACTTTGCTCTCATTATCATGATCTTTATCACGATGACAAATCTCAACGTTTAATCAAGGACCTTATCAAATTAATCAAACAATTAATAATAACTATGATAAAAGAATGCCATATATTTTTATATCAAATAACGTTCACAAAAATATGTTCAAATCATCAAATATGAGACTGGATCTAGGGCATATCTACTATATCCCTAACATGAGCAACATAGTTTTAAAACATTGATTTTTTCATTAGTTTGAATATTGCTTGGTTTGCACAACATGTATGATATTAGTTGTTTCAGTTCCTCCTCAAAGAGTAAACCTTAATCCCAACTAGTTGTATTACCTTTATGGATCTTTTACTTCTATTGTGTTATATTGGTCGCTAATACTATAGAAGTTTCTAAGAGATCGTATGTCTTTTGAGACAACTTCCTCTCATGTGTGAAACACCTTCAATAATCCTAGCTCTCACCTATAGACCGGTGCATTTGCAGGTCTATATATTTCATGGTCAAATTATATCTAACTACATTTTCTCATTTATCCTCAATTACGCGCAATTTGTGCCTTATGTCTTCTGATCTTGCTAGTACTCTTGTATCCAGATTTTTTACGACACTCATTTTGTGGATATGTTAAGAGAGAGAAGCTAAATGTGTGCATGATACACAAGCTAAATCTATGCATAATCCTGATTTCTAGGGGCAGCCCGATACACTAAGCTCTTGCTATGCGCGGAGTCTGGGGAAGGGCCAGACCATAAGGGTCTATTGTATGCAGCCTTACCCTGCATTTCTGCAAGAGGCTGTTTCTACGGCTCGAACCCGTAACCTCCTAGTCACATGGCAACAACTTTAACAAGTTACGCCAAGGCTCCCCTTCATAATCCTGATTTCTAAGATTTAACTTAATTCAGTTTTAGAACAAGAGAGGATTAATTGAAATCCTGGACATATTTTAAAAGGATTACATTTTGGGATTTGTGATAAAGAAAAGGAAGCTGATAAAAGTTAAAACTCAGGAAATTGTGCCATCAAAAGGTCTTTAGAAAGCTAATGTTCAACTTAGTATTGGCCAGAATAAGAAGATTGGGGAGGTAATCTAATTGGCAAATACATAGGTTACCCTCTGAACTATGGACCAAATTCCTATTACATATTTTTTGCGGACAATCACCTTACACACTCAACATTTCGAAAGTGTCCCTAAGACACATCACTTTTTTCTTGACCAGTTTTTTAGAAAATATGTAATATCACGCACCAATCATACAACGACACGTGTCATTAACATAAAAAAGATATATAAAAAAAAACCCCTCTCACATATAAAAAAAGAAAAGAAAAATGAAAAGGAACCCATCTCGTTCATCGTGCCCTCACTATAGCTCTTCAGCTCATGTCTCTGCCTTCATCAACAATCCTCTTTCATCATTCATCCATTAACACACACATATCCAAGAAAAAATCATGGATAGATTAACAACATAAACCTTCCACAGCCTTCTCGCTATCTCCATTGCCGCCGACCACAAAAAAACCCAAACCTCCACCTTACAATTCAAAAAAAAAAAGAAAAAACAAATAGAAGCCCTGATCAACTGCTCCTACCTTCTGATGTATTCTTCTTCTTTTTTTGAAAATTTTCGAGATATAACAATATGTTTACTATCCATTTTCTCCACTTTCAATGAAGAAATCCAATTCAAATTGTAACAGATCGACGGAAAAAATCTGAAAAAATCGATTTAGGAAAAAATTATAAATAGTGTAGAAGAATCTGTAATGAAGTTTTCAAGTGAGATTGGAAGAACAATTGAGAAGAATCTTCTTTTTTGTTTTCCTTTTCAATGGGGCAATCATGGAGAAAACTTAGTATTATCTTCAATTTGAACCAAATTACTTTAGAAAAATGAAAAATGGAAGATATTGGAAAAGGAAAAAAGAAAATTCATTTAACCGTTGGATAAGTTTTATTAAATCTGGACCCTTCAAATAAAGCATCAGATATAAAGTTTTTTACTGTTCAGACACCTTATTTTGTTTGTAAAGCAAGCACTTGCCACGTAGACAAAGAGGTGTGTCTAAAGGTTGAGTATGTAAGGTAATTTTCGTCCGTAAAAAGTGTGTAACCACTACTAGAATTTGGCCAAAAAGCGACCAAATATTGGCGACCAAATTTGGTCTGTTAAGAAAAGTGACCAAAGTTGGTCGCCAAACTACCGAAAATAATAATAAAATATTTAAAATAATTTAGCGACCATAGTTGGTCGCAATTTGGACGCAAATTTAGTCAAACTGTTGACTGGACTGGTCAAACTTGCTTGGTCAAAGATACACTGAGTTTAGCGACCAATGTTGGTCGCAAAAGTGGGACCCACACAATTTTTTTAATAATTTTTTTATTATTTTATAAAACTTATAAACTATAAATATATATAATTTAAAACTTGCGACCAAAGTTGGTCGCTAACTGAAGGATAAGAAGATAGAGACCAACTTTGGTCGCTAAAGTGGGACACAGTTATAATATTTTAATAATTATATATTTATGTAAATTTTTTATAACATATAAATAAATATAATTCAAAATTTAGCGACCAAAGTTGGTCGCCAATGTGGGACCCAGTTCTAACGTTTAATAATTTTTATTATTAATTTAAATATTATATAAAATATAAATAAATCTGATTAAATTTTAGTGACCAAATTTGGTCTCTAATTTAAATTCATGTACATTTAGTGACTAACTTTGGTCACTAAATTAAATTCATTTAAAGTTAGCGACCAAAGTTGGTCTCTATATGGTCAAATTTAAAAATCACTTTTGTGTTTACTATGTAAATAATATAAATGTAAGTCGTTAATAATTTTGTAATACAAGGGAAGAATAGTACTACAAAGCGGGCGTGTGTGTCTATATATACAATATATGTACTTACGCTATACTATGCACTAAGTATAAGTGTATGAGGTAATACCGTATCGAATATAGCTTATATATATATATAATATATGTACTTACGCTATACTATGCACTAACTATAAGTGTATTAGGTAATACCGTATTGAATACAAATACAACTTATATATATATATATATAATATATATATACTTACGCTATACTATGCACTAAGTATAAGTGTATGAGGTAATACCGTATCGAATACAGCTTATATATATATATATATATATATATATATATATATATATATATATATATATATATATATAATATGTACTTACGCTATACTATGCACTAACTATAAGTGTATTAGGTAATACCGTATCGAATACAACTTATATATATCTATAATATATGTACTTACGCTATAATATGCACTAAGTATAAGTGTATGAGGTAATACCGTATCGAATACAGCTTATATATATAATATATGTACTTACGCTATACTATGCACTAAGTATAAGTGTATGAGGTAATACCGTATCGAATATAGCTTATATATATAATATGTACTCACGCTATACTATGCACTAAGTATAAGTGTATGAGGTAATACCGTATCGAATACAGCTTATATATATACAATATATATACTTACGCTATACTATGCACTAAGTATAAGTGTATTAGGTAATACCGTATCGAATATAGCTTATATATATATATATAATATGTACTTACGCTATACTATGCACTAAGTATAAGTGTATGAGGTAATACCGTATCGAATATAGCTTATATATATACAATTTATGTACTTACGCTATACTATGCACTAAGTATAAGTGTATGAGGTAATACCGTATCGAATACAACTTATATATACCGTATCGAATACAGCTTATATATATATAATATATGTACTTACGCTATACTATGCACTAAGTATAAGTGTATGAGGTAATACCGTATCGAATACAGCTTATATATATACAATATATATACTTACGCTATATTATGCACTAAGTATAAGTGTACTAGGTAATACCGTATCGAATACAGCTTATATATATATAATATATGTACTTACGCTATACTATGCTCTAAGTATAAGTGTATGAGGTAATACCGTATCGAATATAGCTTATATATATATATATAATATATATACTTACGCTATATTATGCACTAAGTATAAGTGTACTAGGTAATACCGTATCGAATACAACTTATATATATATATATATATATATTTATATAATATGTACTTACGCTATACTATGCACTAAGTATAAGTGTATGAGGTAATACCGTATCGAATACAACTTATATATATACAATATATATACTTACGCTATACTATGCACTAAGTATAAGTGTACTAGGTAATACCGTATCGAATACAACTTATATATATATATATATATATATATATATATAATATGTACTTACGCTATACTATGCACTAAGTATAAGTGTATGTGGTAATACCGTATCGAATATAGCTTATATATATATATATATAATATATGTACTTACGCTATACTATGAACTAAGTATAAGTGTATGAGGTAATACCGTATCGAATATAGCTTATATATATATATATATATATATACATACGCTATACTATGCACTAACTATAAGTGTATTAGGTAATAGCGTATCGAATACAACTTTTATATATATATATATATATATATATATATATATATATATATATATATATATATATATATATATATATATATATATATATATATTTCTCTTTTGAAATAGAGACCAACTTTGGTCGCTATTTTGGTCAACCGGTCAGAATATAGCGACCAAAGTTGGTCGCTATTTCTAAAAATTCAAAACTGTTTTACCCACCAAAATAGCGACCAACGTTGGTCGCTATTTTAATTACATAACTCTCAAAACCGGGATCCCCTCCCATTCTTTCTAAAAAATTCCCAAAATCCCTCTTTTCTCTCTCACACTCAAACTCCACCCCCCTTCCAACTCCCACCACCAGGCCCCACCCACGCCACCAACGACCACCGCTCAGCTGCCGCCGTCGCCGTCGCCTCTGCCGCTGTTGCGTCTCTCCTTCTCCACCTCCTAAAAATTCAAGGTTAGAATTACAAACCTAGGGTTTCAATTAGTGTTTCAATTGTTTATTGTTTCAACCTAGAATTAGTGTTTCAATTGATTATTTAACATTGTATTTTATAGAAACCTAGGGTTTAGATTGTATTTATCATTATTTAACATTTTATAGAAATCTAGGGTTTAGGGTATGGGTTGAATATTTAGGCTAGGCTTTATTGAGTATTTCTCCTTCAATATTTTAGTAAGCAATAGATACTAATTTAACGTCAAAGACTTGATTCATAGGTAGATATATATTAGGGTATAAATTGAACTTTTAGTTTAATCTTGATTAGTTTATAGGTAGATATTTAATATAGACACATGATAGTATATTTGGATTTTCTCTTAAAGTTCAAGACAATGTTAATGTTTAAGGCCTTAAGCGAATCGTTGCGTGGCTCTTGTTTGAGTACAACGAGTCGCCCACTTTTAGGATATAAATTGAACTTTTAGTTTAAGTTTAAACTCGTAGGATACGAATATAACTTATAGATTTTAGGTTTTGTTCTTGTGAGTTGAATTTTTAGGATATGAATTGAACCTTTTAGGTATGAGTTGAACCTTTAGGATATAAATTGAACTTAAACTCGTAGGATATGAATATAACTTTTAGGATATAAATTGAAGCTTTTATGTATGAGTTGAACCGTTAGGATATGACTTGAACTTTTGTGGATATAAATTGAACCTTTTAGGATATGAGTTGAATTTTTAGGATATGAATTGAACCTTTTAGGTATGAGTTGAAGCTTTTAGGATATAAATTGAACTTTTAGTTTAAGTTTAAACTCGTAGGATATGAATATAACTTTTAGGATATAAATTGAAGCTTTTATGTATGAGTTGAACCGTTAGGATATGACTTGAACTTTTGTGGATATAAATTGAACCTTTTAGGATATGAGTTGAATTTTTAGGATATGAATTGAACCTTTTAGGTATGAGTTGAAGCTTTTAGGATATAAATTGAACTTTTAGTTTAAGTTTAAACTCGTAGGATATGAATATAACTTTTAGGATATAAATTGAAGCTTTTATGTATGAGTTGAACCTTTAGGATATGACTTGAACTTTTGTGGAATATGAATTGAAGCTTTTATGTATGAGTTGAACCTTTAGGATATAAATTGAACCTTTTAGGTATGAGTTGAACCTTTAGGATATGAATTGAAATTTTGGTTTATGTTTTGGAATTTTAGATTGCGGGTGGTTGCAGCATAGTCTGATCTTCCACATCAGAAAAGATTTATCTTGGTAACTGAGTCAAGGTTCTGTCTGAGTATGCTCTGTGGTTGCAGCTTAGTCTGATCTTCCACACCAGAAAGGAAATAATCTTGATTTGTGTCGTCAGCTATTAAATAATATTTGTGTCAAAGATGGGAGACAATAAACAAGAAGAATCTACATCAAGTGTCAACAATACGTCATCATTGGCATCTTCGCTTATGACAAGAATTGTGTCAAATGCGAAATTTGCGGTAGAAATTTTTGACGGGTCCGGACATTTTGGGATGTGGCAAGGCGAGGTTCTAGATGTCCTTTTTCAACAAGGGCTAGATCTGGCCATTGAAGAAAAGAAACCAGATGTTATTGGAGAAGAAGATTGGAGAATTATCAACCGTGTTGCTTGCGGTACCATTCGATCCTACCTTGCTAGAGAGCAGAAATATCCATACACAAAGGAAACTTCTGCAAGTAAATTATGGAAAGCACTGGAGGATAAATTTTTGAAGAAAAACAGTCAAAATAAATTGTACATGAAGAAGAGACTGTTTCACTTCACCTATGTTCCTGGTACCACGATGAATGAACATATCACCAGTTTCAATAAGTTGGTCACAAATTTGCAAAATATGGATACAACTTATGATGATGGTGACTTGGCCTTGATGTTGTTGGCGTCACTTCCTGATGAGTACGAGCACCTTGAAACTACTCTACTCCATGGAAATGACGAAGTTTCTCTCAGATAAGTTTGTTCGGCTTTGTACAGCTATGAACAAAGAAAGCGAGAAAAACAGATGGGCGGATAAGGAGAAACTCTTAAAATAATGTGATATTGGATGATATTTCTTCAGATTCAGACAATAATTTGACCGACAAAAGTATGGAAATGCTCTTAAAAAGAATTAAAGGTAAAACGTTTTTCTTGGTCGAGAAGGAAGCTAAAAAATATTTTACCTTTAATTCTTTTTAAGAGCATTTCCATACTTTTGTCGGTCAAATCATTATCTGAATCCGAACCAATATCACATTAAGCTTGTACGGATCAGACTGGAAAGAAAGTTGAGTACAAAACTTCCTATAATCTCTGTCATCATAGAGTCTTATGATCCACGTTTTTTGGGAACTGCAACGACCAACGGAAAACCATCCGTCTTCATCAACCTTGTCACTCTCAATCAAACTTCTTTTCCTCATGGAAAATGAAGTACAGAATTCCTCTATAACCTCTTTTATCTACTTAGGAAATGTTAAATCCTACCTACACCATCAGTTTTTTGAAACACATGTCGTTGCCTTCTTATTATCATTGTAGCTAATGAGATAAACAATTAATCAAAGACACACTCTGTCATGTACCGTATCCAAGTTATTCTAAGTATCAAAGTTCATCTCGAGTAATAGTACCACGAGGATAATCACCAAAGCCACCAGACAACTTTATGATGCCAATGAATCAAGATGAGCTATTCAATGAAACTCGTATTGTAAAGAAGAAGAAAGAGACTGATTCAGAAAGGAGGGTCGAGCCTCGACTACATACATGTAAGTTTTTTACTTTTCATTAAATATTTTGATTTGCTTTTATATAAATTTTGAAATACTAATTCAATATAATTTTTTATATAGGTTCAATTCGCTTCACATCTGACGTGAGGGAATTCATACGCAGTCAACCACCTAATGAACCGAGCGAGGCAATCCAACTTGCAGACGAGGATGATGAAAGAACACTCCTTCAGTACTTTATATACAATTGTGTTAGTTCTCTTTAGTTCGAATGGGCTTGTAATAAGCGTTAACTTAGTTTTGTTAGCTTAATGTGTTAGTTCTATTGAACTTTATTCCTTGTTGCTTTTAATTGCTTTTTATTGTTGTTGTTGTTGGCATAAAATGCCTATTTAGGAAATTGGTATGACTCGCAGGTGGTGTAGCTGCAAAAACAGGCAGTTTCTGCCAAAATAATACACAGAAAAGCGACCAAAGTTGGTCTCTATTTGGTCGCTTTTCATGTTAAAAAAATAATTTTCTGGAGAATAGCGACCAACTTTGGTCGCTATTTACCCAGATTTCTACAAAAAGCGACCAAACTTGGTCGCTATTTCATTAAAAAAATAAAATTTCTGGTGATATAGCGACCAAAGTTGGTCGCTAATATTTAAAAAATAAATTAAATCCATGTATTTAGGGACCAAAGTTGGTCGCTAGTTTAATAAATAAATAAATAATTGAATACAAAAGCGACCAAAATTGATCTCTAGTTTCCAGATTTTAAAATATAATATTTGGTTTAGAGACCAAAGTTGGTCGCTTTTTAGTGATTAATAATAAATAAATAAATAATGTATTTTTTATTTAGAGACCAACTTTGGTCGCCAAATTTATATTATTAAATTAATAAAACGATCAAAGTTGGTCTCTATAGTCAATATCCGGAAAAATGGGTCCATTTAGCTTAGAGACCTTATAGCTACCAGACACTTTTGGTCGCATTTTGGTCGCTATTTAGCCAAAAAGCGACCAAAGTTGGTCGCTTTTTGCGGTCTCTTTTTCCCAGAATTCTAGTAGTGAACAGAGATTTGGTCCATAATTTAGGGGTAACTTATGTATTTTGCCATTTATCTACAATTTATAGGTGTGTTTTTGTCTTACTGATATGCTCTAAAAACAAATGCTCTTAAGCAATTTATAAATACCTTCTCAAAACATAAAGACAGTCGTCAAGTCAAATAGACATGTAGTAAACATTAATCATAAGAAAACCATAAACCATTAGAAAGAAAAAACATTCAACTGTTTCCCTCAGAAACATTACATGGATAGAGGGGCTTAAGGTGTTAAATAAAAGAAAAATAACAACATACTAACTTAAAGTTTATGATTTTCCACATCGCGTTAGCGAATACTCATCCTCCACCTTCTCCTACTCATCATCGTCATCACCATCATCATCATCATCACCTATAGTTGAAAAAAGAAAATCAGTATTACTATTCAAGATATTTACCAAAAACGCTTGAGAAGTAAATAATAAAGCTCCAGCTTCTAGCTACCGGAGGAATTTTGTGAGGAAGGATTTTCCTAGTTAATTGTTCAATAGAAACTATATGTAGGCTTTCTTGCGTTTATCCATCTTTTATTGTTAAAAGAATTCATATCTCAAGAACACAACAACAACAACAACATATCCAGTATAATCCCACAAGTGGGGTCTGGAGAGGGCAGTGTGTACGCAGACCTTACTCCTACCTGGCGAGGTAGAGAGGATGTTTCCGATAGACTATTGGCTCAAGAAAATGTGAAAAGAGAGAAGGGAAGAAGACGAAGAAGAAAGAGGAAGAAAAAGAAAGAATAGGGTGACAAAGGACGATAAGGAAAAGGGAAAAAAGACAACAACAACAACAACAATAACAACAACAAAACAACAAGTAAAAGAGAAAGTAGCATCAAATAGTAACAAACTAGAAAATACGATACAATAAGCAAATACTAGAGGTCAAAAAATACAAAAAAAACAAGAGAGCTACTAATACTACTAAACAAGAACGGGGAATTCTCGACTACCTACTAGCCGAGAATGTTTACCTTTAATAAATAAAATACTAAAATATCCCATATATAATACTAAAGTTTTAAACAGGGTGTCAAACAAAAGCAATGGAGTAATAACTAGTAAAAGGAAAGGTATAGCAAGGAAAATGCATCTAACAGAGTTTAAAATGAGAATGAAGTGTAGTTTAATTTTTCTCAGTAGTGTACCTGATAAGATTCTCCCGTTGATAAAGACCTTGAAATCAGCATTTTGATAATCTTCAACTTGTATCTTGCGGATATCCCTGGCTGACTTCTCAACAGATTCCTTGCATGACTTCACCTCAATGGATTTTAAAGAAGAGATGTCTCCAATACAAGAAGGGATCTCCTTAAGAAGCAATTGCCCTCTCAAAACCAAGCGTTCAAGGTTAGGAAAGGCATCATCGTCGACACTCCATTCCTGAATGTAAAATAGTGATAGTGTTAAGACTTTGAGTTGTGGGAACTCGCCATTGCTCACTTTCCATTCCTTACTCTCATACTCAACTTGGTATAGTTTGAGCACCTCAAGGTTCTGAAGCAGCGCCATTCCTGATAAGTGTTGAGGATACAGGTAAAAGAAGGATAGTGTCAACTTTTTCAAAAGGGGATGGTTTCAGGATATTTATGCCACAAAGAGTGTCTACAGATCTTTAGCGTTTCAAGCCGTGTTGGGAAGTTCAATACATGGTACTCAAAGTTTTCAACAGGGACGACGTTGCACCTCAGTTCCCGAAGGTTAGGTATTTTTCTCAAAATCAATCTCATCTCCTCCACTCCATAAAAAGTTACAAAGGAAAGGTTTTCCAGATCATAAAGTTTTGCCCAGTCATCAAGTGATCCTTCTGTTGGAAAAATGCATTTTGAAATATCCAGATGTCTCAACTTAACCATATACTCTCAATCTTCTTTTTTTATTGATATGTGCTCGGGTGTATGCTGTAAAGAATACCGATTATTTAATATCAGAGTTTCCAGATTCCATAGATTTGTATCAGATAAATATAACCCAGAGGAAATAAATCGTGAAGAAAAAAATCTCAAGTAAACTAGATCAGTTGGGAGATCAGCATAAGTGAATTCCAAATCCAGCACTTTTAGAAATTTGAAGCTGTAAAAACTTTTGGGAAATTTGTGCTCATCATGCAAAATTATAAAGTTAACAAGGGTCCACGACGAGCTCCTTTCTCCAATTCGAGACTCTTCACCTAAAATGGACATGCGATGAGCAAGTTGCTCGTGAGAGTGAACATGGAAAGAAGGATTGTCATCTTGGTCCCTGTGAACACAGAAATTAGTAAATCTATAAGATTGATTGCCAAATATAACTTGAATACTTAATCAATTGAACCAAAAGAGTACCACTAATTGGTGTATTACCGTGTTATCCATAGGATAAGATTCTCTTCCTTTCCTCTTTCCTTGCAGAAATCATGCAACAGGTCATGTATGCGACATGCTTTGATCTTACCACCTGAACTCCTCTTAGTTTCCATCACTAGATTTCTTCCAATAAGAATTTCGAGATAACCTTCCGCTATATCCTCCAAACTCTTGCCATCAGAACATTTTATGAATCCCTCGGAGATCCACAACCATGTTAGCTTTGAAACATTAATCACATCGTCCTCTAAAAATGATCCAAAGTAAAGAAAGCAAGACCTCAAGTGATAGGGTAAATTGTGATAACTATGTTCTATAATGGCCCTTGAGTCATTGTGAATGTGGGGACCTAAATTGTTGGCCACTTGTTCCCAACATTCCTCTTTCTTCTTTGAATACCAGCCACCAGAGCAACTGACCCCACTTTTTTGCTATTTGTCGCCCAATATTTGTTAGGAGAGGGGGGCAACTTTCTTCACCAAACACTTCTTTTTCTAACAACTTCCAACTTTCATCATCGGTAAACATACGAAGTGAAAAAGGATCACTTTGAAATCTAGCGTAATTGGCAACTTCATGATTTCGTGTTGTCAGAATGATTCTACTTCCATTATTATTGCCCTGAAAACAAACTATTAGATCATCCCACACACTTGTTTCCCACACGTCGTCTACAAGGATGAGATATCTTTTGGAGAATAAAGCTTTGCGAAGCTTATCCGCTAAATCCTCAGCACACATTTCTCTATTTTGAGTATCTGTACCAATATTGGCTTCACGTAGAATGGCCAGCAATAAACCTTTCTATGTATGTACTTGAGACACACAACATTGTGCACGAATGTCAAAGTGAGAAACAACTGACCTGTCAGAGTAGAGTCTGTTGGCCAAAGTTGTCTTGCCTAGACCAGGCATGCCAACAATGGCAATGACATCTCGCTCTTTGGTTCCTCTTATAAGTTGGTCGCGCAACGTTTCAATGACATCTTCAAACCCCACAATTTCTTCATTCATCCTTGGAGGTCCTGCCAAATTTAATGGCGTATGAGCTGCGTCTGCATTCATTGTTTCCTCGACCATTTTCTTTTCCTGAATCTTTGCTACCTCTCCACTGATACAAGTAATTTCCTGTATGATATCCAAGAGCCAAGCCTTCCGACACAAGTAGGGAATGTTTTTGCTTATACAAGCACTGACTATGTATTCTACCTCATATACTTTACTCATCAGTTGTGCAGCGCAATTTTGAAGTGTCTCGAGCTTATTGTGTTTCCCTTCTGCAACAGCCTTTAGGAAAGGTTCCAAGCATTCAAATTTCTCCTGAATTTCTTCAAGGGGGTTTTCGAGAGGAGAGAGTGAATTTGAATAGTGTCTTTGGAACTCCTTCAAGTTGTGTAAAAGAAAATCAACACAGCCTAATCCATGAATTCCTGGCAAGTTTGATTGAAACGCCTTCCGAATGTTAAGGTAGATCACTGTGACTATACGTTGAAGGTTGCCCGGCAAATCAAGAACTTGTGTTGGGCTCACTTCTCCTGGTGCCATGTCTTCCTTCTTCTCCTCGTCTTCATATAACGAGTAAATCACAAGGGCATCAAGAATCACAGTATTGATATCACGAAGAAGAATTTCAAGATCTTGCATAGGCATATAGATGATGTTGGTTCTCAAGAAGTTGAGCATATCCTGAAGGATTGCCATATTTTTCTTCAAAGCAACTATCCACCGGGAGTTACTATTAGTTGGTAGCTCCAAATATTTCTGTAAGATAGTCGCCACAAAGCTGGCTTCGCTGTCAGCTCCTTGCTCATTTTGGATGTTAGGATTGTTGAATATGACAATATCCCACATCGGTTGGGAAGTAAACTTGGTGGGAATTTTTTCTTATAAAAGGAGGCCTAATGTTTAGGATTTATACACACCTCTCATTTGCCTTCTCATCTGTTTAAGGTATTTGTATCTTCTCTCTTTAGTATTATTTCACTTGTATTTTTGGAGTGGAATAAAATATTAGTTGTGTCTGAGGAGTAGGCAAAGTTGGCCGAACCTCGTAAATTCTGGTGTTCCTTTTATTGTTGCTTTATTGTCTTATTCATTATTTGGTGGCTGTCATAATTTTTGGTATAGTAGTTGTGACTTATTCACATTATATACATTTGGCTTCCGCAACAATTGGTATCAGAGCCAAGGTACTGTCTAAGTATGCTCTGTGGTTGCAGCATAGTCTGATCTTCCACATCAGAAAAGATTTATCTTGGTAACTGAGTCAAGGTTCTGTCTGAGTATGCTCTGTGGTTGCAGCTTAGTCTGATCTTCTACATCAGAAAGGAAATAATCTTGATTTGTGTCGTCAGCTATTAAATAATATTTGTGTCAAATATGGGAGATAATAAACAAGAAGAATCTACATCAAGTGTCAACAATACGTCATCATTGGCATCTTCGCTTATGACAAGAATTGTGTCAAATGCGAAATTTGCGGTAGAAATTTTTGACGGGTCCGGACATTTTGGGATGTGGCAAGGCGAGGTTCTAGATGTCCTTTTTCAACAAGGGCTAGATCTGGCCATTGAAGAAAAGAAACCAGATGTTATTGGAGAAGAAGATTGGAGAATTATCAACCGTGTTGCTTGCGGTACCATTCGATCCTACCTTGCTAGAGAGCAGAAATATCCATACACAAAGGAAACTTCTGCAAGTAAATTATGGAAAGCACTGGAGGATAAATTTTTGAAGAAAAACAGTCAAAATAAATTGTACATGAAGAAGAGACTGTTTCACTTCACCTATGTTCCTGGTACCACGATGAATGAACATATCACCAGTTTCAATAAGTTGGTCACAAATTTGCAAAATATGGATACAACTTATGATGATGGTGACTTGGCCTTGATGTTGTTGGCGTCACTTCCTGATGAGTACGAGCACCTTGAAACTACTCTACTCCATGGAAATGACGAAGTTTCTCTCAGATAAGTTTGTTCGGCTTTGTACAGCTATGAACAAAGAAAGCGAGAAAAACAGAAGGGCGGATAAGGAGAAACTCTATTTGTGAGGGGTCGTCCTCAAAATCAAACGAGGACAAAGAAGGGAAGATCCAAGTCAAGATCCAGACCTAACAAAGATGAATGTGCCTTTTGTCGAGAAAAAGGACACTAGAAGAAAGACTGTCCAAAGTTGAAGAATAAGGCCAAACATAGCAATGGAAAGGCCATTATGGATTCAAATGTAGCTGATTGTGATGATTCAGACTTCTCATTAGTTACAACAGAGTCATCAACATCATCAGACATATAGTTGATGGACTCGGCTTGTAGCTATCATATGTGTCCCAACAGGGACTGGTTCATGGATTTTCAAGAAGGAAAATATGGAGTCATCCACACAGCGGACAACAACCCTCTTACCTCATATGGAATTGGTTCAATACGATTAAGGAACCATGATGGAATGATCAGAACATTAACAGATGTTCGATATGTATCGGACTTGAAGAAGAATCTCATCTCTGTGGGAGCCCTAGAATCAAAAGGGTTCAAAATCATTGCAGAAAATGGAGTGATGAGAGTATGCTCCGGTGCACTAGTGGTAATGAAGGCTAATCAGAAGAACAATAATATGTACTGCTATCGTGACAGTACAGTTATTGGGATAGCGACAGTGACATCCAGTGACGACAAAGAGGCAGAAGCAACCAAGCTATGGCACATGCGCTTGGGACATGCTGGAGGAAAATCCTTGAAAACTTTATCAGATCAAGGATTATAAAAGGAGTAAAGGCTTGCAACTTGGAGTTTTGTGAGCATTGTGTCAAAGGGAAACAGACAAGGGTTAAATTTGGTACAACGATCCATAATACTAAAGGCACTTTGGATTATGTACACTCTGATGTTTGGGGTCCTTCCAAAACACCTTCATTGGGTGGAAAACACTATTTTGTAACCTTTGTTGATGATTTTTCCCGAAAAGTGTGGGTGTATACAATGAAAAGTAAAGATGAAGTGTTGGGAATTTTTCTCAAATGGAAGACGATGGTGGAGAATCAAACAGGCAAAAAGATCAAGTGTATTCGCACAGACAATGGAGGTGAATACAAAAATTATCATTTCAATAAGGTCTGTGAAAATAATGGCATCGTCCGACACTTCACTGTCAGACATACACCACAACAGAATGGAGTGGCAGAACGTATGAACCGGACCTTGCTGGAGAAGGTACGGTGTATGTTGTCCAATGCTGGCTTGGGCAAAGAATTTTGGGCTGAGGCAGTTACATATGCATGCCACCTCATTAATCGCTTACCATCTGCTGCTATTGATGGCAAGACACCATTTGAAAAATGGTATGGAAAGCCTGCTGTAGATTATGACTCTTTGCACGTGTTTGGCTCAACTGCATATTATCATGTGACAGAGTCAAAATTGGATCCAAGGGCAAAGAAGGCTATTTTTATGGGAATTACTTCTGGAGTCAAAGGATATCGCTTATGGTGTCCTATGACAAAGAAAGTAATATTCAGCAGAGATGTTACCTTTGATGAATTTGCTATGGTAAATAAGGTAACAGAAGATACCAAACAAAATGAAGGTGCTTCTAAGCAGGTGGAGTTTGAGGGAAAATTTATTTTTCCTACACAAGAAGCAGAGGAGGAAACAACTGAAGATTATCCTCTGGAAGGAGAGCCAGTAGAAGAGATTCCAACTCAGGAACCTCAACAACAACTTGAATCAATAGCAACCAGCAGGCCAAAAAGAACAATAACGAAATCTGTTCGTCTCATAGAGACGGTTGCTTGTGCAACCTCAATTGTAGCTGATGATGTTCCTACCACTTATAAAGACGCTGTCCAAAGTTCAGAAGAAGATAAGTGGAGGATTGCCATGAATGATGAAATACAGTCCCTTCATCAGAATCATACATGGAGATTGGCCAATCTCCCGAAGGGAAAGAAAGCAATTGGGTGCAAATGGGTATTTGCAAAGAAGGAAGGATTTCCTAACCAAGTAGATGTTCGCTACAAAGCAAGATTGGTGGCCAAAGGATATGCTCAAAAGGAGGGAATTGATTACAATGAAGTATTTTCTCCAGTTGTAAAACATTCCTCCATTAGAATTATGTTGGCTTTGGTAGCACAATTGGATTTGGAACTAGTTCAGATGGATGTAAAAACTGCATTTTTACATGGAAACTTGGAGGAGGAAATCTACATGACTCAGCCAGAAGGATTCAAAGTTGCTGGAAAAGAAAATATGGTGTGCAAACTTGAAAAATCGTTGTACGGATTGAAACAATCTTCTAGACAATGGTACAAGCGATTTGACGAGTTTATGTTGCGGCAAGGGTACAAGAGAAGCAAATACGATCATTGTGTGTATTTGCACAAGCTTAAAGATGGTTCCTTTGTATATCTTCTCCTATATGTTGATGATATGTTGATAGCTTCCAAGAATTTGGAAGAAATTGATAAGTTGAAGATTCAACTGAAGAAGGAGTTCGAGATGAAGGATTTGGGTGAGGCAAAGAAAATTCTTGGCATGGAGATAATTAGAGATAGACGTTCAAAGAAACTCTGTTTATCTCAGAAAGAATATTTGAAAAGAGTACTACAACGTTTTGGCATAGATGAAAAGACTAAGCCAGTTAGTACTCCACTTGCTCCTCATTTTAGGCTAAGTACTACTATGCCGCCAAATGATGAAGCTGAATAGGAGTATATGTCAAAGGTACCATACGCAAATGTTGTTGGTAGCTTGATGTATGCAATGGTTTGCACAAGGCCTGACATTTCACAAGTTGTTGGAGTTATTAGCAGATATATGCACAATCCAGGGAAGGAGCATTGGCAAGCTGTGAAGTGGATTCTACGGTATATTCATAATACTGTAGATGTCGGGTTAGTTTTTGAGCAGGAAGACAATCAGTCTGTAGTTGGATATTGTGACTCAGATTTTGCGGGTGATCTGGACAAACGAAGATCAACTACTGGTTATGTGTTTACTTTTGCAAAGGCACCAGTTAGTTGGAAGTCTACTTTGCAGTCAACAGTTGCTTTGTCTACAACAGAGGCAGAGTACATGGCTATTACAGAGGCTGTGAAAGAGGCAATTTGGCTTCAAGGATTGCTAAAGGAGCTTGGTGTTGAACAAAAAGGTATCACAATTTTTTGTGATAGTCAAAGTGCTATTCAATTAGCGAAGAACCAAGTTTATCATGCAAGGACGAAGCACATTGATGTTCGGTATCATTTCGTACGAGAAATCATAGAAGAAGGTGGAGTCACGGTGAAGAAAATTCATACTACAGAGAATCCTGCTGATATGCTGACAAAGGTGGTGACTGCGGTCAAGTTTCAACATTGTTTGGATTTGATCAACATTGTTGAACACTGAAGATTGAAGATGAAGACACAACCAAAATTTGTTATTGAGAGAGAATTGAAAATGTGGAATTTTGCCAAGGTGGAGATTTGTTGAAGTTTGGCAAAATGCCAAAGTCCCACATTGGTTGGGAGTTAAGTTTGGGGGGGATTTTTCCCCTATAAAAGAAGGCCTAATGTTTAGGATTGAAACACACCTCTCATTTGCCTTCTCATCTGTTTAAGGCATTTGTATCTTCTCTCTTTAGTATTATTTCACTTGTATTTTTGGAGTGGAATAAAATATTGGTTGTGTCCGAGGAGTAGGCAAAATTAGCCGAACCTCGTAAATTCTGGTGTTCCCTTTATTGTTGCTTTATTGTCTTATTTATTATTTGGTGGCTGTCATAATTTTTGGTATAGTAGTTGTGACTTATTCACACTATATACATTTGGCTTCCGCAACAATTGGTATCAGAGCCAAGGTACTGTCTAAGTATGCTCTGTGGTTGCAGCATAGTCTGATCTTCCACATCAGAAAAGATTTATCTTGGTAACTGAGTCAAGGTTCTGTCTGAGTATGCTCTGTGGTTGCAGCTTAGTCTGATCTTCCACACCAGAAAGGAAATAATCTTGATTTGTGTCGTCAGCTATTAAATAATATTTGTGTCAAAGATGGGAGACAATAAACAAGAAGAATCTACATCAAGTGTCAACAATACGTCATCATTGGCATCTTCGCTTATGACAAGAATTGTGTCAAATGCGAAATTTGCGGTCGAAATATTTGACGGGTCCGGACATTTTGGGATGTGGCAAGGCGAGGTTCTAGATGTCCTTTTTCAACAAGGGCTAGATCTGGCCATTGAAGAAAAGAAACCAGATGTTATTGGAGAAGAAGATTGGAGAATTATCAACCGTGTTGCTTGCGGTACCATTCGATCCTACCTTGCTAGAGAGCAGAAATATCCATACACAAAGGAAACTTCTGCAAGTAAATTATGGAAAGCACTGGAGGATAAATTTTTGAAGAAAAACAGTCAAAATAAATTGTACATGAAGAAGAGACTGTTTCACTTCACCTATGTTCCTGGTACCACGATGAATGAACATATCACCAGTTTCAATAAGTTGGTCACAGATTTGCAAAATATGGATTGTCCTCAAAATTGTTTCACTTTCCTAAAATTAACCGACAATATTTTCTCTACAGTTTGAGTTACTTTCTGTTATTCTATTATTGAAGAAGAAATGTTAAAACACGGTCCAATATTATGCATCCAATTTAATTTCCATTTTTGCGTTTTAAAAATGTCTAGATCTCAAAATGTGCCAGTAATATACTGAAGTTAGATATTCACTCGCGATAAAAGCCTTGCTTGTGCGAATCAAAGCCTGACCCGCTCCCCTCGCGTTCGCGAAAGAGGCCAACTCCCTTCGTGTTCGCGAGCTGGACTTCGCCATCACGGACGAAGTCAACAGCCACTGGTCAACCACCACTGGTCTTGTGATCGCGGTGGCACCAGTTCTTGTGCACCAGCACAGTTTTTTCAATCCAATAGGGGTGTGATTTGGTTATATGCCAATTTAACCACTATTAGTGGATAAAACAATTTCTTCTACATCTGATCCCAAACAATACGATTAGGGGTTAGTACATTAAGATTTAAGGTTATTTCGTCAAATTACTTTGCATTTTCAAGTTCATAGCCAGTGTTGGAGATTTATGCATAGGATATAAACATTGATCTCAGCTACTCGTAGAATATTAAGAGTTGGAGAAAATTACTCTCAGAGTGCGAATTCTGAATTTTTGATACAAATTTTTGTGATTTCTTATTATACTTACTATTGGAAGTTAGAGGATTAGAAGCTAGATTAGAAGTTAGTTATTATTAGGACCCAAATGTAATTACTAGGAGTTAGAGGGTCTTTTTTTTATTTTATTTTCTTAATTAGTTGTATATAACTAATTCTATTAGCACAGTAAATGCAGTTGAAAAATTTCCCAATTCCCTCTTCTTCTTCTTCCTCACGTTGCAGAGCTCTCTAATAGCAGTTTTTAACATGGTATTAGAGCCATAGAGACTGATCCGTGAGATTTTGGAATTTATCTAACTAATCGACACAACTTGATCCAATTCATCTTCTCATTTCCTGATTTGAAACAATTTCTAGCCTTTTTGATATTCTGCATAAGCGTCAATGGCAGCAGAAACACCAGTGAAAATCGACCACACTCATCCACTCTTCCTCCAAGCTTCAGATACACCTGGATTGGTTCTAATTCCGATTCAACTCACAGGATCGGAGAACTATGGATTGTGGAGTAGATCGATGCGTCTTGCTCTCAAGGCCAAGCGAAAGTTAGGGTTTGTAACAGGAGTGTGTGCAAATGAGTCATTTGAGAAAACTCTCCATGAGGAATGGGAGACTTGCAATGTGAGAGTGCACAGCTGGATTATGAACTCTGTTTCAAAAGATCTGCTTAGTGGATCATCTATACATCAGATGCACATGCAGTTTGGGAAGATCTACAGGAGCGATTTGATAAAGTAAATCGAGTTCGGATTTTTCAGTTACACAGATCGATTTCAAGGCTATATCAAGGAGCAGATTCTGTAGCTGTATATTTCACCAAATTGAAAGAGCTATGGGCTGAGTATGATGTTTTGGTGCCAAATCCGGACTGTGGTTGTCCAAAATCTAAAGAACACATGACTCATTTACAGCAAGAGAGACTTATGCAATTCTTAGATGGACTAAATGATACATATGATCAAGCTCGTAGACAAATTTTAATGAAGACAACTGAACCCACACTTAATCAGGCATATACACTCATAACACAAGATGAGAGTCAGCAATGTGCAGGAGGTGGAGTTCTAGGTCACAAGTCAGATCCCTTAGCCATGCAAGTAGGTAGAGGTCAAAGATTTCGTGGAAGGAAACAATTTATGCAATGTGAACATTGTCATAGAGAGGACACACAAAGAAAAATTATTATAAAATAGTAGGATACCCTGAAGATTTCAGAAGGAGGAAAATATTCCATCCTAAGGGGATTCTAACAACTGCAAATCATGTGGAAAGTTCTGTGAATCATGAAGAAGGAAATATGGCTTAGAGTTCACAAGGAACATCAGGCACATCACAAGCTAGAAGAGGAGACCACTTCTTTACAGAAGCACAGTATCAGCAAATTCTAGATTTGTTAAGAGACTCACCACCAAATGACATGAAGGCACATAATCAAGCAACAACTGCAAGTATAATCACAACATTATCTTTTAGTGTGCATATCTCAAACAAAAGGAATGGTGATTGGATTGTAGATTCAGGAGCAACACATCACATTTCATCTACCTTAGATTTAATGAATGATGTAAGAAGAGTAGATGACAACATACAAGACAAAGTGACATTGCCAAATGGTGTCACTAAAAAAATTGAACATGTGGCGAGTTCATATTTGTCTGATGTTGATAAGCTAGAGAATGTACTACATGTTCCTAACTTTAAGTTTAATCTAATGTTAGTGTCCAAGCTAACTAGAGATCTAAAATGTGCTGCCACATTTTTGCCCATACTATGTGTGTTTCAAGACCTTTACAATGGCAGGGTGAATGCGATTGGTAAAGAGAATGAAGGTTTGTACATACTGAAAGGAAGAGGAATCAAACTTTTAGCAGCAAATGTGGATGTAAGAGGTTCAAGTGCTGAAACAGCTTACTTGTGGCATGAGAGATTAGGCCATGCTTCTGTTCCTGTAATACAACATATTTCTTTTTTGCATAATAAAGTAGATGATAATATGCAGAATAAGTGTATTGTTTGCCCTTTAGCTAAACAGTCTAGATTTAGCTTTCTTAACAGTGAGAAAAGGAGTGCTAGAGTTTTTGATTTAGTTCACATGGATGTATGAGGACCATATAAGAAGAGCACTTATGATAGAAAACATTACTTTCTTACAGTTGTGGATGATTTCTCTAGAGCTACTTGGATTTTCTTGATACAGTATAAGAGTGAAACTATTACTTTTCTGAAGCAATTCATTTTGATGGTCAAGACACAGTTTGATACTTGTGTTAAAGTTGTGAGAACAGACAATGGTAAAGAATTTTTCAATATACAGTGGAATGAATTCTTGATATCTCAGGGAATCATTCACCAAAGTAGTTGTGTATATACATCCCAGCAGAATGGAGTAGCTGAAAGGAAACATAGACATATACTAAATACTGCGAGGGCATTGAAATTTCAAAGTCAGGTTCCAGATATGTTTTGGGGGGAGTGTGTACAAACTACTGTTTACTTGATTAATAGACTGCCTACCAGGATACTAAATGGTAAAAGCCCTTATGGAATGTTGTATAAAAAGAGCCCTCAAAAGCACATTTAAGGGTTTTTGGATGCTTATGCTATGCCATAAATTTGATCCTAGATAATAAATTTGGTGCAAGGGCTAGACCGACTGTTCCTATGGAGTATTCTATATAGAAGGGCTATTGATTGTATGATTTAACTACTAGAACCTTCTTCATTAGCAGGGATGTATCCTTTAGGGAGAATTATTTTCCATTTAGGAAAATGACACAACATTCATTCACATCTAATGACTTTGGTTCTAGTTTCTTGGAGACAATTGATGTGCAGGAGAAGATGTCATCAAAATATAGAAGCTATGTTTCAGTTTTCTCAGTCTTGAAGGAGCCTTATAACTTCAAGGAAGCTGTAAAGGATGAGAGATGGATCATAGCCATGAAGCAGGAGATACAAGCATTAGAAGATAATAAGACTTGGGAGGTTGTTGACTTGCTACCAGGTAAAACCCCTATTGGATCCAAGTGGGTGTACAAACTAAAGTACCAAGCAAATGGAGAAGTTGAAAGATTCAAGGCACGACTAGTGGTAAAAAGATACAATCAACAAGAGGGATTAGACTATCATGAGACATTTTCACCAGTTGCAAAGATGGTAACTGTTAGGTCTGTGATAGCACTTGCAGCTGCAAAAGATTGGTCCCTATACCAAATGGATGTCTTTAATGCTTTTCTTCAAGGAGATTTGTTTGAAGAAGTCTATACAGATTTACCACAGGGTTTTCAAAGGCAGGGGGAGTAGAAGGGGTGCAAGCTGAATAAGTCCTTATATGGTCTCAAGCAAACATCTAGGCAATGGAATTTGAAACTCACAGAAGCATTGGTGGGAGCCGGCTTTGTACAAAGCACTCATGACTATTCTATGTTCACTAAGAGGTCAGGAAAGGATATTGTCATCATCCTCATCTATTTTGATGACTTGCTATTGACTGGAAGCAATAAGGATTTAACTGATGAAGCTAAGGCAGCTTTGCACCAGCAATTCAAACTCAAAGACCTAGGAGAACTGAGGTATTTATTAGGGATTGAGGTGTTGAGATCTAATCATGGAATATTACTTAATCAAAGGAAATACAGCTTAGAGCTCATTTCTAAATTAGGCTTAAGTGGTGCCAAGCCAGCTTTGAGTACTTGAAGGTTCTGAGGCAGAGCAAGTGTAACGACCCGACTGGTCGTTTTGCTTTTTAGAACCCCGTTCCATTAAATAAAACTTTCCGCACTTGCTTTAACTAATTTACGACTTGCGGGGATGGTTGGTTCGGGATTTGGAGGAGTTTGGAGTGAAATATGACATTTGATTCCTTAGGATTTTCTCAAAAGGCTAAGTTTGACTTTGGTCAACATTTTGAGCAAACGGACCCAGATTCGTGATTTTGATGGTCCTGGAGGGTCAGTAGGAAAATATGGGACCTGGGCGTATGCCCAGAATCGAATTCCGAGGTCCCTAGCGCGAGTAATGAATTTTTATTAGAAATTGTTAAAATTGAAACTCTAAGGATTTAAAGAAACTAATTAATGATTGATTTCATGGGTATCAGGATCATATGGTGGTTCCGAAGCCCGGTACAGGTCCAAAATATCATTTAAGACTTACCCGCAAAATTAGGTGTCAATTCGAGTAGTTTTAGGGCATTTTGGCTCGTTAGAGGAAAATTAAGAACTTGAAGTTCATAAGTTTGATTCATTTGGTTTTAGGGGGGTGAATCTTAGATTTAGCATTTTCGGGCGTTCCGAAGGTTCGAGTAGGTCTGTCTCGTGATTTCAGACTTGTCGATATGTTCGGGCGGGACCCGGGAGCCCCGAGGATCAGTCGGACGAGACTCGAGTGAAGTTGAAATTTTTGAGAAGTGCTAAAGTTGCTGCTTCTGTCATAACCGCACCTGCGGTTGGTGGATCGCAGGTGCGAGACCGCATATGCGATCCATCTACCGCAGATGCGGCCCAGAGAAGGCCAGGCCAAACCGCAGAAGCGGCTCTCGAACCGCAGAAGCGGCCTCAAGACCGCAGAAGCGGTCCCAGCCCTTTTAGCCCATTTCGCAAATGCGGTCCTTTCTCGCAGATGCGGGACCGCAAATGCGGTACCCTGACCGCGGAAGCAGTGAGCTTCATTTAATACGGGTTGTAAGTCATTTTTTGACACTTTTCACTCCTCCATTGGCGATTTTAGGAGCTTTTGAGAGCGGGCTTCTACTTGGAATCTTGAGGTAAGCTTATCCCACCTATTCTTAGTTTAACACTTGTGTTTTAGGTAGATTAAACACTAGGATTAAGGTAAAATCATGGGGTTAGAGCTAGACCTAGGGTTTTAATAAAACTTAGATTTTACCACGAAATTGGTTATGAAATAAATTAGAAATCATATATTATTGATCCTTAGGTTATAGAGAACAACTTCCTTCGAAAAATTTCGGAATCCGGGCATGTGGGCCCGGGGTCGGATTTTAGGAAACTCGTGTTAAGGGTTGAGAAATTGCTTAATTAGCTAGAATACGATCTTGTGAGCTTATATTGATTAGTTCCTACCTCATTTAACTAGTTTTGGATCGTTCGGCTCCAAATTGAGGGTTTTGGCTCGTTCTTGGCATTGGATGTATACTTTGGAGCGAGGTGAGTCTCCTTTCTAATCTTGTAAGATGGAATTGTCCCCATAGGTATAATAATTGAGTAATTTGCTATTAAATGCGGGGGCTACGTACGCACTAGGTGACGAGAGCCCGTGCGTAGCTACTATTATGTTAATTGTCCTGGTAATCTAGGACTCGTATCATGCTATATTTGTGAATGTCTCTATACTTTCTTGCTAATGTGATCACTTAGGATATGCTAGAGACTTGGAAAGGAACATAAGCGAATGTATACACTTGTTGGGCACTTGTATGACTTTACTTGGAAATAAATGCGCATTCATGTGTTTTCTTGATATAAATTGATATTTGTGGATCGGGTCGATCACCTCGGTAGAAATAGATGCATCTATGGTTCGCACCATTCGACCCTCTGGTAGTGCACAGTTTATTTTCTATTGGATCGGGCCGTCGACCTCGGCATAATGTGCGCATGTTTTATATATATCTGTGAAATCTTATCCATGACTTGTTCTGCTGAATACTTGAAATGTATACGGTTAATTATAAAATTGTTAAGAACATGACTTACTACCTCTTGCTACAAACTGTTGATTATTTGTGGCTGCCATGCCTAGCAGAATACTTTATTATATTATTTGACCCTAGTAATTGTCACGTCGACCTCTCGTCTCTACTTCTTCGGGATTAGACGGGATACTTATTGGGTACATATTGTTTATGTACTCATACTACGCTTCTGTACTTAATTGTACAGGATCTGAGACAGGTACATCTGGCTATCAGTCTGGTGCGTGCCCCTGATTCATAAACCGAGACTTCCACGGTGAGCTGCTCCCTTCATGTGCCGTTCAGCAGCTTGATGGGGTATTCCTTTACTTTTGTTGTCTATTCTATCCCGGACAGTAGGATAGTTTTATTCTTTTGTACATTCTACTAGTTGCCCACTACTTGTGACACCAGGTCTTGACACACACATTAATAGACAGTTTTTTTTGGGTTGTATAATTACTATTAAGTATTGCTTATTATCACCTGTTTTAATTGTTAATTAATAAAAGTTATAATTGTTATAACCCTTTTTGGTAAGTAAAATAAGAATACACCAATATTTTCGCATTGGCTGGCCTGACGACAGTGTTGGGCGCCATCACAATCTATTCTGGAAATGGGTCGTGACAACAAGGATTGATAAGTGATAAGGGACCAGGTGGACATAGTCCAATGTCAAGTTTTTTAGATTTGGTGCGGAGATGCAAAAAGGGATGATTTTGATGGAATGTCCGACCAAATGGATCTTTAGCTTTTCAAGCCGTAGTAGAAAATTCAATACACGGTGTTGAAGGTTGTGAACACCCCTGACTTCGCATCTTAGCTTCCGAAGATTAGGCATTTTTCTCAAAATTGATTCCCCATCCTCCACCCAAAGAAAATATGCAGTGGAAAGGGTTTCCAGATTGTAAAGTGTTGTGGAGTTCTCAGGTAATTTTTCTATAGTAAAGATGCCGCGGAAGTATACAAATGTCTCAATTTAACCATCTTCCAAAGTGTGATGGGTAGTGACCTAAGTTGTTCGAATTTGGGTGCGAGTATCCAATATGGGGACAGATCCGACTATTGGATTCAGCAAAATCTAAATTTTAAGATTCGGGGGTGCGGATCCGGATATGGATACGGGGTGCGGGGATCCGGCTAATAAAAAATAGAGCTATAAAAATATTATAATTTTTGAGAGATATTCTGCGAAAAACTTACATGAATATTGTAGAATCCAATATTTCATTCTCCAAGATGGACATTATTCTTTTATTCTCCAAAATCTCTTTTATTTTTGATTTTGAGAAATCAAAATCTCAACTTTTTCTCTCAAATTTATCGATAGACTCCTGTCAAAGTGTCCGAAGTCAGTTGACCGTATCCGGGACGTATCCCGCAACCGTCCCGATCTCGTATTGGGACGGGGACGACATCAAAATCGAAGAGTCCGCGCAACTTAGGTAGTGACACATATTTTGGCCCATTGTTTGATATCAAAGTTTCAAGGTTAGAAAGATAGATTATGGATGATGGAATTGATCTCTGCATAGTTGCCGCAGGAAAGTACCTCAAGTAAACTAGATCAGTGGGGAAAGAATCAATACGAGTGAACTCCAAATCTAGCACTTTCAGAAACTTGAAGCTGTGAAAAATGTGGGAGGCCTGGGCAATTGCAATGCAATTAGCATGCAAAATTATAGAGCCAACAAGTGACCAAGACGAGCTCCACTCACTAATACGATACTTGTAGAGATTTAGGAAAATTTCCTTTTTTTTATTATTCCACATATACCGTACAGAATGCAAATTTATACACCTAAAAAATAGGAATGATGACTATGGACAATTACAACTATACTAAGTACAAGTGTGCCATTTTTTAATATGTTATCCTATTCATTGTTTCCACTATGACATGTGCATCTATAATTGCATTTGGATATTGATGTTCCGGAAGGAACAAGTGCCTTACAGCTGTATCCACTATGCTATAAAAATGGACTGGATGTGTTAATAAATTGGGCCAGACCTTATGACATATTTGGGCTTCTAGTATTTTGTTTATTTGGACCAATATGTAATATTGGCCCAGTTTCTTGTTTGAGCCCGATAGCCCCTGAATCATATGTGCCGGTCTTCCATTCTCTAGGTCATTTGAGACACTTCTGCTTTCATCTCTTCTTCATCTTCTTCTTCGATTGCAGCTGCTCTATGTCGACCAGCTCCTGATTTAGGGGCCAGGTTGTTGATTTCCAGTCCAACACTCTTCACTATAAATGGACATGCGATGAGCAAGTTTCTTTTAAGAGTAAACGTGTGAAGAAAGATTGTCATATGGATCCCTGTGAATGTAGAAAGTAATTAGTAAAATTATAAGATTGAGTGACAAACATAACTTTAATAAAGAATGAAATGAGTATGACTAACTAATTGCTGTATTACCATTTTATCCACTGCACAAGATTCTCTTCTTTTGCTCTTTCCTTGCAAAAATCATGCAACAGGTCGTGAATGCGACATTCTTTGATCTTACCTCCAGAACTTCTCTTAGTCCCCATCACTAGATTTCTTCCAATAAGATTCTCCAAATCATTTTCTGCTATATCCTCCAAACTCTTGCCTTTACAACTCTTTACAAATCCTTCGGAGATCCAAAACCATGTTAACTTTGAAACATTAATCACACTATTATTTAGAAATACTCCAAAGTAAAGTAAGCAAGACCTCAAATGATAGGGTAAACTCTGATAACTATGTCCTATAATGGCCCTTGAGTCATTGTGAATATGGGGACCCAAATTTTTGGCCACTCGTTCCCAACAATCTTCTTTCTTCTCCATCTTTGCCAGAATACCGGCCACCAAAACAACTGAAGAGGCAGTTGACCACACATTTTTGCTATTTGTTGCCCATTATTCATTAGAGGTAGGGAGCATCTTTCTTCCTCACACTTTTTTTCTGAGTAATTCCCAACTTTCATCATCTTTAAACATTCGGAAGGAGAATGGGATCACCTTCAAATCTAACGTAACTGGCAACACCACGATTTCTTGTAGTTATAATGATTCTACTTCCATTATTGGCATATTGAAAACAACTTATTAGATCATCCCACACACTAGCTTCCCACACGTCATCAACAAGGATAAGATATCTTTTGTAAAATAAAGCTTTGCGAAGCTCATCAGCTAATTCATAAGCGTGTTTTTCTCTACTGTTAGAGTCCTCACCAATAGCATCACTTAGTATCACCAGTAACAAGTCCTTGCGTGAATATACTTGAGAGACACAACATTGTGCGCGAATGTCAAAATGGGAAACAACTAACCTATCAGAGTAGATTCTGTAGGCCAATGTTGTCTTGCCTAGGCGCGGCATGCCAACAATTGAGATAACATCTCGCCCTTTGGTTCCTTGTATTAGTTGGTCTCTTAACTTTTCTATGACATCCTCGAATCCCGCAACTTCTTTATTCATCCTTGGAGTCCTTGCCAAATTTGATGACATATGAGTTGTGCCTACATTCATAGCATCCTCTACTATTTTCTTTTCCTGAGTCTTTGCTACCTCTCCTCTAATAACAGTAATATCCTCCATTATATCCAATAGCCAACGCTCGAGGCACCAGACGGGAACTTCTTTGCTTATAACAGCATCAACTATGTATTCTATCTCATATGCTTTACCAATCAATAGTGTAGGACAAGATTGAAGTTTGTCGTCCTTTTAGTGGATCTCTTCTACAAGATCGATCTTCGAGAAAAGGTTGCAAGATTTCGAGTTCCATCTGAATATTTTGAAGTTGTTTCCCGACAAAAGCGAGTGAATCTGAAAAGAGGCCTTGGAACTCCTTCAGGTTGTTTAAAAGGAAATCAACATAGCCCAGTCCATGAATCTTGGGCAGGTTAGACTGAAACACTTTCCCACTGATGAGGTAGATCGCTGTGTTTATACACTCAATGTTGTTCAACAAATCAGGACATACTGCAGGGTTCACTTCTTCCAAGGCCTTGTCTTCCTTCTCCTCCTCGCCTTCATATAACGAGTAAACTAGAAGTCCGACATCAATAATCACGGTGTCAATATCAAGAAGAAGAAATTCAAGATCTTGTATTGACAAATGGATGATATTGGCTCTCAAGAAGTTGAGCATCTTCAGAAGCATTGGCAAATGATCCTTCCAAGCAACTCTCTGGCTAGAGTTACTATTGTTTAACCAAAAATCTGAGTCTTTCGTCAAAGCTAGAAATAAAGAGAAATTCGGGTTACTGATAATCTGGAGACGAAAATAATAGAAGATTTCTGAGAATAAGTAGTTTTGTATTTCAGTGTAATCTCGATAATATTTCGTGTCAACAGATGTTGAGTCCTTCTCCTTTTATAGTTGATTCTAGGAGAAGATGTAATGCCTTTGTCTTAATGAGGCAATTATGAGCAATAAATGACATTAAAAGAAACGTTACACAGTCATTTCTATTTAATTCAAATATTCTAACGTATTTGATATTTAATGCTGTATCTAGACTCTTTTACGTCATCAGATTCGTATCTTCAACTTCTTTCGATCTTCGGTCTTTAAATGACTCGAATAGGTACGAGACGCGTACCTATTTGAGTAACAGTTCACACCTATATTGTTTTCTTCCCCCTATCTGTTGTCTCCCGTGCCTCTTGGCTATTTATTGCGTTTTGACCTTTTGACCAGTCCATGTGTCATGACACGTCATCTTCAATATTCAGACTCAGTTTTTTCCCAATACAGATAGTCCCCCCACTTTTCCTTTATTTATCAATTAAATATTTGGAAAGTGGATCTTCACGAAAAAAGAATTTTCGCCGTAATCAATACTATGTCAGTACTGACGCTTCAGTTGTCTTTTCTATTTAATGCTTTGCACACGTGTCACCTTCTGATTGGCTTTGTAATTCTACAGCCTTTTTTTCAAGGCTTCTTCATCCCCTCTATTCACGAAGTGATAGTTGCTTTTATTATAGGATTTCCATCATTACACTTCTTTGTTTGACGATTGCTATTATTTACCTATTTAACCCTCTTTTCCTTTAGTTCATCCTTTCTCTGTAATGGCGTCTCCGAATCCTAACCCTAAGAGAATCCCAATTCTTGATAACTTCCCCAACGCCCCTGTAAGACATAGAAGGGGTAGAGGTGGCAGGCTTCGTAGCCTAGGATCCGTTTGTGGTGGTTCCTCTGGTTCCATCACTCCTTCTTCTAGTTTTGAGCACTATTTCTAGAGGTTCTATCACTAAGAAATCCTCTTCTAAAGGTAAAGAACTTTCTGAGCCTCTTCAAGAGCCTTTAGTTGAGGAAATAGTACCCAATGACTTATCCTTTGAGAATGATAGAAAATCTCTTCGTGAACAAGTTGTTAATTTAGAGAAAGCTGATACTTTTCCTTCTCTAATCACTGAACCTTTGATTTCTATTGTTCGAAAAGATTGCAACTGAAGAAGTGATCTTCATATAGTGATCCCTAATCCAAACCAAAGAATATCTTCTTTTAGGATTGGATTTTCTTTTGTTTATACTTACCCCTTTTCTTTGGGATTTATTCCTGCTATTGACCCAGTTATACTTGATTTCTGTCACTTTTTTAAAATTTGTTTAGGACAAATTGGCCCCCTTGTATGGAGAGCAGTGGATTGTTTGAGGTACTTGTCTGTAAAAGCCAATGTTAGCTTTACCTTCCCCTACCTTATTCATCTTTACCACCCCAAATTATTCCTCCATGGGGTTTTTACTTTAACTGCAAGAAGTAAAAGGGTCTTGGTAAGCCCTGAAGATGACAAGGATCGTGGGTGGTACACTCGTTATGTTGCTGTACGCATAGTTGATTTGGTGGGTGAAACAAATATCCCCTTCCCTGAGAAGTGGAACTTTGCACGTAAGTGTTTTTTTACTTACCGTACCTATCTTTAAGAATTTTAATTTCTTTTATAATTTCGTCTCTTTTTGCTTTTCTGTAGCAACTATGGGAGATGTGGAACCCGTTCCTAATTTCCGTGGTTGGGTAGATTTAATCTTGAAAGCCGTGCCTATGGAGGCAAGAACTTGGAAATCCATTTCCAATTTACATGGTTGGAAAGTGAAAACTCACGGTATGCATCTCTTTATGCTTTTTCGTATGTTAAGTCCTTTCTTGTTTCTAACTTTTTTCATCCTTCTTTTTGTCAGGATTTGCTATTCGAGGAATGACAGCTGAAGTAGCTATTGCCCTTCGAGCCTCTTCTGGTACTTCACTCTCTTTGGAGAGAACTCAAGCTACGCTATCAAAGAGGAAAGTTGTAGAAGAGGATTCTGAGAATGATGAAGATGAAGACACCTCTTTAATAGCTAGACTAAGAGATGTAGTTACCCCTGTTCGTGCCTATTTTACCGAACCTGTTCACATTCCTTCTGATGATGAAACCACTCTGAGGGACACCAATGAGTCTATTCAACGTCTCTTTGTTGGTGGTTTTGAAAGTGGAGAACTAGGTCTAGTTTTAGATGAAGTTCCTTTTTCTTCCTCTGTTCCCATTCCTTCTATTCCTCCGCTGGTTTCAAGTGCTTCCTCGTCCGTTCTATCTGTTCCTGCTCCCTTATCTATTTCTGCTCCCTTGCCTGTCTCTGCTCCCTTACCTGTTTCGAGTCCTTTGACTCCTGTTATTTTCACTTCTTCTACCGCTCCTCCTTCTATAGCTACCCTCCCTCTGTTCAACATGCAGAGGAGGGTTCCAGTAGCAGAAGCTTGGCTATGAGGAGCGTTACACTTGAAGTTCCTGCTAATAACAGTCTTTTAAGGAAGTCTGGTGGAGCAGATGCCTGACTTAGGCCTTTGATTGGAGATATTGAGAAGAAGAAGATGAGCAGTCACAGTTGCTTAACTCCGGTGAATGACATAGTTCATTCTACTTTGAAGGTATTTTCTTTCTACTTACTAACAAGTTTTTTTTATTTCTAAATTCTTACTTCTATGAGTTGTCTCTGTAGGCTAACCTCATTGGTACAGAATTGATGGGAAGAATTTCCCTTCTGGAAAAGAAAACTCGTGAGTCTGAAAAGTTTATCCACGAGGCTGAGGAAATAGCCAAGGGAGCCCAGCTAGAACCAGATAATTGGAAAGAGCAGTTTGAGAATACTCAGGGAACTATAGAAGAATTGCAAGAAAGTAGAAATCACCTGGAGCAGCAAAAATGAAGTCTGACTTCTGAGGTAGCAGTTGCCAAAGCTTCTTCAAGTCAATTTGAAAAAGACAAAGAGCGCCTTGAATGTTGCTTTTTAGATCAGTTATCAAAGTTAAGTGAAGAAATCAGAGAACTCAAGGCACTCTTGAACAAGAAAGAAGAATATGCAGGAGAATTAGTGCAGAACTTGACTCAAGTTCAAGCTGATTTAAAGATCTCCTCTGACAAAGTACATGCCTTAGAAAGTTCCCATGCCTCCCTTGAAGCTTCCCATGATTCTCATTTAGCTGAACATCAAGTGTTAAAGAATGATTTTGCTATGTGGGAAAGGGAGTATGGACTTCTTGAGGAGAAGTTTGATTTAGAGGTGAGTTGGGCTTTCTTAAACTCTCGTGGTGATGCTTTAATGGAGGCCAGACAAGAAAACTTTGACTTAGACTCAGAGTTGGCCAAAGTTTTAGAAACCATTGAAAGAACCCAACAATCATTTGACTTTCCTTCTCCGGCAATTGAAGTTCCCGTGGCTAAGGAACCTGTAAATGACGAAGTCGTTGGTGTGGCAGTTGAAGTTGAAGATGTTGCAATTTCAGCTCCCGAGGGTGAAATTTCTACGACTCAGTCTATGGAAGCTGAAACTTCCGTGACTCTTGCTCCCCTCGTTGAACCTAACACTTCAAGCCCAGCTGAAACCGCTCATGTTGCTGCTTCTTCAGAAATTGTCACCGTGCCTGTGACTGTTTCTGAAAGTGAAATTAATATTGCAACTTCTGATGTGCCAACCCTTTTAGTGACCAGTTAAATTTCCAGTTTTTACTTTCTTTGTTGGATGATGGTTTTATCTCTTAGTTATTTTTTTAAGGGATTTTTTGGTGAAAGTCCCCAGTTATCATAATGGGGCACTTGTATAAACTTTTTGTTGACTAAGTTTCTACTTAGTCTTTTTAATTATATCAAGAAGTTTGTTAGTACTTCAATGTGCTTTATTCTTGCCTTTTCCTTATCTACTTAGGACTTATAGAATAGTTTAGCATTTTTATCCTTTGAAAATGCTTTATGATTCTTCTCATGACTTATTAACATGAGGTTTATAAAAGTGGTCCCTTTTATGTATCGACACTTAATGAAGAAGACGTCTCAACTTCATAATGGTGTTATAATATGATGAAAGAAATAGGAACACACATGTTTTGTTTGAAACAACTTTGACAAGTTTTTATTCATGAACTTGGACAAGCTTTTGAATATTACATGTATTGAGATACATCTATAACTTTCTCATAACTATTTTCTTGTAACAGATTTTTATAAAGTAAATACTATTCAACAAGGTTTTTCCTTATAAACTGTTTCAATACATAATCATGACCCTATCTTAATGTATTAGGAAGAGTTTCAGAGGTGATTCCGTTATTCTCATGGGAAAGAACACTATGATGAATGTTTTGCATCTTCCTTTATTTTGATAGGAAAGAACACAATGATGAATGCTGAGGTTCTGTAACTTCTGCTCGACACTTGTTTCGATTTACGTCTCCGTCTTACCGCACGTATTTGTGTACAATATGCAGTCCCCCAAGTGTTTGAGCGCTGAAGTATGAAGCCTCGAGCACTTGTTTGTTTCTCACAATTTGGTCCTTTTTCCTGAAAACAGAAAAACATACGGGACTCGGAGGTGCGATTAAAGATGAAGACTGCCTAACCCGTGTGTATTTCCATCTGATTAATTTGTAACCCTGGGCTGTGAATTTTAGAATATTCCATTTTGCCGTGCAGGTCGTGACTCATCATTTGGCACGAGTTAGGGTTTTTGCCTAGCATCTAAAATCGTTAGTAAAATTTTAACAATTCAAAGAAATATTCTAATATAGCGATACCTGATCGTAGGTGCTTTCTCAGAAATAATATCTCTTTAGGTGGACAACATTCCAATGCGAGGGTAGAACCTTGCCATCCATTGTCTCCAACTCGTATGCTCCTTTTCCCGCAATGTCACGAACTCTGTAGGGTCCTTCCCATGTTGGACTTAGTTTTCCTGAATTAGCAGCTTTTGTTGATTGGAACACCTTTTTAAGCACGAAGTCCCCAATTTTAAAGAATCTAAGGCGTGCTTTCCTGTTATAATACCGTTCAATTACTTACTTTTGTGCTGCCATCCTTATTAATGCAGCTTCTCTTCTTCCTTCGAGCAAGTCAAGGTTCACCCGCATATCTTCATCATTTGATTCCTCTGTTGCTTGAACGTACCGTGTGCTCGGTTCTCCTATTTCAACTGGAATTAAGGCCTCCGCACCATAAACCATTGAAAATGGTGTTTCTCCCGTGCTTGTTTTTGTCGTTGTACGATAAGCCCATAATACTCCAGGTAATACCTCAGGCCAATTACCTTTTGAATCCTGTAACATTTTCTTCAAGTTGTTGATAATGACCTTGTTTGTGGATTCCGCTTGTCCATTACCCACTGGATAGTATGGTGTAGATGTTATCCTTTTAATTTGCCAACTTTGAAAAAATTCAGTGATTTGAGCTCCTATGAATTGCGGACCGTTGTCACACATGATTTCCTTTGGTGCTCCAAAACGGCATATTATATTTCTCCAAATGAAGTCTTTAACTTCCTTCTCTCGTACCTGTTTAAATGCTCCTGCTTCTACCCATTTAGTGAAATAATCTGTAAGTACAAGTAGAAATTTCACCTGACCTTTTGCTTGTGGCAATGGACCTACGATATCCATTCTCCATTTCATAAAGGGCCACGGGGCTATAACAGGGTGCAATAACTCAGCTGGTCTATGCATATTATTGCCGTATCTTTGACATTTATCACACTTGTACACGAAACTGTTTGCTTCTTCTCCATTTTAGGCCAATAATACCCTGCCCGAATCAGTGTTTTTACCAGCGACCTTCCTCCTGCGTGATTTCCACAATGTCCTTCGTGTACTTCCCTCATCACATATTCGGTTAGGGAAGGTCCGAGACACCTTGCTAATGGCCCACTGAACATCTTTCGATAAAGATTTCCTTGATGTAAACAGTAACGAGCAGCGTTTTTGCGAAGTACATAAGCTTTTCTTTTGTCAGCAGGCACGGTTTCGCACTGTAAAAAAACAATAATTTCGTTTCTCCAATCCCATGTTAAATGATTAAAATTTACCTCGTTCTTATCAGGTTCGAGAACGAAATGAAATAAATGCACGACTGAAGCATTTGCGTCGTTTGCTATGTCTGCTGCAGATGCGAGATTAGCTAAAGCATCTGCCTCCATATTCTCATCTCTTGGGATCTGCATTACCTTCCAAGTTTGGAATTGCTTTATTAGTTCCCGTACCTTTTCGAGATATTCTTGCATTCGTGTCTCCCTGGCTGTATAAGTCCCCAGCATTTGATTGACCACGAGTTGAGAATCACTCTTGATTATAATCTGTGTTATACCGAGTTCTCGTGCCAATTCTAGACCTGCAATTACAGCCTCATACTCTGCTTCATTGTTAGTTATAGAATGACATTTTATAGCCTGTCTAATAGTCTCACCTGTAGGTGGTACGAGAACTATCCCTAGGCCTGCTCCTTTTACATTGGACGAACCATCAGTGAATAAAATCCAAGTCCCCGGGTTTGCATCATTAAAAAATTGTAATTCTTTTTCTGCTTCTAAATGCATCCCCTAACTAAAATCAGCTACAAAATTGGCTAATAATTGAGATTTTATAGCAGTCCTAGGTTGATAAATGATTTCGTATTCACTTAATTCTATAGCCCATTTTGCTAGCCTCCTTGACAATTCATGTTTATGCAAAATATTTCGTAATGGAAAAGCAGTAACTACAACAATGGGATGACATTGAAAATAAGGTCTTAATTTTCTAGATGCCATGATCAAAGCTAATGCTAATTTTTCTAGTTGTGGGTATCGTGTTTCAGCATCTAATAAAGACTTGCTTACATAATAGATAGGAGATTGTTTACCTTGGTCCTCACACACTTACCGCAACTTCTGACACAGCCAAATAGATGATTAGCTTTTCTCCTTCTTTTGGTTTTGCCAATAGTGGTGGATTTGACAGGTAAACTTTTAAATTTCTAAGGGCTTTTTGGCAATCTTAGTTCCATTCAAAATGATCTTGTTTTTTGAGTGCGGAGAAAAATTTAAAACATTTTTCTGAAGATTTGGGAATAAATCTCCCCAAAGCTGCAATTCTTTCCGTTAGCGTTTGGACTTCTTTTTTACTCGTAAGGATATCAGGGATCTCCTCTATTGCTTTGATCTGAGAAGGATTTACCTCAATACCACGGTTAGAAACGAGAAAACCCAAAAATTTGCTTGAGGCAACCCTAAATGCACATTTTTCTGGATTGAGTTTCATATTAAATTTTTGTAAAATTTCAAATGTAACAGATAAATGAGAAATATGATCATGAGAATGCTTGGTTTTGACGAGCATATCGTCTATATATACCTCCATGGTTTTTCCTAAATGTTCTTGGAACATTTTGGTGACCAACCTTTGATAGGTTGCTCCAACATTTTTGAGACCAAAGGGCATTACTTTATAACAGTAAGTCCCCGTGTCTGTGATGAAAGAAGTTTTTTCTTCATCACTGGGGTCCATTTTAATTTGGTTGTACCCTGAATATGCATCTAAAAAACTCAAAAGTTCATGACCTGCAGTTGCATCAATTAACTGATCTATATGCGGTAAAGGGAAAGAATCTTTTGGGCAGGCTTTGTTAAGATCTGTATAATCCACGCAAACCTGCCACTTACCGTTTTTCTTAGGTACAACAACTGTATTTGCTAATCAATTAGGATACTTTACCTCGCGGATTGACCCAATTTTCAATAGCTTTTGGACCTCATCTTGAATCACCTGATTTTTGAAGGTACCTTGCTTTCTTTTCTTTTGCTTTACTGGTGTGAAGGATGGGTCTTTATTTAGTTTGTGAGCCATCATATCCGGTGGTATCCCTGTCATATCAGCATGGGACCAAGCAAAATAGTCCACGTTAGCTTTTAAAAATTCAATCAACATACCTCGCTTGTCTGAGCTTATATTGGCTCCAACATAAACCTTCCGTTCAGGCCACTGCTCAAATAATATCACAGCTTCGAGCTCTTCAATTGTTGTTTTGACATTTTCATTCTCTTCAGGTTCTTGAATTGTATCAGGTCTCGAGTCTAAATCTGTCTTTTCTTGTTTAGTTGAGGTTTGATCCTTGATACCTTCAACTGTTTCCTGTAATTGTTATTTCTCTTTATTTACGGTGCTCATATCTGTTACAGCATTGATACTTCTGGCTGTCTGCTGATCCCCACGAATTTGGCAAATTCCCCACGGTGATAGGAATTTAATAACTTGATGTAGAGTTGATGGGACAACATCCATATCATGAATCCAAGGTCTCCCCATGATCATATTGTAAGCCATTTCCATATCTATTACCTGAAATTTAGTTTCTTTAACAACACCTGCAGCAAAAATTGTTAGAATTACCTCTGCTTTTGTTACCACACTTGAATTGTCAAACCAGGACAAGGTATGCGCCTTAGGTATCATTTTGTCTTCAGCTTGCATTTCACGTAATACTCTTAATAGTATAATATTTACGGAACTTCCTGGATCAATCAAAACTCGTTTTACATTAGTATCATGTACAAGTAAAGATATTACCAATGCGTCGTTATGTGGTGTCATTACTCCTTCGGCATCTGCGTTATCGAAAGAAATACTTTCGTTTTCTAAAACCTGCCATAACCGTTTCCCGTGTGTTATCGTTACTTTAGAAACCTTGTTGGAAGCCGTATATGTTACACCGTGAATATATTCTCCCCCACTTATAACGTTCACGGTTCTCTTGGGTGAAGGAGGCTTTGGTGGCTCTTGCCTATTTTTCATATAGGTTTGCTTACCTTTCTCACTAAATAACTTAGTGAGATACCCCTGTTTCAATAGATGATCCACTTCACTTTGTAAGAATCTACATTCTGAAGTTTTATGCCCGTGATCATTGTGGAATTCGCACCAATGGTCTGGATTGCGCCTATTTGGATTTGACCGCATCTATTTTGGCCATCGTACTTTATCTCCCATGCTCCTCAAAACAGCTACGAGCTCAGAGGTAGTGACATTAAAGTTATATCCACCAAACCTTGCCTTTAAACTTCTGTCATCATCTCGTGACTATTGTTTGTTTCGGTCATGTCTGAACCTTGATGAAGAACCAGATTCCTTGTTCCTCGATTTTTAATCATATCGTTGACTATCCTGCTTTGACCGTAAGTCATTCCCTGCAGGACCTATGTATGGATCGTACCTATTTTTACCTGATCTTTTTTCTGTTTCTGATCTCCTGGATTTGCTCCTTTCTTTATGATGAAACTGAGGTACAGTATCTTCCTCAATTCGCAACTTCGTACTATACCTGTTATAAACGTCATTCCACGTGGTTGCAGGGAACTCTCGAAGGCTTTCTTTAAGTTTTCTCGTGGCGTCTGAACTTTTGTCATTTAAGTTGCTTGCAAAAGCTATTGCAGCCCAGTTATCAGGTACACGAGGCAAAGTCATCCTCTCACGTTGGAATCTATCAACAAAATCTCTAAGCAACTCTGTGTCCCCTTGTTTAACTTTGAAAATGTCTTCCATTCTTTTTTAAACCTTTTGAGCTCCTGAGTGTGCTTTAATAAAAGAATCTGCAAGCTCAGCAAAAGAGTTTATAGAATTTTCAGGTAAAAGAGAATACCAGGTTAATGCACCCTTGGTGAGTGTTTCTCCAAATTTCTTGACCAACACTAATTCAATTTCTTGCTTGGTCAAGTCGTTGCCTTTTACACATGTAGTAAATGCAGTTACGTGGTCGCGTTGGTCTGTTATGCCATCATATTTCGAGATGTCAGGCATTTTGAACTTTTTAGGGATTGGAAGGGGAGCAACACTTGGTTTCCAAGGTTGTTGTGAGTATTTATCCACATTCACTCCTTTGATTACAGGGGGAACTCCAGGGATTTGCTCGATGCGCTCATTTTGTTCCTTAAGCTGTTTCTGCAAAGTTAGTATTAAATTTTGCAAATGAGAATTATTTGAATTACCTGGTTCTCCTTCCTGTGGTTCACTAGGGGTTCCTCCAGAATTAACAAGGCCAGAACGAGGATTCTCCAATGTATTATTATTATTAGGTGTAGGTGTTGGTGGTGCAACAAGTAATCGACTAACTAGAGCCTGAAGAGCTTTGCTAACCCGTGCATCAATTACTTTTTATAAAGCTTCATCTGCCCCTTCAAAATGTTCAGATTGCTCTTGTTGATCAACACGAGATTCAGGAGCAGGAGTGCCTTCGTGAGATTGACGTGGTGAATTTTTGGGGGAGGGAACCACGTCAATGTTCTGTAAATCTCCTTGATTTTGATGGATTTGATTTTCATGGTTTCCCAAGGTGTTTTCACTATTATTGTTGTTGTTGTTATTGTTGTTTGACATGATGATAACAACGGATAGAATGTAGCTTAAAAGAAAAGATTATCAGTTTCCCGGTAACGGAACCAATTTGTTTAACCAAAAATCTGAGTCTTTGGTCAAAACTAGAAATAAAGAGAAATTCGGGTTACTGATAATCTGGAGACGAACATAATAGAAGATTTCTGAGAATAAGTAGTTTTGTATTTCAGTGTAATCTCGATAATATTTCGTGTCTACAAATGTTGAGTCCTTCTCCTTTTATAGTTGATTCTAGGAGAAGATGTAATGCTTTTGTCTTAATGAGACAATTATGAGCAATAAATGACATTAAAAGAAATGTTACACAATCATTTCTATTTAATTCAAATATTCTAACGTATTTGATATTTAATGCTGTATCTAGACTCTTTTACGTCATCAGATTCGTATCTTCAACTTCTTCCGATCTTCGGTCTTTAAATGACTCGAATAGGTTCGAGACTCGTACCTATTTGAGTAACGGTCCACACCTATGTTGTTTTCTTCCCCCTATCTGTTGTCTCCCGTGCCTCTTGGCTATTTATTGCGTTTTGACCTTTTGATCAGTCCACGTGTCATGACATGTCATCTTCAATATTCAGACTCAGTTTTTTTCCAATACAACTATGAGTAGATAGCTCCACCAAATTGTGTAGGATAGTCTCCACAAAGTTGACTTCAATTTCAGCTGAATACTCATTTTGGATATTGGCATAACATCCTGATTGTATTTCCGCCTTTAAATCTTGCAGGACATCAACATAGATCTTGCGAATGCACGGTTGAATGGGCTTGATCCTCATCTGCAACAAATCAGAAAGCAAAGTATTTATTTTCTCTGGAGCCAAGTCTTGTCTTCCCCCTCTGACAGGGCCTTTTAAATACAACTAGGAAAGAATTGTTGCGTCGCCGGACACAGCTAAAACATGATTTAAGAAATTGACATGAGGTTGGCTCTGAATCTCTATGGACCTCTCTGAAACAAAGCAGATGAAAGTTTTCAGCAATTTCAATTCCTTTAGAACATCTTCTATACGTTCCTTCATTTCCGGAACATAAAGAAGCGAGTAACGGGGATCATCAACCTTCACTAGATTGCAAAGATTCTCCACGACAGTATCAATGAATTCTGTTACAAATTTGGCTGGAATTGGTACTAATGATATTTTAGGAAAGGAGTATTTGGCTCTAGTTGCCATTTCAGTCAACCAAATCTTTTTTTCTACCTCAGAGGCATAGTAATCAAAGTTGTAGGGTCGGTAGATTTTAGAAATGTGAAGTAGAGAATCTTGAAACAAAGCTTCAACTTTCTGAATGAGATCTAGGATGTCGGGTTCATCTGTGAAGCTATGCAAGCTGATAAAAATATCCAGGAATTTGAATTCTCGTTTAAAGAACTTGACTAAACCTATGGAAGCTATAGGGAAGTAGAAACCATTGTCAAGCTGTTGTAGGCTTTCGAAAAGACGATTCTTTGAAGACAGATATTCGTTGGAAGACATCTCTCAAAAGTTGTGATTAGAAGAAACTGTAATGAACTTGAACTGTAAAGAGGAAGAAGCAAAACAACTTAAGCTTCAGATCTGACAGCTTGAAAATTTATTTTGTCAATGTGGACCCTCAATAAGTTTTGATAAACTATTTTGTTTAGAGAAATTTGCATGGTTCTTATTAATTGTCACGTTAAGGATAGTAGACTTTAAGCAATTGCCAGCCTTCTTCCTTTGTCAACAGTTCCTATAGAATATATTCAATATCTGCAGCTTATGGTGATTGGTTGATGAGTTCAGTTTGACCTCTTGACACTAGGGAGAAGCCACAAATATTTTAGAATTCAATGCTAGACAGTGACTTAAAAATTACTACAGTATTGGCAAAATAAGTATGTTCCTTTTCTGAAATCTGTTGTGTGATTGCGTCTGAAAATGTTTTTAATTGTAATTTTCTTTTTTTGAACTTGATAACTAGTTTTCTATAAGCCTAGAGACAAAATCCATTCATATACATTAGTAAATTCTTATAAATATATATATACTCATTGAGAGCATTTTAAAAGGAATCTATACACGTCACTGTGGAAGATAAATGTTACAGGTTTCTGATTGACTGGTTCAGTTGGTTGTCTGATTCAGTTTATCTCTAAGTAACTCGCTTAATCGTTCCAATTTATTAGTTTACACAGATTAATTCTGAAGGGGCAAACTGCATAGACTAAAGTTTTTGGGAATTAACAGTCTACTTTGTAAGATGTGCAAGTAAGGGAGAGATAGGGGATGACATACTGAAGGTATGAATTAATAGGGACTTTTGTTGTGTACTTCCTCCGTTCACTTTTACTTGTTCACTATATTAAAAATATATTTTTACTTTTACTTGTCTATTTTAGCAAATCAAGAGAAAGATAATTTTTTTGTCTTGTTTTACCATTATCATTAATTACTCGTTCTAAAAGTTATTTCCCAAAATTTTTTAAAATACAACCATTATTAGGGGTTACATGATAAAATATATATTATAATTATTATTTCTTAAGGGGTGTGAAAAGTCAAATGTGAACGGAGGGAGTATAATACTATCCCAACAGTGTACCAGCAAAACTTGGCATAATGAATTATCAACTATCTATTAATGGTTCCATTCTTATACCAAAGTAGGCATACTCTCTATTTGGTATAGAGTCCTGATTCAAGAAGAATGCTTTAAAGAGCTGCAAGCACAATGCAAGTAAAATCCTAGACAGAATGCTTTAAAGTGCTGCAAGCACAATGCAAGCAAAATGCAGTCATTAGATATTATATTTACCTGAATCTTAAAAGAGAAGAAAGCAGAAGATGTAAAATACTGTTATGTTCTTTTATTGTATGGCAGACCATTTATACAGATATGTACAGCAGATGCAGCAACAAGATAAACTTGAAAAATATAACATCTATCAGAAAAGAGCCTAAATAGGAGAAGAGAGTTACAACAAATTCCTAAAGATCAGTAACTACAAAATAGAATTCTACAATAGTAAAGAATCCTAGAGTAAGCAGTAATCAGCCGTTATTACGCCCCCGCAAGTTGGTGGTGTCAACAACACCCAACTTGGAAAATTGCTTGACAAATGAGGCTCTTGGAAGTGGTTTCGTAAGTATATCTGCCACTTGATTAGCCGAGTGAAGGTGTTGAACTTCGATTTCCTTGTTTTGAACTTGTTCACGAACAAAGTGAAAGTCAATAGCAATATGCTTCATTCGACTATGGAACACCGGGTTGGCGCAAATGTAGGTGGTACTGACATTGTCACAAAAGATCTGAGGAGTGGCTGATATATGGAAGCGAAGCTCATTGAGTAAACTTCTTAGCCAATTGGTCTCAGAGACAGTAGCTGCAACAACCCGATATTCTGCTTCTGTGGAGGAACGAGAAACAGATCTTTGCTTCTTAGAGGACCATGATATCGGAGAGCTGTCAAGGTAAACAACATAACCTGTAGTGGAGGTTCGATCAAGAGGATCTTCAGCCCAGTCAGAATCCGAGTAGGCTAGAAGACGATGATCACGTTCTTTAGCAATTCGGAGACCAAACGAAGATGTCTGGTGTGTTGCGGAAGCCAAATATATATAGTGTGAATGAGTCACAACTACTATACCAAAAATTATGGCAGCCACTAAATAATAAATAAGACAATGAAGCAACAATAAAAGGAACACCAGAATTTACAAGGTTCGACCAATTTTGCCTACTTCATCAGACACAACCAATATTTTATTCCACTCCAAAAATACAAGTGAAATAATACTAAAGAGAGAAGATACAAATGCCTTAAGAAGATAAGAAGGCAAATGAGAGGTGTGTTTAAATCCTAAACATTAGGCCTCCTTTTATAAGGGAAAAATCCCAACAATTTTTCTCCCCAACCGATGTGGGAGTTTGACAACTTCAACAAATCTCCACCTTGGCAAAATTCCACATCTTCAATTTTTTCTCAATAACAAATTTTGGTTGTGTCTTCATCTTCAATCTTCAGTGTTCAACAATGTTGATCAAATCCAAACAATGTTGAAACTTGACCGCAGTCACCACCTTTGTCAGCATATCAGCAGGATTCTCTGTAGTATGAATTTTCTTCACCGTGACTCCACCTTCTTCTATGATTTCTCGTACGAAATGATACCGAACATCAATGTGCTTCGTCCTTGCATGATAAACTTGGTTCTTCGCTAATTGAATAGCACTTTGACTATCACAAAAAATTGTGATACCTTTTTGTTCAACACCAAGCTCCTTTAGCAATCCTTGAAGCCAAATTGCCTCTTTCACAGCCTCTGTAATAGCCATGTACTCTGCCTCTGTTGTAGACAAAGCAACTGTTGACTGCAAAGTAGACTTCCAACTAACTGGTGCCTTTGCAAAAGTAAACACATAACCAGTAGTTGATCTTCGTTTGTCCAGATCACCCGCAAAATCTGAGTCACAATATCCAACTACAGACTGATTGTCTTCCTGCTCAAAAACTAACCCGACATCTACAGTATTATGAATATACCGTAGAATCCACTTCACAGCTTGCCAATGCTCCTTCCCTGGATTGTGCATATATCTGCTAATAACTCCAACAGCTTGTGAAATGTCAGGCCTTGTGCAAACCATTGCATACATCAAGCTACCAACAACATTTGCGTATGGTACCTTTGACATATACTCTCGTTCAGCTTCATCCATTGGCGACATAGTAGTACTTAGCTTAAAATGGGGAGCAAGTGGAGTACTAACTGGCTTAGTCTTGTCATCTATGCCAAAACGTTGTAGTACTCTCTTCAAATATTCTTTCTGAGATAAACAGAGTTTCTTTGAACGTCTATCTCTAATTATCTCCATGCCAAGAATTTTCTTTGCCTCACCCAGATCCTTCATCTCGAACTCCTTCTTCAGTTGAATCTTCAACTTATCAATTTCTTCCGAATTCTTGGAAGCTATCAACATATCATCAACATATAGGAGAAGATATACAAAGGAACCATCTTTAAGCTTGCGCAAATACACACAATGATCGTATTTGCTTCTCTTGTACCCTTGCCGCAACATAAACTCGTCAAATCGCTTGTACCATTGTCTAGAAGATTGTTTCAATCCGTACAACGATTTTTCAAGTTTGCACACCATATTTTCTTTTCCAGCAACTTTGAATCCTTCTGGCTGAGTCATGTAGATTTCCTCCTCCAAGTTTCCATGTAAAAACGCAGTTTTTACATCCATCTGAACTAGTTCCAAATCCAATTGTGCTACCAAAGCCAACATAATTCTAATGGAGGAATGTTTTACAACTGGAGAAAACACTTCATTGTAATCAATTCCCTCCTTTTGAGCATATCCTTTGGCCACCAATCTTGCTTTGTAGCGAACATCTACTTGGTTAGGAAATCCTTCCTTCTTTGCAAATACCCATTTGCACCCAATTGCTTTCTTTCCCTTCGGGAGATTGGCCAATCTCCATGTATGATTCTGATGAAGGGACTGTATTTCATCATTCATGGCAATCCTCCACTTATCTTCTTCTGAACTTTGGACTGCGTCTTTATAAGTGGTAGGAACATCATCAGCTACAATTGAGGTTGCACAAGCAACTGTCTCTATGAGACGAACAGGTTTCGTTATTGTTCTTTTTGGCCTGCTGGTTGCTATTGATTCAAGTTGTTGTTGAGGTTCCTGAGTTGGAATCTCCTCTACTGGCTCTCCTTCCAGAGGGTAATCTTCATTTGTTTCCTCCTCTGCTTCTTGTGTAGGAAAAATAAATTTTCCCTCAAACTCCACCTGCTTAGAAGCACCTTCATTTTGTTTGGTATCTTCTGTTACCTTATTTACCATAGCAGATTCATCAAAGGTAACATCCCTGCTGAATATTACTTTCTTTGTCATAGGACACCATAAGCGATATCCTTTGACTCCAGAAGTAATTCCCATAAAAATAGCCTTCTTTGCCCTTGGATCCAATTTTGACTCTGTCACATGATAATATGCAGTTGAGCCAAACACGTGCAAAAAGTCATAATCTACAGCAGGCTTTCCATACCATTTTTCAAATGGTGTCTTGCCATCAATAGCAGCAGATGGTAGACGATTAATGAGGTGACATGCATATGTAATTGCCTCAGCCCAAAATTCTTTGCCCAAGCCAGCATTGGACAACATACACCGTACCTTCTCCAGCAAGGTCCGGTTCATACGTTCTGCCACTCCATTCTGTTGTGGTGTATGTCTAACAGTGAAGTGTCGGACGATGCCATCATTTTCACAGACCTTATTGAAATGATCATTTTTGTATTCACCTCCATTGTCTGTGCGAATACACTTGATCCTCCTGCCTGTTTGATTCTCCACCATCGTCTTCCATTTGAGAAAAATTCCCAGCACTTCATCTTTGTTTTTCATTGTATACACCCACACTCTTCGAGAAAAATCATCAACAAAGGTTACAAAATAGTGCTTCCCACCCAATGAAGGTGTTTTGGAAGGACCCCAAACATCAGAGTGTACATAATCCAAAATGCCTTTAGTATTATGGATCGCTGTACCAAATTTAACCCTTGTCTGTTTCCCTTTAACACAATGCTCACAAAACTCCAAGTTGCAAGCCTTTACTCCTTTTAACAATCCTTGATCTGATAGAGTTTTCAAGGATTTTCCTCCAGCATGTCCCAAGCGCATGTGCCATAGCTTGGTTGCTTCTGCCTCTTTGTCGTCACTGGATGTTACTGTCGCTGTCCCAATAACTGTACTGCCACGATAGCGGTACATATTATTATTCTTCCGATTAGCCTTCATTACCACTAGTGCACCGGAGCATACTCTCATCACTCCATTTTCTGCAATGATTTTGAACCCTTTTGATTCTAGGGCTCCCACAGAGATGAGATTCTTCTTCAAATCCGGTACATATCGAACATCTGTTAATGTTCTGATCATTCCATCATGGTTCCTTAATCGTATTGAACCAATGCCATATGAGGTAAGAGGGCTGTTATCCGCTGTGTGGATGACTCCATATTCTCCTTCTTGAAATTCCACGAACCAGTCCCTGTTGGGACACATATGATAGCTACAAGCCGAGTCCATCAACCATATGTCTGATGATGTTGATGACTCTGTTGTAACTAATGAGAAGTCTGAATCATCACAATCAGCTACATTTGAATCCATAATGGCCTTTCCATTGTTATGTTTGGCCTTATTCTTCAACTTCGGACAGTCTTTCTTCCAGTGCCCTTTTTCTCGACAAAAGGCACATTCATCTTTGCTGGGTCTGGATCTTGACTTGGATCTTCCCTTCTTTGTCCTCGTTTGATTTTGAGGACGACCCCTCACAAACAGTGCTTCTCCTTCTCCGCCCTTCTGTTTTTCTCGCTTTCTTTGTTCATAGCTGTACAAAGCTGAACAAACTTCTCTGAGAGAAATTTCGTCATTTCCATGGAGTAGAGTAGTTTCAAGGTGCTCGTACTCATCAGGAAGTGACGCCAACAACATTAAGGCCAAGTCACCATCATCATAAGTTGTATCCATATTTTGCAAATCTGTGACCAACTTATTGAAACTGGTGATATGTTCATTCATCGTGGTACCAGGAACATAGGTGAAGTGAAACAGTCTCTTCTTCATGTACAATTTATTTTGACTGTTTTTCTTCAAAAATTTATCCTCCAGTGCTTTCCATAATTTACTTGCAGAAGTTTCCTTTGTGTATGGATATTTCTGCTCTCTAGCAAGGTAGGATCGAATGCTACCGCAAGCAACACGGTTGATAATTCTCCAATCTTCTTCTCCAATAACATCTGGTCTTTTTTATTCAATGGCAAGATCTAGCCCTTGTTGAAAAAGGACATCTAGAACATCTCCTTGCCACATCCCAAAATGTCCGGATCCGTCAAAAATTTTTACCACAAATTTCGCATTTGACACAATTCTTGTCATAAGCGAAGATGCCAATGATGACGTATTGTTGACACTTGATGTAGATTCTTCTTGTTTATTGTCTCTCATCTTTGACACAAATATTATTTAATAGCTGACGACACAAATCAAGATTATTTCCTTTCTGGTGTGGAAGATCAGACTAAGCTGCAACCACAGAGCATACTCAGACAAAACCTTGACTCAGTTACCAAGATAAATCTTTTCTGATGTGGAAGATCAGACTATGCTGCAACCACAGAACATACTTAGAAGTACCTTGGCTCTGATACCAATTGTTGCGGAAGCCAAATGTATATAGTGTGAATGAGTCACAACTACTATACCAAAAATTATGGCAGCCACCAAATAATAAATAAGACAATAAAGCAACAATAAAAGGAACACCAGAATTTACGAGGTTCGGCCAATTTTGCCTACTTCCTCGGACACAACCAATATTTTATTCCACTCCAAAAATACAAGTGAAATAATACTAAAGAGAGAAGATACAAATGCCTTAAGAAGATAAGAAGGCAAATGAGAAGTGTGTTTAAATCCTAAACATTAGGCCTCCTTTTATAAGGGAAAAATCCCAACAATTTTTCTCCCCAACCGATGTGGGAGTTTGACAACTTCAACATGGTGAAGATACCGAAGAAGACGCTTCATGGCTGTCCAATGAGATATTAAGGGTTGGTGCATGGACTGTGAAAGTTTTCTAACAGCAAAAGCAATGTCCGGACATGTACAGGAAAGATAATGAAGTTTACCAATTATCTGCCTATAAAGAGAGCCATCTACTAGATAATCTTCAGCAGATTCTGGGAAAATAACGGTAGAAGCCATTGACTTTGGAACACCCTTGCAATTGTGCATATTAACTTCCTGTAACAGATCTGTAATGTATTTTTGTTGAGACAACAAAAGGCTACCTGAATAAGAAAATACTTCAAACACCAAGGAATAATGAAGTTGACCAAGATCCTTTAGTGAGAATCGGGTTGCAAGATTTTCAATAATGCTTTGAACACCACGAATTTGATTGCCCGTAACAATTATGTCATCAACATAAACTAGTATATAAGCAGTAAACTCAGAATTATGCATGATGAACAATGATGAATCAGATTGGGATTTGATAAATCCTGAAGCAACAAGATAATTTTTGAGTTTAGTCTACCAAGCCCTGGGAGCTTGTTTAAGGCCATATATAGCTTTGTGCAGCTTGCAAACATGTGTAGGATGTGTAGAAGTTTCGAAACCAGGTGGTTGACGCATATAGACCTCCTCATCAAGACGACCTTGCAGGAAGGCATTATTGATATCAAGTTGATGGATGGGCCAACTCTGTTGTGTCGCAATTGCAAGAATGAGTCAAACAATTGCGGGCTTTATCACAGGACTAAAAGTACATTGAAAATCAAGGCCAGGTCGGCGTGTGAAACCTTTGGCAACTAGGCGAGCTTTGTACCTGTCAATAGAACCATCAGGATGATATTTAACTCGAAAAAGCCACTGACAATCCACCATGTTTTTCGAAGGATCACATGGTACCAAATCCCATGTCCGGTTCCGAACTAAGGCTTCAAATTCATTTTTCATAGCTTCATACCAGTGTGGGACTTGTTGAGCTTGCTTATAGGTTCTAGGTATGGAGGAAGTGGTTTGAACAATAGTGTGAAATTGTTTGGGCTTAAGACTGTTGGTTTTAGACCGAGTAATCATATGATGAGTGGACATCAATGTAGAGTCAGAGGCAACAGGGGAAGGTTGTGAGGCGATGGAAGGTCCAGTGGACTTATTTCGGCATTGTGGATTGAGTCTGATCCTTCAAATGGGGAGAAGGGTGAACTGGTGAGGCAGAACGATTTGGTTGAGAGGAATCATGGCTGGCAACTGAGATTGGTGTGGCAAGAGGAGGGGGCAGCAGAGATGTTGGAGAAGGAGAGGAAGTTTCAGATAATTGAGTGTCGACGCCCCCTTTTTCTATGGGTCGAAATCGGGTATACGACATTGGGAGGACAACTCTATTCCCTTTCGAGAATTGGGTTTAGAAGTTGAAGAGTCGCCACCTAATGATTATAGTGCATTAGGACAATTTTTAGAAGAGTTTAAGATGAAGAGACCAGAGATTAGGGTAAAGGCTAGAAATTATCTCGAGGGGAAGGTGTTAGGCACCCCTCAAGATCCACTAGTGTGGTCCCGACCATGTTACAATTGTGACTTTACAAGTAAACAATCAAGGCTCAAATAAGGAGGGCTTCTCACATACGTTTTGGAAGTAGGTTGAAAGTTTGAAAATAAAGAAGGCAGAAATTTGAAGAAATGATTTTAGACAAGTTCTAAAAAAAAAACAAAGGGGAGGGGGTCCTAGGTTTGTGAACAATATGGATCACATCAATGCAATACCCAGTAATCACTCCTCAGAAGAGGGGCTACATGAGATATTAGCTCATCGGTCATCATCTCCATATTCTACCCTTCCCGTAAAGGTTATTAAAAATGCATGATTTGGTCACGAAAGCTTATTACGTGCTATCCCGTCCCATCCTAAAAGTCCTAGAGGGTATTTTGGACCACTATTCTTACAAGGTAAGGACTAGGCTGAACTCTTAGGTTTAAAGGACAAAATGCTAAGCGACATACATAACAAGTAGGACTACACATAAAGGGAACGCAAAGGCAAATAAAAAGCTCACAGATCCCTCCACAAATAAACATGTAATCAACACGTCTCAAACACATTTAAGGTCTCAAAGATAGGAGTTTTCAGAAAACAGGAATAGAAAACAGCAGTTGAGTTTAGCGACAAATAAAAAATCATTAAAGCATGGTTTTTGAAAATCAAGTAGTGACAGTAGCTTAACGAGGTGCTGGACAAGTATTCAAAATAGCACGATTCTGGGCAGAGAATGGTAACCCAGTAGTTTGAAAACATAATAGAACAAGAATCAGAAAATCAGTGAGAGTAAATAGATGCACAATTTCAAGATTTTGTTTCCAGATAGAGCGGGAGTTTTTTTTTAAAAAAAAACAGAGTGAACTTCAGCAAGAATGGGAGCAGCAAAGTTCAAAATTATAAGAGGCTGATTGGTCTTAAACCGGTAAAACATGATTAATCGATTCTTATTAGGCCTAAAGTTTGTCTAGGCGTCGTATGCATTGCCTAATTACCTTAAAGGGGGTGAACATGCATATTAATTCCAGTTTTAAAAGGACGCAGTTAACCAAACTTGTATTATTAGATTAAACATACTGGTGAGGTGTTCAACAATTGCAACTCAGAAAAAATAAAAACCCTAAGTAACAGGATGTCTAATGCACATAGAAGCTCCTAAAACATGGTCTCTAAATGCTAATGAGAATGTAGCAGTAATTTTATAACAGTTACTTGTTGGTTATTAACTAATCGTGATTACAAAATGAGTATAATAACAGACTGAAAGTAAAGAGCCTAAAACAGGATTACTAATATGTGAGATGCATGCTCTATACATGATATCTATTGCGCAAGTAGGTAAATAAAGTTTTATAAGCATGTTTTCTACCCATTACTTGAACTAAGCATGCATAACCCCTCCCATATTCACTATTCGACCCCAATCATTCGTTTACAAATTATTTCAAACCAAAGATAGCCGAATTACAGTAATAATGAATAAAAAATAAGAAGTTATTCTATAGGGAGCCTTCAACCAGGCCCAATCTTCCAACCTCACTCCTTTCGAGTTTCACAGCCTTTGCCATGGTCTGGGTGCGACAAAGATCCCTAAGGCCCCATTGGGTCCCTGGCCAATACCATCACCCAAACATTGACCAAAAAATGTTGAACAAGTGCAGTGTGGAATTACCAGCCTTGTGCATCAAAGTTCAGTGAGTACTCAGAGGTGCCCAAAGCAATGCTTACACGAAGGGGGTAGAACCTAATCTCTAAGAGTAGTGAGAGTGCGTGATATAGTTTTAAGGAAATTGAGTTGAAAAAAAAACCAGTTTAAAAATGATCCATATAGAATCAGTTCTTGAAAGAAAAACAATAGAAGAGTGTGACAGTTTTGTAAGAAGGTGAGTAAGACAATCTCAGAACTAGAATATCACACATGGTTCAGGGAAGCAAACACAAACATGGTAAAGGGGAAATGGGGACAAGTAGTTCACATATAAGAGCATAGTTGCACATACGTAGACATCAATGAAAACATTTCGGAACTTAAACAGTCACAACACATTTCATCCCAAAGTGCTCATAGAAGAGGTTCAGGATTATTTAGTAGCTAGGAAGGGTCGTGAATACATGCTAATAATGTACTGGGGTTAGGGGGTAAGGAAGAACTGTATTAAACAAGTAAAGGAAGTAGTAGACATGCTGAATTAAGGGAAGGGTAATCACATCAATGAACAAGCTAAGAGGCACGCTAATTGCAATGAAAACAGCATAACCATAAGTAGAAGCATAAAAGAAATAAGAGAAAGTGCAATATGCATAAAAACATGTTGTTTTGGAAGCTGTAAATCAAATAACAGACATACTAGTCAAGAGTGGGATAATAGAGCAGTAGTGTGCAGGGGAGTAGAGCAGTAGTGTGCAGACCAAGAGAGAAGCAATGTATAGAGCAATAAAACAGTAGAGTAACAAGTTACTCAGTCTTGGCTTTTAGCCGACTAGGTAACTAGTAGTCAATAAGAGAAGCGAGCGAGAATGTATAGGAAAGTAAGAGAGAACAGTGAGTATGCTTGCGTGTGTAAGAGAGAGTTCAGAACAGTGTGGTTGTTCGTCTATTATGCTAAACAGAGGGTAAAGTATTTATAGTTTTGAAAACAAGTAAAGAATAGGGTAACAAGTACACAATTATAGAAGCAATACCAATTGAATCAATCACAGGATCAAACTCCTTTTAATTAGGGAGTCATGATTCGAATGGGTACAAGTTATATCAGATAAGGAAATAATCACTTTGACTACTGAATCTACCATAATAGGAGTAGTAAAGCATGTAACATGTAATAAGGGTCAAATACGTAATATTTCAAGTAAGGAAAATATATACTGAATATTTGAAAGTATGTTTATGCGCATAAATATGGTAAAAATATAAATTAACTCTGAAAATTAGTCAAAGAATCACGGATGGGACTAAAAATCACAAGGAATTAGTTCTAAGGAAGGAAAACATCTCACAAATAAGGAAGTGATTCAAAATCAGTGAAAAACTTCTAATGAAAACATATACAAAATCAGGGATTCGAAGAGATGCACAGAATCAACAGAATATTTGGTAAACAATGAATAATTAGACCTATTAAACACAATAGGCACGAAAATCAGAGAACCATAAGCAAGAAATCACAGAAACAGTAGAAGGTTGGAACCCTAACAACAAAATTAAAGCATAGAACTCGGAGAATAACCCAGAAGATCACACAAACAAGCAAATAATATAAACACAAACATATAGTACTCAAAATCAGAAGATAAAGTGATTTCGAAAAGGGGTTCAGAAACCCTAGTTTGAAAAAAAAGGGAACAAAACGTTTAAAACTTGAGGAATCGTAAAGATCGAGTAGAGAATAGTGTAAAACATAAAGGTGTGAGTTAAAATCGTTTAAAAAATACAGAGATTTAAGAGGTCTGGGTAGAGATTAGGGTTTCATAAGAAACCAGTGAGAAGTAGGAGAAACCTGGCTGTGAAACTCAGCAATAATGGTGTTCATAGCACCATCGGACCAAAACCCATCGGAGAAAGACCGAAGACAAACCAGGCAAAACTTTCAGTGACCATCTCGTATGGTGGAGGCTCCTGGGGTCTCCAGGATAGAGGGATTCAGCGAGATAAGGTTTCACGGCGGCTGGTGGTCGAAAGAGGTGAGGCTGGAGGTGGCCGGATAGATGGTGAAGGCCATCGGAGAAGAACCAGAAGGTTCTAGAGAGAAGGAGGAGAGGAAGATACCAAGTAGAGAGAGAGACCGGTCTCGATGAAATGAGGGGTCGAGGGGGGGGGGTAGTTAGAATTTAATTAAGGAAACGAAATCTGGGCCGTTGATCTCATTTGATCAACGGCTCAGATTAAATCGAAGCTGGGCCGAGTTATTCGAAGATTGGGCTGGGCGGATTTGGATGGGGTATTGGGTTAATTAAAAATCTTATGGGGTGGGTTACAATTGGGGCTAAAATTGCAATAATAATAGGTTAGGTATTAAATAGCCAATTTCTCCCTCTTTATTTTATAAAAATAATGAAAATGATTTTTAAAAAAAAATTAAAAGTACTGAAACCATTAGTAATACAAAAATATTGGAACTGATTTTGCAATTATAAAAATACTATTAATCGAAACATGGGCTATAATTGCAATTATATGCAAATTAGCTTTAAAAATACCAAATAAATTTGTAAAAATATGCAAAAATCACCTTAATTATATTTTGGTGTAAATATGAGAAATAAATAAATTATTCACCAAAATAATAATTTTGGAAATAATTATTGGATTTTGCACTGCTAAAATAAATAATAAATTTGTTTTGAAATTTCCTTAAAAAATTTGGGAAAAATACCAAAATACTTGGGCATGCTTATGTATGCACATATATGTTATTTTGAAAGTATTTTGAGTTTAAAAAATACTTAGGGAAAAATTGGGTATTAACAGCTGCCCCTCTTTACCCGGGAAGGATTAAAGAGTTGTCGGGTAAAGATAAGATGACCAATTTTGACCGGAAGTGGCAATTTGAAAGGAGTTCTGACCGAGCTCTGGTTTCTGAGCCGCCTACATATCCCTGGTCTTACAGGAATCAGGCCATATGTAGTTCAGGAACCATTGACGGAATATGCCGATGGAGATTTGAAATGGACGAACGCGGTGTTTAGATTGAGAGAGGTTTCTGAAAATCGATAGGCTGCGGGAACCGGAGCGGGATCGCTCCTGATGAGACGGTCATTGCCAGTCGGTGTACCTGCAAGTAAGCAATACGAGCATATATTGTGCATAAATTTAAACGTGATGCAAATTCCCATTGGACCATGAATGTTGTCTTTGGACGGTTAGGATGATGTCCTTGGACCATGATGTCCCGGGCTATGAAGAGCGTAAATAAAAATTCGCAGGCCATGAAATGATGTTCTCGGGCCATGTAGATGATGCCTCCGAACTATGATGCCTTTGAATAATGATATGCAAAAGATAAAATGGGGTCCTCAGGCCATGGCATGACGTTCTCGGGCTATGCAAATGGTACCTCCGAACAATGACGTCTTTGGACAATTTGGCGATCTTTCAGCCCATGAAATGCAGAAGGTGGCGATCTTTCTGCCCATGAAATGTAGGATATGGCGATATTTCAGCCGATGCAAGACGTAAATAAAAGGTGGCGATATTTCAGCCATGCGAGAGAGATAAGGTGGCGATCTTTTAGCCGATGCAAGAAAATAAAGTGGCGATATTTCAGCCATGCAAGATGGAGACAGAGCTTAGTCTCGGAAGGCAGAAAGGTAGCCTTATGCAATGCAGGAAATGCAAATGGAGGTAGAGCTTAACCTCGGAAGGCAGAAAGGTAGCCTTATGCAAAATGCAGATGGAGACAGAGCTTAGTCTCGAAAGGCAAAAAAGTAGCCTTATGCAGATGATGATGGAGGTAGAGCTTAACCTCGGAAGGCAGAAAAGTAGCCTTATGCGAAATGCAGATAGAGACATGGCTTAGTCCCGAAAGGCAGATAAGGTAGGCTTATGCAATGCAAGGAAATGCAAGATGGAGACAATGCTTAGTCTCGGAAGGCAGAAAGGTAACCTTATGCAATGCAGAGAAATGCAGGATGGAGACAATTCTTAGTCTCAGAAGGTAGAAAGGTAGCCTTATGCAATGCAGAGAAATGCAGGATGGAGACAATGCTTAGTCTCGGAAGGCAGAAAGGTAGCCTTATGCAATGCAGAGAAATGTAGGATGGAGACAATGCTTAGTCTCGGAAGGTAGAAAGGTAGCCTTATGCAAATAATGATGGAGGTAGAGCTTAACCTTGGAAGGCAGAAAAGTAGCCTTATGCAGTGCAAGAATGTAAAATGGCGATTAGTAGTAAGATCTCTTAGCTGATAGCCGATTATGACAATATGACTGCTGGGGAGATTGTGTACGGATAGCAATTGCAGGAACGTGATGGTTCTGAGAAGTTGAATTCTTGGGAAAGTGTGAGTGCATAAATATATCTAATGATATTATGAATTGAGTGCCTGCATCTAAAGAAAAATCGTGAGTTCTGTAAGGGGAAAAGGTTAGTTTGTCTTCCCCGGGCTCTTGACGTTGTGTGTCATTGGGGTAGCATCGCTAAACAACAACAATTCGGATAATAGTTATGCATGATATAGTAAATATAACGTAAGTATATAATCAAAAATAGTTTTCTTTAGATGAACCAACGACTGCGACGTGGTTCCAGACATTGCAACCTCTTTCGCTCCGGAATTTTGAGGGTCCTCCTTAAAATTCTGCCCTAGTTTGCTGAGCGGACATTTTTGACGGCTGTGCTGAATGACTAAAAAAAATCATCTTCGGAATTTTGAGGGTCCTCCTCAAAATTCTGCCCCAGTTTACTGGGTTGGCGCATCTGGCGATGCATGAACTAAAATCAACTTCGAAATTTTGAGGGTCGTCCTCAAAATTCTGCCCCAGTTCCAATAGCGGGGGGAAATGGAATTTTTATTAAATTGTGACCGAACCCATAGGGCTGCCTATGTATCCCCTCTTAAACGGGAATCAGGTCAGGCGTAGTTCAAATTACATCATAAAGGGAATCATAAGTGGTTACACATAGTATCGTTTCACTGCATCTGAATTGATTGGCTTCGGCCAGACTTCTCCGTCAATTTCTGCAAGAATAAGGGCTCCTCCAGTTAGAACCCGGTGAACCATGTATGGACCCTGCCAATTGGGAGAGAACTTCCCCTTGGCTTCATCTTGATATGGGAATATTTTCTTCAACACCAGCTACCCCGGGGTGAACTTCCTTGGCTTAATTCTTTTGTTAAAGGCTCTTGTTCTGATACAACTGACCGTGGCAAACTGCATTCATCCTTTTCCCATCTATAAGAACTAACTGCTCGTAGCGACCTTTTACCCATTCTGCATCATACAACTCTGCTTCTTGTATGATCCTTAAGGAGGGAATTTATACCTCGGTGGGGATGACCGCCTCTGTACCATAAACCAGCATGTAGGGAGTTTCTCCGGTCGATGTGCAGACTGTGATGCGGTATCCCAATAAGGCGAATGATAACTTCTCATGCCATTGTTTGTGCCTTTCGACCATCTTCCTTAGTATCTTCTTGATATTCTTGTTGGCTGCCTCCACAACTCCATTCATCTGAGGCCTGTAGGCTGTAGAGTTCTTGTGTTTGATCTTGAATGTTTCACACATTGCTTTCATCAAGTCGTTGTTGAGATTGGAACCATTATCAGTGATGATTGATTTCGGAATTCCGAACCGACAAACAATGCGATCGCGGACGAAATCTGCCACAACCTTCTTAGTGACCGCCTTGTATGATATTGCTTCGACCCATTTGGTAAATTAATCGATTGCCACTAAGATGAACCTATGCCCATTTGATGCGGCAGGCTCGATAGGTCTGATAACATCCATTCCCCAAGCGGCGAATGGCCATGGTGAGCTTGTTGCAGTAAGCTCGTTTGGAGGCACCTTTATCGTATCTGCATGTATCTGACAGCGATGGCATTTGCGAACATACTGGATATAGTCTATTTCCATAGTCATCCAAAAATACCCTGCTCAGAGTATCTTCTTTGCTAAGACAAAACCATTCATGTGCGGCCCGCAGGTCCCTGCATGCACTTTGTCCAATAGCCTGGATGCTTCTTTTGCTTCGACACACCTTAGTAAACCCAAATTGGGAGTCCTCATGTACAGGATTCCTCCACTGTGAAAGAAGTTGCTGGATAACCTACGAAGTGTGTGCTTCTGAGTAGCGTTGGCAAGTTCTGGATATTCCCCTGTTGTCAGGTACTCCTTGATGTCATGGAACCATGGTTTTCCATCCGCTTCTTCCTCAACGTGGGTGCAATAAGCTAGCTGATCATGAATCTTTACCGGGATGGGATCAATGAAATTTGTATCTGGATGCTGGATCATGGACGATAAAGTAGCTAATGCATCAGCAAACTCGTTCTGGACTCTGGGGACGTGCTGAAATTCTGTCTTTGTGAACCTTTTCCTCAACTTCTGTATGTGATGCAAGTGGGGAAGTATCTTAGAGTTCTTGGTTGCCCACTCTTCTCGAACCTGATGTATGAGCAAGTCTGAATCCCCGATCACTAGCAACTCCTGAACGTTCATGTCAATGGCCATTTTGAGCCCCAAGATGCAGGCTTCATATTCGGCCATATTATTGGTGCAAGGGAACCTTAGCTTGGCGGATACCGGGTAGTGTTGGCCGGTTTCTGATACTAGGACTACTCCTGTGCCAACTCCTTTGAAATTTGCAGCTCCGTCGAAAAACAACCTCCAACTATCATAGGATTCTGCAATATCTTCTCCTATGAAAGATACCTCTTAATCGGGAAAATACGTTTTTAAGGGCTCGTATTCCCCGTCCACGGGATTCTCGGTGAGATGATCCGCCAAGGCTTGCCTTTTGATTGCTTTCTGAGTAACGTAAACAATGTCGAATTCACTTAGAAGGATTTGCCACTTGGCGAGCTTGCCAGTGGGCATGGGTTTCTGGAAGATATACTTCAGAGGGTCCATTCTGGATATGAGATAAGTAGTGTAAGCACAGAAGTAATGCCTCAACTTCTACGCGACCCAAGTCAGAGCACAACAAGTGCGTTCTAAAAGAGAATACCGGGCCTCACACGGTGTGAACTTCTTACTAAGATAGTAGATAGCCTGCTCCTTTCTCCTTGTTTCATCATGTTGTCCCAGAACACAACCGAATGCTCCATCCAATACCGCAAGGTAAAGCAATAGGGGTCTTTCTAGCTTAGGCGGAACCAAGACTGGTGGCGTTGACAGGTATTCCTTGATTCTGTCGAAGGCTTTCTGACAATCATCAGTCCACTTGGTAGCAGCATCCTTTTTCAACATTTTGAAAATAGGTTCACAAATGACAGTGGACTGAGCTATGAACCGACTGATATAGTTGAGTCTCCCCAGGAAACTCATCACGTCCTTCTTATTCTTTGGCGGCGGCAATTCTTGGATAACTTTGATCTTTGATGGATCCAATTCTATTCCTCGATGACTCACGATGAAACCCAATAATTTTCCAACAGGAACCCTGAATGCACACTTGGCGGGATTCAGTTTCAGATTGTACCTCCTCAGTCTGTTGAAGAACTTTCTTAGGTCTTCCATGTGATCCCTGACTTTCTTGTATTTGATGATGACGTCATCCACATATACCTCGATCTCCTTGTGTATCATGTCATGAAAGATGGTAGTCATGGCTCTCATGTAGGTGACACCAAGATTCTTCAAACCGAATGGCATCATTTTGTAACAGTACATTCCCCATGGCGTGATGAAAGCCGTTTTCTCTGCATCTTCCTCGTCCATCCATATCTGATGATACCCAGCGAAACAATCAACGAAAGACTGTAACTCATGCTTGGCGCAATTGTCAATTAGAATGTGTATGTTCGGTAAGGGGAAGTCATCTTTAGGACTGGCAAGGTTAAGATCCCGGTAGTCAACACAAACTCTAACTTTCTTATCATTTTTTGGCACTGGCATGATGTTGGCTAACCATGTCGGATACTCTACTACTGTGAGAACCTTGGCTTTGACTTTCTTGGTAACCTCTTCTTTGATTTTCAAACTCATGTCGGGTTTGAATTTCCCGAGCTTCTGCTTTACCGGTGGACATGTTGGATCTGTTGGCAGTTTGTGAGCTACAATGGATGTACTGAGACCAGTCATATCATTATACGACCAGGCGAATATGTCTTCATATTCCTTTAGGAATTCCGTGTACTCTTTCTTTTCTGATGGTGACAGGTGAACATTGATGCGCGTTTCTTTGACATTCTCTGTATCTCCCAGATTAACCACCTCATTTTCGTCCAAGTTAGACTTAGGCCTATTCTCAAAATTCTCAACCTCTCTGACGACCTCTTCTGGTATATCATCCTCTTCTGAATCCATATCCATTTGTTGCGTTGTCTCGTTGCAAGTCACAATCGTTGGTTCATCGTCAAGGCAAGTAATAGTAGTGCTGTATAAAATAAAGTGAATGATAGAAAAAATAATAAGAGCGAGATATATAATAAACTGAAATGCTTTCAATTGAATTCATAATTGTTTTGAATATCAGAGCTCTTTTCAAAATTAAATACAATGCAGAAATAAAATCAGCTAGTAAAAAGTAAAAATGTGATGCATGGTGCTTTTGTTTAGCCTTGCTACCCCGAAGCTTTCCGGGCCCTGGTGGTTCTGATTGACCAATTGTCGAGGCGCTCTCCTCGGTTCACAACTCGTATAGAAGGGACTTCCTCTCCTTCCTTGAAAATAACACAGCAGTCCATATCATCATCCTCTAGGAACAGATTCTTCACGGCTGCCAATGCTCCATCTTTCTCCGACCCATATATAGTATCTACCGGCTGGAAAGTCTATCCAGGTGAGGTATCAGATGCTCCAGTGGGTAGTAGGAACCGCGCCATGGTGGCGAGCAGTGATTGAACTCTTCCCAAGTGTACTCATACCCCAAACCAAATGTAGTATCATGTTTCTTCAGCTTGATGGGTTTGGTGATTCCCTGGAGGTTTTTTGCCGATTCCCTTTCCAGGTTCGTACCCACACCAATTCAAGATACTTTCAATCTTGTTATCCCACCATTTATCCTTGTCTACAACGTTGACCCTTTCAATGTGGTGGTATGTTTCTCCGCCTATTCTCCTTCTGCCTCCAATCACCGGGATGGTCTAGCGACTATATATGGGGTTGCTACCATCGCCATGAATAATCACCTCTTGGTGATTCCATTTGAACTTCACTGCCTGATGCAGGGTCGATGCTACAGCTCCAGCGGCGTGGATCCATGGTCATCCCAACAGCAAATTGTAGGATGCTGGGACATCTATCACCTGAAAGTCAACGTCGAACCAGGTTGGCCCCATTTGCAAGCATAGGCTGATCTTTCCGATAGTGGACCTTTGGGACCCATCGAAGTCTTTGACATTGATGGCCCTATCTTTGATCTCGTGCAGGCTCTTTCCCAATATTCTGAGAGTTATCAACGGATAGATATTGAGGCTGGAGCCTCTATCGATCAAGACTCTAGTGATGAAGTAATCCTCGCATTGCACGGTGATGTGCAGGGCCATGTTGTGATTCAGTCCTTCCGGAGGCAGCTCATCTTCGTGGAAGGTGATTTTGTGGCTCTCCAGTATTTGTCCTACCATATTTGCTATTTCGCCTCCAGTTATGTTGCTGGGCACATAAGCTTCACTCAATATCTTCATCAAGGCATTTTCGTGTGCGTTAGAGCTCTGTAGAAGAGCTAGGATGGAGATATGCGCTGGTGTTTTGTTCAATTGCTCAACGACTGAATACTCCTTAGCTTGTATTTTCCTCCAAAGATCATCAGGCCCAGTTTCAATATTCCATCCAGAGGCTTGCTTACTGGACTCGGCTAGATGCTCTGGAGTGTAAACTCTGTCTGTTCTGGTCATACCCTACGCAGCAATTGCTTCTCCCGTCTTGGTCTTCCCTTTCCTCCTAGTTTCAACTGTGTAATCCCATGGTATCGCATTTAAGTGGAATGGTGTTATGTCTGACATTGCTACATGAATGGGTACCCTTGGTGGTAACACAACAACTTCAAAGGGTACAGGTGCTTTTGGATCCCCAAACTCAACCTCAATTGGCCCGACCACCTTCGCAGAAGAAGGTTATTCAAATTCGAGAGGTATAGACATGTTTACTTCATCGCCCCTGGAGGGCTGATTCTGCACAACAATTGGGCTAAGTATGACTGCCGGTTTCTTTGGCTCATCATCCTCAGCAATCAATCCTATCGACCCCTTGGGGTCCCAGTCATCTTCGATCTCGATCATGTGAATGTCTCCACCGTTGTGGTCAGGCAGAGGGTTGTTGAGGACATTAGGAGCAGGCTCCTTTGCTACGATAACCTTATTGTCGATCAGAGTTTGAATCTTGTCCTTCAACGAGCGGCACTCGTCAATGGTATGTCCTTACATGCCGGAGTGGTACGCACAGGTCTTATTAGGGTTGACCCACTGGGAAGGATTTTCTAAAGTTATGGCAGGGATAGGGGAGACGTAACCAGCAGCTTTAAGTTTCTCATACAGCTGGTCAATTGGCTCAGCGATGGCTGTATATTGTCTGGGAGGTCTGCGGTCAAAATTTGGTCTGGATCTAGGGAAATTTTGGCGAGTGGGAGGTGATTGGTAGTGAGAGGGTTGTGCATTATAAGCTTGGTAAACAGGTACAGGTTGAGAGTATCTAGGTGAACTGGGTTGATATGCGGGAAGTGGAGATGATTGGTAAACGAGTGGTGGATTTTGGTAAGAGGGTGCAAGTGCTTGGTAATTTGGGATGGACTGATATGTAAGTGGAGGTGACAGGTTAGTGTGGTATTTTAGTGGTGATTTGGCTCCCTGTGTGACCATCACGACACTCACATCCTTCTTCTTGGATGTGCCACCAGACTGTAAAGCCTTGTTGGTGGCCTGCAATGCTTCAAGATTAGTAACCATACCATTCTTAATGCTTTCCTCAATTCTTTCTCCTAGTTTGATGATATCGGAGAATTTCTGGCCCTCAATCAGCATCAACCTCTCATAATATTGTGGATCCTAAGCCCGGATGAAGAATCTATTCATCTATTCCTCTTCTAAGGCCGGTCTGACCTTAGCAGCCTCTGATATCCAATGAGTAGCATACTCGCGAAATGTCTCGGTAGGCTTTTTCTTCAAATTCTGGATGTAGAATACATCCGGTGCATTCTCTGTATTGAATCGGAACCTATCTATGAAATCCGATGCCATACCTACCCATCTTGTCTATTTCTTGGGGTCCTAACTAATGTACCAGGATAAATCATCCCCCTTCAGACTTCTCATGAAGAGTTTCATACGGATTTTCTCATTCCTTCCGACTCTGACCAGCTTATCACAATACTTCCTCAAATGGACTCTGGGATCTCCCGTGCCATCGAACATTTCGAACTTGGGAGGTTTGTACCCCTCTGGAAGTTCAACATTTGGCTGAATGCAGAGGTCTTCATAATTTAGCCCCTCTATACCTTTGTTTCCTTCCATGCCCTGGACTCGTCTGGTCAACTTCTTGCGTTCTGTTGCCAAGTTTTTGATAAGAGAGTCCTTGTCATCAAACTCAGGTGCACTTGAGATTGGTTGAGTATAGTGGGGTACGGTATCTACGTAGATGGGAGTGTTGTGGAGGTGGTCGTTTGTGGTGTTCAGTGGTTCAGGAATGAGTAGTGGAGTGTTGTTTGGAGTGTGGCATGTGTTTCAGTGTTGAGCATGAGTGGTTTGCATCTGTGGTTGTGGGGTGTTCTGTGGAGGTGCGGGATTTTGAGCATTTGGAAAGTTGACATCAGGAGCGGTGAGAGAGAATGATAAATTTGCCAAGTTCCGAACTTGATCCAGTTCTTCTCGGAACTTTAATAATTTTTGCTCAAGTTGGGCAGCAGTTTCCTTAGTAACCGGGGTATCCTGAGGAATCTCAATTCTTTCAATTTCCTTTCTGGCACTTGAATCTCCCATCCCGCCTTTGTTCTTGTTCCGGATAGGACTCGGAGGAGGAGGAGGTGGAGGGCCCTTGGATCTCGTACTATATGATGATGGTGCCAGAATACATGGACTAACCTTTGGGGAGGGGAATAAAAAATAAAAGAAAAACAAAAAACAAGGTAACAAGTTAGTGCGGGTTATGAGAAGAAAATGTTGCAATATTTAAACACATTGTGCAAGAATATAAATCGCGTCCTAATTTGGGTGCCTCGTTGTGCCCGAGGTAGGTCTAGCGACAAATTAATTTGGAGAACTTATAATGCTAAATGCCTCATTTTATTGATAAAAATAAGACGAATCCCAAACGACACTAAAATAGCGAAAAGTAAAAATGTCACTAATGGCCATTGGCCTTATTACATTAAAAGCGAAAAGAAAGACTCCTAACTACTTGGTCCCAGAAGGGACTTCTTCAGGTTGAATGTTCTCGTTGATCAAGTCCTCCAGCTCGCGCAGATTTTCCAGTAAAAATGCTATCGCCAGACGTTCTCCTTTGCCTTCTTCAGCATTTTGACAGTCGATGACTCTTTTCCTCACTTTCCCTTCCAATTCCAGCAAGTTGTACTCCAGGTATTCTAGCTTCTCACTAGCCTTGGTGACTCTCTCTTTCCATTCGTTGATTTGGTTGCTCGATGGGAGGTTTCTCCACCAAGTATACAAGAGTGAAGGTATGTTTACCATACCGAAGTGAGGAACTTTGTCATTCATTTTCTGCAAAACAAAAGGGTTAAGACCTCACCCCCACCGGACTCAACTATTTAATACCAATAATCAGCATAAAAAACATTTAGTTCTCCAAATAAATGTACAAAATATGGTGGCGTCCATTTGGGTTTCAAGGAAACCCAGTGGACTTCAGACAGGGCTATCTTAATGAGTCATTATGTGGACAACATAACTGACTCGGCTAGGTTTGACCATGATGCATGCACAGTTAAACAAAGTAAGGTTTCTATCGGGTTATTAGACAGGTACCCTTGAGCGGACAACTCAAGAGGGAAAGGCACGGAACCGTCGACTGCATCGTTGATCGACTGGTTTTACCGTAAATACGCCTTTGCCGAATTTAAAGGGTGATAATATTGGAAGAGCGCAACCACTCATTATAAGCGTTGCTATGGTATTTGTTTGGCACGAGTGGAATATGATGTTGAAGATGCAGTTTACAAGAATGAAACAAATTGACATGTATTTCCACGTTCATAAGATAAATGATTACAATAATTGCAGTAATTACAACAGTATTGAAATAAAGCAGTAAAGGAAAGCAGTTAAAGGAAAGAAAAGACATGAAGAGCCAAGTCAGTTTCGTAGTGAAAGAATAAAAGACAGTAAATAAAGCAATTAATGAGATAGTAAAGTCACAAGAAACATGCAATGGTAAAAGCCTAAAGAATCCCCAGCAGAGTCGCCATGCTGTCGACGCCCCCTTTTTCTATGGGTCGAAATTGGGTATACGACATTGGGAGGACAACTCTATTACCTTTCGAGAATTGGGTTTAGAAGTTGAAGAGTTGCCACCTAATGATTACAGTGCATTAGGACACTTTTTAGAAGAGTTTAAGATGAAGAGACCAGAGATTAGGGTAAGGGCTAGAAATTATCTCGAGGGGAAGGTGTTAGGCACCCCTCAAGATCCACTAGTGTGGTCCTGGCCATGTTACAATGTGAATTTACAAGTAAACAATCAAGGCTCAAATAAGAGGGCTTCTCACATACGTTTTGCAAGTAGGTTGAAAGTTTGAAAATAAAGAAGGCAGAAATTTGAAGAAATGATTTTAGACAAGTTCTAAAAAAACAAAGGGGAGGGGGTCCTAGGTTTGTGAACAATATGGATCACATCAATGCAATTCCTAGTAATCACTCCTCAGAAGAGGGGCTACATGAGATATTAGCGCATCGGTCATCATCTCCATATTCTACCTTTCCCATCCCGTAAAGGTTATTTAAAACACGTGATTTGGTCACGAAAGCTTATTGTGTGCTATTACCCGTCCCATCCTATAAGTCCTAGAGGGTATTTAGGACCACTATTCCTACAAGGTAAGGACTAGGCTGAACCCTTAGGTTTAAAGGACAAAATGCTAAGCGACATACATAACAAGTAGGACTACACATAAAGGGAACACAAAGGCAAATAAAAAGCTCACAGATCCCTCCACAAGTAAACATGTAATCAGCATGTCTCAAATACATTTAAGGTCTCAAAGATAGGAGTTTTCGGAAAACAGGAATAGATAACAACAGTTGAGTTTAGCGACAGATAAAAAAATTGTTAAAGCATGGTTTTTGAAAATCAAGGAGTGACAGTAGCTTAACGAAGTGCTGGACAAGTATTCAAAATAGCACGATTCTGGGCAGAGAATGGTAACCCAGTAGTTTGAAAACATAATAGAACAAGAATCAGAAAATCAGTGAGAGTAAATAGATGCACAATTTCAAGATTTTGTTTCCAGATAGAGCGGGAGTTTTTTTAAAAAAACAGAGTGAACTTCAGCAAGAATGGGAGCAGCAGAGTTCAAAATTATAAGAGGCTGATTGGTCTTAAACCGGTAAAACATGATTAATCGATTCTTATTAGGCCTAAAGTTTGTCTAGGCATCGTATGCGTTGCCTAATTACCTTAAAGGGGGTGAACATGCATATTAATTCTAGTTTCAAAAGGACGCAGTTAACCAAACTTGTATTATTAGATTAAACATACTGGTGAGGCGTTCAACAATTGCAACTTAGAAAAAATAAAAACCCTAAGTAACAGGATGTCTAATGCACATAGAAGCTCCTAAAACATGGTCTCTAAATGCTAATGAGAATGCAACAGTAATTTTATAACAGTTACTTCCATATTCACTATTCGACCCCAATCATTCGTTTACAAATTATTACAAACCAAGGATAGCCGAATTACAGTAATAAAGAATAAAAGATAAGAAGTTATTCTATAGGGAGCCTTCAGCCAGGCCCAATCTTCCAACCTCACTCCTTTCGAGTTTCATAGCCTTTGCCATGGTCTGGGTGCGGCAAAGCTCCCTAAGGCCCCATTGGGTCCCTGGGCAATACCAGCACCCAAACATTTACCAAAAAATGTTGAACAAGTGCAGTATGGAATTACCAGCCTTGTGCATCAAAGTTCAGTGAGACTCAGAGGTACCCAAAGCAATGCTTACACGAAGGGGGTAGAAACTAATCTCTAAGAGTAGTGAGATTGCGTGATATAGTTTTAAGGAAATTGAGTTGAGTAAAAAAAAGCAGTTTAAAAATAATCCATATAGAATCAGTTCTTGAAAGAAAAACAATAGAAGAGTGTGACAGTTTTGTAAGAAGGTGAGTAGGACAATCTCAGAACTAGAATATCACACATAGTTCAGGGAAGCAAACACAAACAGGGGAAAGGGGAAATGAGGACAAGTAGTTCACATGTAAGAGCATAGTTGCACATACGTAGACATCAGAGAAAACATTTCGGAACTTAAACAGTCCCAACACATTTCATCCCAAAGTGCACATGGAAGAGGTTCAGGATTATTTAGTAGCTAGGAAGGGTCGTGAATACATGCTAATAATGTACTGGGGTTAGGGGTAAGGAAGAACTGTATTAAACAAGTAAGGGAAGCAGTAGACATGCTGAATTAAGGGAAGGGTAATCACATCAATGAACTTGCAAAGAGGCATGCTAATTGCAATAAAAACAGCAAAACCATAAGTAGAAGCATAAAAGAAATAAGAGAAAGTGCAATATGCATAAAAACATATTGTTTTGGAAGCTGCAAATCAAATAGCAGACATACTAGTCAAGAGTGGGATAATAGAGCAGTAGTGTGCAAACCAAGAGAAAAGCAATGTATAGAGCAATAAAACAGTAGAGTAACAAGTTACTCAGTCTTGGCTTTTAGCCGACTAGGTAACTAGTAGTCAATAAGAGAAGCGAGCGAGAATGTGTAGGAAAGTAAGAGAGAATAGTGAGTATGCTTGTGTGTGTAAGAGAGAGTTCAGAACAATGTGGTTGTTCATCTGTTATGCTAAACAGAGGGTAGAGTATTTATAGTTTTGAAAACAAGTAAAGAATAGAGTAACAAGTACACAATTATAGAAACAATACCAATTGAATCAATCACAGGACCAAACTCCTTTTAATTAGGGAGTCATGATTCGAATGGGTACAAGCTATATTAAATATGGAAAGAATCACTCAGACTACTGAATCTACCATAATAGGAGTAGTAAAGCATGTAACATGTAATAAGGGCCAAATATGTAATATTTCAAGTAAGGAAAATATATACTGAATATTTGAAAGTATGTTTATGCGTATAAATATGGTAAAAATATAAATTAACTTTGAAAATTAGTCAAAGAATCACGGATGGGACTAAAATCACAAGGAATTAGTTCTAAGTAAGGAAAGCATCTCACAAATAAGGAAGTGGTTCAAAATCAGTGAAAAACTTCTAAGGAAAACATATACAAAATCAGGGATTCGAAGAGATGCACAGAATCAACAGAATATTTGGTAAACAATGAATAATTAGACCTATTAAACACAATAGGCACGAAAATCAGAGAACCATAAGCAAGAAATCACAGAAACAGTAGAAGGTTGGAACCCTAAAAACAAAATTAAAGCATAGAACTCGGAGAATAACCCAGAAGATCACACAAACAAGCAAATAATATAAACACAAACATATAGTACTCAAAATCAGAAGATAAAGTGATTTCAAAAAGGGGTTCAGAAACCCTAGTTTGAAAAAAAAGGGAACAAAACATTTAAAACTTGAGCAATCGTAAAGATCGAGTAGAGAATAGTGTAAAACATAAAGGTGTGAGTTAAAATCGTTTAAAAAATACAGAGATTTAAGAGGTTTGGGTAGAGATTAGGGTTTCATAAGAAACCAGTGAGAATTAGGAGAAACCTGGCTGTGAAACTCAGCAATAATGGTGTTCATAACACCATCGGACCAAAACCCATCAGAGAAAGGCCGAAGACAAACCAGGAAAAACTTTCAGTGACCATCTCGTATGGTAGAGGCTCCTGGGGTCTCCAGTATAGAGGGAATCAACGAGATAAGGTTTCACGACGGTTGGTGGTCGAAAGAGGTGAGGCTGGAGGTGGCCGAATAGATGGTGAAGGCCATCGGAGAAGAACCAGAAGGTTCTAGAGAGAAGGAGGAGAGGAAGAGACCAAGTAGAGGGAGAGATCGGTCTCGATGAAATGAGGGGTCGGGAGGGGGGGGGGTAGTTAGAATTTAATTAAGGAAACGAAATCTGGGCCGTTGATCTCATTTGATCAATGGCTTAGATTAAATCAAAGCTGGGCCGAGTTATTCAGAGATTGGGCTGGGCGGATTGGGTATTGGGTATTGGGTATTGGGTATTGGGTTAATTAAAAATCTGATGGGGTGGGTTACAATTGGGGCTAAAATTGCAATAATAATATGTTAGGTATTAAATACCCAATTTCTCCCTCTTAATTTTATAAAACTAATGGAAATGATTTTTTAAAAAAAATTAAAAGTACTGAAACCATTAGTAATACAAAAATATTGGAACTGATTTTGCAATTATAAAAATACTATTAATCGAAACATGGGCTATAATTGCAATTATATGCAAATTAGCTTTAAAAATACCAAATATATTTGTAAAAATATGCAAAAATTACCTTAATTATATTTTGGTGTAAATATGAGAAATAAATAAATTATTCACCAAAATAATAATTTTGGGAATAATTATTGGATTTTGCAATGCTAAAATAGACAATAAATTGGTTTTGAAAAATCCTTAAAAAATTTGGGAAAAAATACCAAAATACTTGGGCATGCTTATGTATGCACATATATGTTATTTTGAAAGTATTTTGAGTGTAAAAAATACTTAGGGAAAAATTGGTTATCAATAGTGAGAAACCGAATTACCTGAGATGGTGGCACCTGTTGGGGCAGAGGAGACGAGTGAGTGAGTGTCCACGAGCTGTTGTATATTCTGAGTAGGAAGCTCATAACAGACATTTGAACTCAAAGTATTATCCATTTATGGTTTTTCAGTTGAACAAATCTCCCACGATACATTCTTATTGAGTGTAATTTTCAAATGGGAAAAAATATTTTCAAATGGGAACTGATTTTCCAGAAATAAGACATCACGTGATAAATAAATTTTGAAAGTTAAAGGATCAAAACATTGATGGCAGTAATGTTTATTTGAAAATTTTAAATAAACACATGGTGTCGAACAGGGCTCTAATTTATTTTTGGCATAAGGTTTGAGCCATGGATAGCACAAGCATCCAAATAATTTAATAGAGTCATACTTGGGCATAGTTTGAAATAAATTTTCAAAGGGGCTCTTATGCTGAAGATTGGGTGTAGTGAGCCTGTTTATAAGATAGACAGCTTGTTGATAGGCAAAACTCCAAAAGTGTGAGGGTAAAGATGCTTGGTGCAGCAAGGTTCTAGCAGTTTCAATAACATGTCGGTTTCGTCTTTCGACTAGAGCAACTCTTTGCAGAGTATATGAGGGTGACACTAAGTGTTCTATGCCATGTGTTTTGAGATAGGACTGCAAACATTGAAATTCACCACCACCGTCAGTGTAAAGAGATTGAATTTTGGTGTTGAATTTGCGTTCAAGCAATGGATGCAAAGTTTGAAAAACTTCAAGCGTTTCATTTTTTGATTTCAAAGTGAACATGTATTTTGAAAATTGGTCAACAAATAACACATAATATCTTCTTTTATCAATTGACAAAACCGGAGACGGACCCCATAAATCGCTATAAAGGATTTGCAGTGGCTTGTTACTTTGCAATGAATATTTGGTAAAAGACAACCTGTGCATTTTATTTGAATAACAGGAATTATAAATGGAACTAGCTTTAGGATCTGAAACAGGAAGGGAAAATTATTCAAGATAGTATTTAAAACGCGACAACTAGGATGACCTAAACGCCGATACCACAGGTGAATTGGAACAACCACATTGCATTGAGGAGGACGATGTGCACAACCCGGTGGCCACTCGTACAACCCATCTTTATTCTGCCCGCGAACTAGAGACGCCCCTATACTCAGATCCTTCACAAGATAATGAAAAGGAAAGAATTCAATAGATGAATGATTATCACGACTAAACTCAGAAACAAAAATAAGGTTACTTTTTATGGCAAGAGAACATAAGGTATTGAGAAGTTTAAAATTATAATTTGAAGCACTTATGTTAGAGCTACCAGTATGGGATATTGGTATGGTGTTACCATTGCCCATAATTATCTCTTCGGTGCCGCGGTAATCATGTACCGTGGTTAGGCTTTGAGCATCAGATGCAATATGATGAGTGGCTCCACTATCCATGATCCACGAGGTCTGTTGAGGAGAGAGACGAGCAGCAAAGTTTGCTCGAGCTTGCAGATGATCATGTGACTGCGATCTGCATACTCTAGCAGAATGACCTACACGATCACATAGTTGGCAGCGAAGGTTTTTGTCAAAGGGCCGTCGCTGGTTGTTTCTTCGTGGGTGCCATGGTTGTGTTTGCCATTGCTGATTGTTGGCAGGTGCATTTGGACCTGGACGACGATTGCTGGAGTTAGGATTATTACCCTGACGAGGAGGAGTTGGTGTAGTCTTTTGTGCTACAACAGCGGTAATAGGTGTGGACAACGGCTTCTTGTCTTCCTCGTGCTTTAGGAAAAGCTCATGATCCAGAAGCTTTTCATAAAGCTCTTCATAGGAAATTGTAGAATCTCGAGCACGAATGGCAGAAGAGAGTTCGCGAAATTCAAATCCGAGTCCACTGAGTATTTTAACGATGAGTTCGGCATTTGATACAGGGGCACCAGCAGTTGCAAGTTCATCACAGATTGATCGAACTTGATGAAGATAATCGGTGACCGGACGAGAATCTTTAGTGAGGCGAGCCAATCGATCTCGCAAGCTGAAAATTCTTGTTTGAGATTTGTTCGCATACGCAGTATGCAAAGCATCCCAGGCAGCTTTAGCGGAGACTACAACAGCAATAGTAGGGGCAAGTATAGGATCAGCAGAGGCCAAGATAGCATTTTGAATTAACTGATCTTGGCGATACCAAGGAACAAATGCAGGGTTATCCAAATCTTGATTGTTTTGAGAGATGGTGCGTGTAGGGGCAGGGATGGAGACATCGAGATGCCCATAGAGATTGTGGCCACGCAATAAGCATTGAAACTTGAGCTTTCCACAGGGAGAAATTGTGATTGCCAGTTAATTTTATGGGCAGTTGCGTAAGGGGATTGAATTGGACAATAGTAATGGCATTGTTGACTCCATCAGCATTGGTCACAAAAATATTTGTGGCCATTTGAGTGGTTGGGCTAGTAAGCGGGAAAAAACAGAGGATCAACTCGTGGGAATTTAGTGTTGCTCTGATATCATAAAAGAGAAGAAAGCGGAAGATGTAAAATACTATTCTGTTCTTTTATTGTATGGCAGACCATTTATACAGATATGTACAGCAGATGTAGCAACAAGATAAACTTGAAAAAGATAACATCTATCAGAAAAGAGCCTAAATAGGAGGAGAGAGTTACAACAAATTCCTAAAGATCAGTAACTACAAAATAGAATACTACGGTAGTAAGGAATCCTAGAGTAAGGTGGGCAGCGGCTCAAATGTGAAGGGGTGGTGCGAGATGTACCCTTGGTGATTCAAGGCTGTTCTTTGGTACTAGATCTTTACCTTATATCCTTCTATGGATCAGATGTGGTACTCGGAGTTGCATGGTTGGAGACTTTAGGTCCGGTGATTACGAACTATAAGACTCGCCAATTTGAGTCCTCGTGGGAAGGGGCACAATATAGCTGGTTAGGAGATTCACCCCTTGATGTTCAACCAGTACAGCTCCAGACTATTCGTAGGTTGACTGAGGTGGATGGCATCGCATGTTACTATCGCCTAGAGCTGGTTCGAGATCACAAGCCGGCGACACCTTCCTACCCAGCTGATTTGACAACCATGTTGCAGAGATTTAAGGATGTGTTTTGCAAACCACATAGACTTCCCCCATCTAGAGCTCAGGATCATGCCATTTATTTACAACCTCAAGCAGGGCCTGTGAATGTGAAACCTTATCGTTACCCCTATTTCCAAAAGCAGGTGATGGAACAATTGGTGTCTGACATGATGAAGGAAGGGATAGTTCGACCCAGCACTGCTCCCTTCTCTTCTCCAGTGTTACTTGTCAAAAAAAAGGATGGCACTTGGCATTTTTGTGCGGACTATCGCGCGCTCAATGCCATCACGGTAAAAGACAGGTTTCCAATGCCCACAATCGATGAGTTGTTCGATGAACTTCATGGCGCTCGCTATTTTTCAAAGCTGGACCTGTTGTCTGGTTAGAATTAAGCCCGAGGACGTGGAGAAAACTGCTTTTAGGACTCATGAAGGCCATTACGAATTCTTAGTAATGCCTTTCGGATTGACCAATGTGCCCTCGACCTTTCAAGCTATCATGAACTCCGTATTTCGGCCTCATCTCCGTCGGTTCGTTTTAGTATTCTTCGATGATATCTTGGTCTACAGTGGATCATGGAAATTACATTTGGAACATCTAGCCACTATTCTGCAGTTGCTCAAGGACCACAAATTGGTAGCAAAGGAGGCTAAGTCTTTATTTGGGCAAAAGAAGATCGATTACTTGGGCCATGTAGTTTCGGAGAAGGGGCTATCAGTCGATCCAACCAAAATTCAAGCCATTTTACAATGGCCAGTTCCACGAAATGTAAAGGAGGTTCGTAGTTTTTTGGGACTTGCCGGTTATTATCGCCGGTTTATCCGCCAATATGCTTCTATCGCTAGCCCTATAACGGATTTGTTGCGAAAGGAAACGTTCAAGTGGACTGATCAAGCCCAAGAGGCATTTGAAATTCTCAAGAAGGCATTAGGCTCTGCTCTAGTTCTTTCTCTGCCCGACTTCTCATTGGAATTCCATATTGAAACAGATGATTCAAGGTCGGTGTGAGCACGTGATTTTTGCCCTAGGAGAACTACTCCCAGAAATTCAAAATAAAACAATTTTTCCTTTGTGTGTAATTTTGAGAATTTTCGTGGTGTTTTTGGTTAATTGTTTGTATTTGGCTGGGCATGTTTATTTTGTTTTGATTAATGAAAAAATACAAAAATTACATGTTGCATGTGCATTTAGGATTTAATTTTTACAAATAAGATTAATTAAGTAACTTGTTTTACGAAAATGGAAAAATTATAAAAAAAATAATGTACTTTGCATTTTTTTAGCATTTAATATTGAATTGTGTGATTTTATCGTTAATTGGAATTTAACTATATGTGATAAATGTTATTAGAAGATAATTAGTATTTTTAATAAATTAACTTGATTTATAATTTTAGAAAATAATTTAGGAAGAAAATAAAAAGAAAAGGAAAAGAAAAGAGGAAGGAAATAAATCTGGGCCAATTTAATTAATTTCCCAAGCCCAAACACCCAACCCACCAAAAACCAGCCCAAATCACCCCTATCTGGCCCAATCGACCAAGCCAACAAAATGACGTCGTATGGCCACGTTCAATCTGAACCGTCGATCTCCTAAGATCGAACGGTCCAGTCCACCCCCAGCATCGAAGAAACGACGCCGTTTCAAGCCTGTCGATCCAGGCTGTCTGTTTCATTTGATCCAACGGCCGCAAATCGCCCCATGCCCCGACCCATTCCCATCCAAAGACCAATCCGGTCTCGAGGTGAACGAAACGACACCGTCTCTTCAAGTGAGTTGATCCAAGCCGTCGATCTCAATTGATCTAACGGCTAGGATCAAATCACTTCCCCACATATATAAGTCCAAACCATACCCCGCCTCCAAGCCAAACCCCCCCCCTCACCTCTTCGTGTCTAAGCCTCAGAGACCAAACGAACCCTCCGCCCCTTACCACCGTGCTCCGCCCACCGGAAATTGCCTCACGGCGGTTCCAGTGGTCCAAACGACCCCAAAATTACACCACATCCTCCCCACGACGTCCTCTTTCCAAATTCCGAATCCGTTTTCTTCGAATTAGTACCATACGCTTCGAATTTTCAATTGAAGATCAGTCCCAAAACCCTAGTTCGTCCGTTTGACCCCAAAGTTACACCACTGAACCACCTAGCTACCCTCGTCCCAAATCCCACCCCAGTTCTATCCGAATCTTGTTAGAGCCTTTTGAATTTCAAATCGAAGGCAAACCCTAAAAGAATCAAACTTCAGATTGTACGAAGTTAAAAATTTGAGGTTTTAACCGACTTTAGTCAAGTGTTCTCAGTCGAGAATACTCGATTAAGGTCCGTTTTGGCTTCAAAATTTCAAGACGAAGTGTCGACTGAAACGGATTGAGTTTGGTCTGAAATTTCAAGGTATTTCTTTTATTTTCCTTTTTCTTTTGTTGTTGTTGTTTTATTTTGACTGATTAATTCGTCATTTTCGTCAAGTAGTTCTTCCTCCTCTTTCGAACCTTTTTCTTGGTCTAGTTTTCTTCTGTTGATTAACATATGTTATAAATAGTTTCGTCGATTAATCCGTTCATGTTTGTAGTTTAGTAGTTCTCGTCAAGTTGTTTGGTGTCGATTGTTTTGTTCTCAGCCTCAGGGCTCCATCCAGTATATCCTCAGGGTTCCTACATTTTGTTGTTTAAGGTTAATTTAGAACTATGACTGTTTGCTGTTATTATTGGTTCGAATTGCTTCATTTTGTGTGATGTTTGGTTCCCTTTTCTTGGTTGTTCATCACTTTTGCATATGAGTTCAGTTTGTTTGTCGATTCAGTGCGTTTACAGTGATCATTCATTTTGCCTAAGTTTAATTTAGAATTTTGAATATAGTTAGACATTCCCATGTATCTGTGTCAATCATGGTCTGAAATTTGATCTTGGTAGTTCAATATGACTTTGTTCGGATTCATTGGTCTTTATTTTTATGCTATTTGATCTGATCTGAGTTCTAGCTTGAACTACTGATTGAATTTGATGAGTTGAATTGGTTATAGCTATTGGGGTTGGTACCGATTGAAGGGGGAATTGGGATAGGACAGTAATTTCAGGGATATCAGGAGGGTAATGAGGGGGTTTAAAAGTTTGGCAAATGGTCTTGCTAGTGGGCTGTCAGTAAAGTACTTAATTAACCATTAATCTAATGTGTTAGTGGGGAACAAAACACAATGGTATGGGGAGATTTAAAAGGCATTGATTAAAATATGTTGCCCATACCTGCTTGAACTTTAAATAAAGAAAAGACAATGGTTAATGGGGAACAAAACATACTCTAGTGGAGTTCTAATGGTATCATGGACAGAATTAGTTTCTTAATTATGCCTAGTGTTCTTACGAGCTGGCAGGGTCAGTGTTTGGGTATAAATGGAGGGACTTAGGACAGAGTCAGGGGGTCCTTTTTATCAGTCTTTGAGAGAGTCTTCCATTTTGAATCAGTTTTAAAGAGATATAAAAGTTCAAAAGAAATAAGAGGAGAGTTTTTCAGACCTGGGGTGAAAACAGAAGTCTTAAAAATCAGTTCTGAGGGAGCCTTGAATCAGTTTCTGAGAACTAGAACTCATAGGGAGAGTTTGAGGATCAGTTTTCTTGAGAGCTTTTAAAGCTGAATTCTTCCACACTTTGAAACCTTAAGAGTTTGAGAGAGTGCTTTAGACAATCAGCTCACACTATTACATTGATTTCAAGAACAGAAATAGTTCAAATCTCTCTGTTTCTGTTCTGTGCTTGGGTGTTCAGGGCATTTGAAAATATTTGGTGATTTACTCGAGGGTGCTGGGTATTATCTGATTGCTGAAAGATGTCCTATGACTGCCTAGTCTAATTTCTAGTAGATTCAGTGTTTTGGTTAAGCTTCTTTCTTCCTGGGCTTTGTGACTGTGGTTTGGTCTTGAACTTGGCTCTGTTTGTTGCTGTTGATTGTCAACCTGCTGGTGTTATTGTTTGTTGCTGCTACTGTTGCATTGCTGTGGCTGACCTCTTCTTCTTCCATTGTGACTGATTACCAGGTACACAGCTTGATCTTGGGTAATTATGAACTGAAATGCGAAGAATGAACCTATAATTGAAGCATGAGATCATTTGATTTAGTTTTCTGGTTTATGTATCAGAATGTCTGACTCCTTAATGTTATTAAGACCTTTGCTTGAAGTTGTACTAGTTGGATCGAAATTGTTTATGTCGTAATAAACTAAAAACTGTTTGTATTAGCATGGAATGTTAACCGTTCTGTCTCGAATGTATATGAGTTTTCTTCTGCAGTTTAAGTGTTAGTTGTAATTAGGTTCATTTAAATTGGTAGAATAAGTTGGGTTAGCTTCAGCTAGTTTCCTATTATCTTGTGTTGTAAATATGTTTGAAAAAGTAAGCCAACAATAATATAAACCTTTAGTAGTTACCTTTCTTTTCAATTAGCCATAAAAAGGGATTTTGAGTACCACATTTCATATCTGCTCTAATAACTGGAAGCTGAAGGAAGAAAGTATAAATTACAAAGCAAAACGAATCCACTGTTTAAATATGTCTGATTAAATGATGAGCACATTTGTGAGCCGTTTCATGGCTTGCCCAGCTGCAAGGGTTCGCCCCCTTAACCCCTCCTGTGCGGCTGATTCCGTCCCATCCAGGTTGGGCCCGTCCTAGGCCCAATACCATGCATTTATTAAGAACCCTTGTCCATCGCCTGGATTGGGTTCCTTTGGGCCCAAAAGTTGAAATGGCATTTGGTCTACTAGTGTTTAACTGATAGACTATGGGATTTCTTAACCACAATTAATTAGGATCTTTGTTTTATTTTAGAGACAAACAAAAAATAGGAAATCATAGTCGCTTCTAGGCTAGCCTTTTAAACAATAAATGAGATGAGCCTCGCCGGACAAAGTACATAATTTGCGGGGCCCTCGTTAAATGTATATGTTAAAACACTTAGATTTCAGGACGGGCCGTTTAGCGAATTTCACGGCCTTCCCCAAAATAATAACGCGTTAGTCTCTTTAGGTGCGTATTTTAATAACGTTACCTCCCTAAACTCGGGTGCACATTTATGTGACCCAAATCCAAATCTCAACAAAGTCGGAATGTGTCAAAAATGACGGGTGCATTTATGTGGCGCAGTTCGAGACGCATTTTTACAACGTTGCAATTCTCTTTTAAAATAATAGTAATAAAAGTGGTAAAAAGTTAAAATTTGCATATAGGTTCAGCATGTATAAAATCAGATAAATAAGCCGAATATGACAGTTGAGCGACCGTGCTAGAACCACGGAACCCGGGAATGCCTAACACCTTCTCCCAGGTTAACAAAATTCCTTATCCAGATTTCTGGTGCGCAGAGTGTAATACAAAGTCATTCTTTTCCTCGATTCGGGATTCAACTGGTGACTTGGGACACTATAAATCTCCCAAGTGGCGACTCTGAATCTTTAAATAAAAATCCCGTTTCGATTGTCCTTTAATTGGAAAAACTCTCTTACTCCCCTACGCCCTTGCAGACGTAGGTAAAAAAGGAGGTGTGACAGCACTGGCGACTCTACTGGGGATAAGAACCCAGAACTTCTGGTTCAGGGTTCCAGAATTCGAGCTTAAAATAATTGTTATAATTGGCTTTATTTATTATCTGATTTTATTACCTGTTTGGGCCTAATGTGCTAAATGTTGCTTTTACCGCTTTGATATTATTTGAACTGTATATATAAACTGCTACGTAACCCCTCTCTTCTCTCTCCTGAGGAGTGCACGCTGGTCGTGACTTCTTTCTGTTAGTGTCATATCCCAAAATAGAACAAGGATTCGGAGGAGTTGCAAAACCGGATGATCTTTTGGTTACCGGTACACAGCTCCTATCCTCGGCTCGAGTTGTCCGCTCGGGTAAGCCAGGTCTAGAACAATACACCCACACATTAAACCTAGTATAATAAAACCTCATGCCGGATCCCTAGTAGGAACGTTTGTGTGCATCATATGCATTTTTTGACTTAGGGGACTCAACACAGGGGTTGGGTCCGTCTAGGACAAGCAACCTGAAATGAAATGACCATCATGCTGCATCCTATTTGTTTTACGCATTTATTTGCTTCAAATTTGCATGATGACCGGCTTCTGAAAATACGTGAATATCGAAAAAAGTGGAAAAAAGAGAAAAAAGAAAAATAGCAGTGTACAGAGATAATTACCTATTTTTAGAAAAAACCAGTGCCCAAATAGCGTCGAAACTCTGCCAAAATTTTGAGAAAATGAAAAAAAATGTTTTTAGTGTGATTTACTTGAAAAAAACAAAAGAAAGAAGTCTTGTTTTACAAATTAGTTTATTTTCTTTGCCCGAACTACGCCAGTTTGATTCTCACAGGGTGTGAGATACGTAGGCAACCCTCATCGGGTCCAACTTCCTTTTCGCAAAAATAGCCAAAAGAACAAAATTTTACTTTTATTTGAAAAATAGTTAGAGTGATGCCATTCTTGTCAGAAATAGCCGAATGTCCTTAAAAAGGGCGTCGGAAGGCCGTTTTTGCAAGAACAACCACCTGTGGTCATTTTTTTGCAAGACTTTCACCAGTGAGCCAACACAACCTTAAAATCTTCGTTCTCGAAGTGCTGAAAGACCGTATTTGCGAAATCGGGTTTTTATTTTATTTTTGAAAAAATGTGTGTTAATTTTATTTTGAGTCAAATAAGTCTTAAATTTTAAACACCCCAATAAACATGCAGAATGAGCACGAGTCAGAATTTGTCGGTAACAGTTATGAACAAAATCCCTTTGGAGTTGCGTATGTGGTGGGAAGATCTGGGCAAGTCAGAGCAGGATAAGGTCAATCTACATTTGGGGGTCTCACCGGGTTATTAAAGATCAGAGCTATAAGAGACATCATAAAGGCTTTGGTTACGTTCTGGGACCCGGCCCATAACGTATTTCACTTCTCAGATTTTGAACTCACCCCAACCTTAGAAGAGGTAGCAGGTTATATGGACATTGCTGAGGGGCTAAGGCACAAATATCTGATTGCTCCAAGAGCCGTCAATGCGCACAAGTTCATGGATCTACTGAATATAAGCAAGGGAGGCCCGTACTCTGAGTTGGATAGGGTTTTTTCTACTCTGCAGTTCATATACCAGAGGTATGGACATATAGGAGGGTTCAACGATCCAAAAAGCAGGGTTTGCAGCAAAGGGAATCGGACAAAATGGGATGAACATAGGCGGTTCGCCTTCATGGTAGCGTTCTTGGGCATTGTGGTGTTTCCCCGGAAAGACAGAAATATTGATTTAAAGGTGGCGGGAGTCGTCAAAACCCTGATTACCAACAATAAAAGTATCCGAGATGTACCGAGCTCTCACAGCTTGTAAAGTCGGGGCAGATTTCTTCGAGGGGTGCAGTTTGTTATTGCAGATGTGGATGATCGAGCACTTGTGTCATCATCCTCAGTACATGAGCTATAGATCTATAGACAAAAGCTGCAGTGAAGAATATAACAAGAGGGTTTCAGGGCTCAGATTGCCGGAAGGGTTTGAAGACTGGGTATCCTATCTCCGTGCCGTCACCGCGGTACAAATAGATTGGACATTGGGTTGGCTTCCTGTTGAAGAAATTGTGTATATGCCCGCCACTGGTCCTTACTTCCTCTTAATGGGATTCCGAGGTATTCAACCTTATGCGCCTTATCGGGTGATGGGACAATTGGGAAGATGTCAGGTGGTACACCCAGATGAAGATCTCAGTGTTTATGCAGTCGAGGTTAGCAACGACGACCAATTTCATGAAAAGACCATTTGTTATATATGGAGCAAATGCCAGTATTTGCCGGCAAATACTCGAGTGTGTGACCTATCCAGAGGCGAAGTCTCCCCTGCTTATCTCGCCTGGTATAGGAAGAAGAGAATTGCAAGAGACGAACCAGAACGGCCAACCAAAAGACCTCACCTCCAAGATTTTGCCGAGTCATCGCAAGAACAGTGGGGTTGGCTTGCAAACTACAGGACGAAAATAGGCAAGCTGAAACAACAGATTAGGGACGTGGAGTTGAAAACAGTGTGCAAGCTGTTACCGAAAAAGGGGAAAAGAACAAATTGACCTAAGAAAATGGGGCGCTGAAGGCCCAAACCCGACAAATAAGAAAAGATACTGACAACCAACAAAGGAGTCGGTCGGACGAAAGGTTGATAAATGGGCTAAAAAATCAAATCACCGAATGTCAAAAAGGTTTAGAGAGATCGGAAGCTAGCGTGACGAGAATCCGAGCCAGATGGGCAAAGGGTACAGAAGCGCGAGCAAAGCATATGCGGCAAATAAAGAGGGACTACGAAGGGAACATCGCTATATTGAGAAAAATAATATCCACTCTCAAAGAGCGGATCTTCAGATAAGCCCAAGATGCCAGAACAGATAGGAAGTGCTGCTATGATCTGATGGCCCCAATGGAGAAACAGGTGAATGAGTCAACTCTTTTACAACGCTCAAGTGTTGGGGATGCGGAATCAACAAATAGAGTGATGGCTTATGGAAAGGGATAGAATCAAGGGAAGAATCGACGATATCGGGCACTACATCACCATAAAGTGCCTAGCTTGTGAGGATATGTCCCGTACCACCTTCTTTGCTTCAATAATGATTTATGTCCACCAGATCATGGAAGATTTGAAAGATCTGCAGAGGGGCCTTGCACCAAAGCCCGTGGCGAGGCCGAACGACGCCCCGCGGGCGCCAAAATTCAAAACTCCGAGACATTCATAGTTTGAAGTCTATATGTTCCTTGTCTTCAAAGTCTGTTGTCCGTTGGAGTTTGTATTTCCCTTTTTTCATAAAGTCTGTAGTCTGTATCAAGTCTGTCAGTTTCCTTTCAAAAATGTTTTGCCTTGTAATAGAACGTTTTGCTAATGAAGATTGAAAAATCCAAAAATGGTGTCTTTATTTTTCGCACTTGTGGTCAGAACTACGCACGGTCTGATTCATGCGGGGACATGATACGTAGGCAATCCACATAAGATTCGACCACCATCAAAAAGAAAAAATAAATAAATAAATATATCAAAAAGAAAAAATATATATATATATAGAAAAGAGAAAAAAGGAGAAAACAAAGAAAATAAAGGAAGGCGTTCAAAAGGAGCACAATTATAAGAAGCCAGAATGACGCACGTAACTGAAGCAAATGCATGATAGAAAGGATTAACTGCCTAGTTGCATTGCATCCTCAATGTGTGTTTTCCTATCTGTTGAAAACCCTAACGCTAACAGGTTGCTCCCATTTTGTTCTCTATCAATTTTCAGAAAGGTGGTTGGTTGTGGTTCTAAAGTAACGCTTCCCTGCAACACAAAGGCAAAAGACAATGGCAGAGAACAATAGAACTAAGTGGGTTGGTACCGATGCCCGAAAACAGCTGGTTGAACAGGATTACGGGTTGGTAGAAGAGGTAAAAATATTGAGACAGCATGTGGCAGACATGTATCGGGCATGGATGACTGGGAAAGCACCACCCCCGCCACCTCCTAGCTTCCTAAACTCTGTCCTTACCCAAACACCTAACACAATAACGGATGATCCTCCATACTCTCCATATCTACCCACTTATGACAACTTTTCCAGCCACCCGAGTAGCTCCATCACTCGTTGTCCAACTATATTTTTCCAACGCTACTCCCCTCCTCAACGCTATTTCTCTCCACGAGACTCCCAAAGACATGCTTCACTTTCTAAGTACCCAGCTCCACAAAATGCCTATCCACCCCCACGAGCACACCAGAAACCCCCTGGATCAGGTTTTAGGCCAAATCAGGCATTTAGGAACGAGAGGTTGCTGAAACGAGAAAAGGCTCTCACCCCTATCGGAGAATCTTATGCAAGTCAGTTTGAAAGGCTAAAGCATGTTGGCCGGATTGAGCCGCTCCCCGGATATACTCCAGATCCACGTGCAAGAAGCTTTGATCCTACGGCACGATGCGCATACCACTCCAATGTCCCAGGGCATAGCATTGAGAGTTGCCATTCGTTGAAAAGGAAAATAGAAAGAATGATTCACGAAGGAGTGATTGCGATCGACGACAGTAATAAAGAGCATGTGAACCCTCTTGGGATATTGACTAAAGCTGAAGATGTTGAAGCGGATAGTGGTCTTGGCAATATTGATGCGAAGCTCACTGGCTAAGATGTCGTGCTTGGTAATTGGGAAGACGCTCCATTCCTTGGTCAGCCGGAGTAGAGCTTTTGGTGGTTTATTTTGTTATCATTTATGTTATCCGGGTTATTCTAGGGTTGTGATACGGATATTGTCTTGTGTCAAACCCTCTTATCCTTCCATTTTGTCATAGCGGTTTGCTTAGTTTTGTCCAGGTTTGTTTCAGGTTTGTTCCAAGATTGTACTCTAGTTGCTTTACTTGTCTTGTTGTGCAAACCGTTCCACCGATTGTCTCATGCAAATTCTGGTCTTTTGTTACCTCCAGTCATCTTCTTTGTTTAGTTCTTTTTTATCCTTTTGTGTTTTCTTTTGTTCAAACGTCGATTCTAGTGACATGACATGTGCGCACAGTTTAGGCCTAATCTTAAAAGTTAATTATAAAGCCATTGGGAGATGATCGGGACACTTAAGGGAAATAGGAACAACTTGAGATCATTTGAAGCCCGAGCCACGTGAAACTGGGGCAAGTAAAACATAAAGAAAGCAGAAGATGTAAAATATTGTTCTGTTCTTTTATTGTATGGCAGACCATTTATACAGATATGTACAACAGATGTAGCAACAAGATAAACTTGAAAAAGATAACATCTATTAGAAAAGAGCCTAAATAGGAGGAGAGAGTTACAACAAATTCCTAAAGATCAGTAACTACAAAATAGAATACTACGGTAGTAAGGAACCCTAGAGTAAGCAGTAATCAGCCGTTATTAAATCTAAGGCATATTTATAGAAAACGAGATTCATAGTTAAAGAGAAGGGAAGTGATCGAGAAGACGCTCGGGAAGCTGTACCTGTACCATCAAAATGTCCTACCGTATCATGTTTCAAAAGTGTCTTGACCACAGAAAGTATACCAATATCAATCTATGTTGTGCGGACTCTCAAAATGTTGTCTCACCCGTGTTGGATCCTTCATAAATACACTATTTTTGGAGGATCCGACAACATTTTTGGTATTCCAAGCAACATAGATATCAATCAACAAAGAAGATATCTAATTGATTAAGGCTGCTATCCAACTTATTATTCATCCACAGATGTCTGTTTTAAGAGTAGCAAGTCTTTTCACGCATAAGGTGTCGCATAGGTAAATATGACTTACACCATATGTTACGGATTGAATTATTTGTTCTGTAATCAAATTTTGAAAAGTAGCTATCAACAAATGCAACTGACAGACAATTTCACAGAATTTATTAAGAAATCAACTATTAAAAAAAATTACATAGTGATCTTCCAAATTGCTCCAGCTATAAACTCTTCATACTCTGTTGAAAAAGAAAACCACAATCAGTTAATTCCTGTCCTGAATATCTAGAGCTACAAAACATACAGAAACAAATGGCAAGACAAAGTAATGGTCTTTATCTTTTTGGTGGACAAATTTCTCGCTTGAGGAATTTACAATTTTAGACCATTAAATAATAAAAACTGAATTATTGGATAGATTTACTTTGTATCAGACATGCCTTAGTGTTCATTTATCATCCAACAGATATATACATTTAGGAATCTCAGTTGAAAATAGATAAAACCTTAGGTCACAGTTTCCAGTAACCAGCTCCTCCACCTTGCTATAACAAATCATTTGCAAAACCAACAATTTGCGGATTTAGTCATTACACCCAATCATTTAACCAAATAATATATATCAGGAATGGATTTCTTAGTTATTTGTGTACATCAATATTTGCATGGAGTAGAGTGTTGTCCAGTTAAGAACTCTCATATCCAGAAGATGAAAGCAACAGAAATGAGGATGTTAAGATGGATGTACGGGCATGCTAGTATTAATAAGATTAGGAACGAAGATATTCGGGACAGGGTGAGTGGTCCCCGTAGAGGACAAGGAAGAGAGGCTTAGATGGTTTGGACATGTGAAGAGGATAAGCACATATGCCCCAGCAAGGAGGTGTGATAGGTTACCTTTGGTGAGTCTGAGGAGAGGCAGAGGCAGGCAAAGAAGTACCGGGAAGAGGTGATTAGACAGGATATGACATTGCTTCAGCTTACTGAGGACATTGACCCTCGATAGGAGGGTGTAAAGGTCGAGAATTAAGATAGAGGGTTAGTAAGTAGTCGAGCGTTTTTCTTTTCCATACCAGCAGTACTAGTGTTAGTCTTGTATTCTATTATTCTAAGATTTCTATTACTACATGTTGTTTCTTTCGATTCATTTTCTTATTATCTTGTTGTTGTTATTGCTTGTTGCTACTGCTTTCTTTATATCTCTCCTTGAGCCCAGGGTATATCGGAAACTATCTTCTCAAGTTATAGGTAAGGTCTGCGTACACACTACCCTCCTCAGACCCCACTTATGAGATTATACTGGACTTTTTGTTGTTGTTGTTTACATTGATAAGGTCTATGCTTGATGAGTTTATCTAACTTTCATAGCTAAAAAGTTCCATCTTTTTTAATTCATCGTACTTCTATTTCAAGAACTTTTTATCTTTAATAAAAAGATACTAACTAAATAATAAAGCTTTAATAACAAGGTGTCAAACAAAAGAAATAGTTAGTAAAGGCAACTTATGGTAAGGAAAATACATTTAACAGAGTTTCAAAATCAAGATAGAATGTAGTTTTATTTCCTCAGTAGTGTACCTGAATTAGGATTACTTGAGGAAGAGCTTGAATTTAGTATTTTGATAATCTTCAACTTGCATTTCTTGGATAATGCTGGCTGACTTGTCAACGCAGTCGTTGCATTCCTGTACCTCAATAGATTTCAGAGAAGAGATGACTCCAAAACAAGAAGGGATCTCCTTAAGTTTTTTGCATTCACGCAAAACCAATCGTTCAAGGTTAGGAAAGGCATCCTCGGCGACAATCCATTCTTCTAAGAGAAAATATAAATCTTGTAGTTTCAAGACTTTGAGTTGAGGGAACTCGCCATTGCTCACTTTCCATTCCTTATTGTCATACCTAATGAGCTTCAATTTGAGTACCTGAAGGTTCTGAAGCAGAACAATTTCTGATAGTTGCTGAGTATTCAGGTAAAACGCGGATAGTGTCATGCTTTTGAGATTTGTTGCAGAGATGTAAAAGGGAATGGGTCTAGGAAAACCGCACCTGAATGAATCTTCGGTGTTTCAAGCCATGTTGGAAAATTCAGTACATGGTATTGAAAGCTGTTGCCACCAACTTTGAATATGCATCTCAGCTTCCTAAGATTAGGTGTTCTTCTCAAAACCAAATCCGCATCCTCGACACAAGAGAAATATACAGTGGAAAGAGTTTCTAGATCATAAAGTTTCGCGGAGTTCTCAAGTAATCCTTCTGCATTTTTCATATCCAAGCTGCCTTGTATATTATGAAGATGTCTCAATTTAACCATCTTCCAAACTGTAATGGGTAGTGACAAGCGTCCTCCATATTTTAAAATCATAGTTTCAAGATTCCAAAGATTGCATATGGATGACGGAATCCCGCTAATGTATGCAGCAAAATACCTCAAGTAAACTAGATCAGTTGGGAAAGAATCAATCTTAGTGAACTCCAAATTCAAAACGTTTAGAAACTTGAAACTGTGCAAAATGCGGGAGACTTGGTTAAATGTAAGGCAATCATCAAGCATAAGTACAGAGCCAACAAGGGAACATGACGAGCTCCATTCTCCAATAAAATACTCTTCACCATAAATGGATATGCAATGAGAGAGTTGCTTGTGAGAGTACATGCAGGAAGAAGGATTGGCATTTTGCTCCCTGTGAATATAGATATTAGTAAAATTAAAAGATTAATTGTAAAATTCAACTTAGATACATAATTAACTGAACCACAAGAGTATCATTAATTAGTGTATTACCGTTTTATCCATAAGAGAAGATTCTCTTCTTTTGCTCTCTCCTTGCAGAAATCATGCAATAGGTCATGAATGTGACATGCTTTGATGTTACCCCCAGAACTCCTCTTAGTTCCTGTCACGAATGGAGACAACATTGGGCCAATCCAGGAAGCTGAAGTACAAGTTGATCCACCAAGTGGGTCTAGAAGTTTGCCCAGAAGAAGTAAGAGGGGTCGAATACCAGCCCAAAGGCTAGATGATTATGTATGGGATGCTGACTAATTAGGAGAACTTGTTGTCCAAGACATATCTCAGGAGGGGACCAGTTAGTAGTATATTAATAGAGGAATGGAGACAGAGTAGAGGGGCAAGAGTTTGTTAGAATATTTCCCTATCCTCCCACTATCTTTTCTTTTGTCATTATCATTTCTATCTGTGGCTCTATCCTCCCACTATCTTTTCTTTCTGTCATTGTCATTTCCATTCCAGTGTTTGTTGGTATTTTCCTCTCAACTTGTATTGCATTTTTATCATCAGAAATCAAAGTCCATTTGTTTGCTTATTCTGTTTGTCAGATCATAACAGTTCCCATCACTAGATTTCTTCCAATAAGGTTCTCCAAATAACCTTCGGCTATATCCTCCAAACTCTTGCCTTCACAACTTTTTACAAATCCTTCGGAGATCCACAACCATGTCAACTTTGAAACATTAATCACACTGTCCTCTAGAAATGCTCCAAAGTAAAGAAAGCAAGGCCGCAAATGATAGGGTAAAATCTGATAACTTTGTTCTATAATGGCCCTTGAGTCACTGTGAATATGGGGACCTAAATTGTTGGCTATTTCTTCCCAACATTCTGCTTTCTGCTCCGTCTCTACCAGAATACCAGCAACCAAAACAATTGAAAGAGGTAGCTGACCACACTCTTTTGTTATTTGTTGCCCAATATTCATTAGGAGAGGAGGGCAGCTGTCTTCCCCAAACACTTTTGTTTCGAGTAACTTCCAACTTTCAACATCATCAAACATACGAAGTGAAAGGGGATCACTCTGAAATCTAGTGTAGTTGGCAAGTTCATGGTTTCGTGTTGTTAGAATAATTCTACTTCCATTATTGGCATCTTGAAAACAGCCTATTAGATCATCCCACGCACTTGCTTCCCACACGTCATCAATAAGGATAAGATATCTTTTGGAATACAATGTTTTACGAAGCTCATCAGCTAACTCATCATCACGTTTTTCTCTATGTTTAGAGTGCTCATTAGTAGCATCACGTAAAATCTCCAATAACAAGTGTTTACGTGAATATACCTGAGATACACAACATTGCGCACGAATGTCAAAGTGAGAAACAACAAACCTGTCAGAGTAGAGTCTGTAGGCCAAAGTCGTCTTGCCTAGACCTGGCATGCCGACGATTGAGATAACATCTCGCCCTTTGGTCCCTTTTATTAGTTGGTCTCTTAACTTTTCTATTACATCTTCAAACCCCACAATTTCTTCATTCATCCTTGGAGTCCTTGCCAAATTTGATGACATACGAGCTGTGCTAGCGTTCATTATATCCTCAACCATTTTCTTTTCCTGAATCTCTGCTACCTCTACTTTGATACGAGTTATCTCCTCTACGATATCCAGGAGCCAACGCCCGAGACACCAGTGAGGAACTTCTTTGCTTATATAAGCATCAACTACATATTCCACCTCATATGCTTTGCTAATCAGTTCTGTAGCATAATCTTGGAGTGTCTCGAGCTTATTGTGTTGCTCTTCTGCAACAGCCTTTAGGAAAGGTTGCAAGCTCTCAAGTTCCTTTTCAATAATTTGAAGTTGAATCCTGATGGAAGCAAGAGAATTTGCATAACGGCCCTGGAACTCCTTCAGATTGTTTAAAAGGAAATCGACATAGCCTAGTCCATGAATCCTTGGCAAGTTATATTCAAATGCCTTCCGAATGATAAGATAGGTCATTGCTCTGATAGGCTGAATGTCGCCCAAAAGATCAAGACCAAGTACTTGGCCCACATCCTCCAGTGCTGTGTCGCTATCATATAATGAGTAAATGACAAGTCCAGCATCAACAATAACAGTGTCCATATCTTGAAGACATAAATCAAGGTTTAGTATTGGAAGATGGATGAGATGGTCCCTTAAGAGGATGAGCATCTCTCGGAGGATTGCCATTTGATCATTCAAAGAAACTATTGAACTACGATTACTAACAGTTGGTAGCTCCACCAAATTGTGCACAACAGTTTCCGCGAAGCCACTGTCAGTTGCATTCCATTCTGGTTGTATTGTTGATTTCAAAGCTTGTAGAACATCGCCATAGATTTTGCGGATGCCTGGATTAATGGGCTTAATCTTCATTTGCAGGAGATCAAAAAGCAAAGCATTCATTTCAGTTGGAGCCACATCTTTGTTGTTGTTGCCAGGGCTTGGCAAACACAACCATGCCACCATTGCTGCATGGACAGCCACAATGAAAACATGAGTGAAGAAAATATGTTGGCTTTGAGGCTCTATGTGTTTGTTTGAGACAAAGCAGACGAAAAATCTCAGTAAATTCAGCTCTTTTAAAACCTCTTTTATTTGGTCCTTGGGTTCCAGAACAAAAAGTAGCGAATGCGGATCATCAATTTGCACAAGATCACCAAGAATCGATACAACAGCATCGACGAATTGGAGTACAATTTTGGATGTAGCAACGCCATCCTTGTTGGCCAAAGGTGGTAATTGTTGCGGAAGCCAAATGTATATAGTGTGAATAAGTCACAACTACTATACCAAAAATTATGACAGCCACCAAATAATAAATAAGACAATAAAGTGACAATAAAGGGAACACCAGAATTTACGAGGTTCGGCTAATTTTGCCTACTCCTCGGACACAACCAATATTTTATTTCACTCCAAAAATACAAGTGAAATAATACTAAAGAGAAAAGATACATATGCCTTAAACAGATGAGAAGGCAAATGAGAGGTGTGTTTAAATCCTAAACATTAAGCCTTCTTTTATAGGGGGAAAATCCCCCAACTATTGCTAACCCACCGATGTGGGAAGCTGGAATATTTGACATTTCAACAAATCTCCACCTTGGCAAAAATTCCACGTCTTCAATTTTCTCTCTATAACAAATTTTGGTTGTGTCTTCATCTTCAATCTTCAGTGTTCAACAATGTTGATCAAATCCAAACAATGTTGAAACTTGACCGCAGTCACCACCTTTGTCAGCATATCAGCAGGATTCTCCGTAGTATGAATTTTCTTCACCGTGACTCCACCTTCTTCTATGATTTCTCGTACGAAATGATACCGAACATCAATGTGCTTCGTCCTTGCATGATAAACTTGGTTCTTCGCTAATTGAATAGCACTTTGACTATCACAAAAAATTGTGATACCTTTTTGTTCAACACCAAGCTCCTTTAGCAATCCTTGAAGCCAAATTGCCTCTTTCACAGCATCTGTAATAGCCATGTACTCTGCCTCTGTTGTAGACAAAGCAACTGTTGACTGCAAAGTAGACTTCCAACTAACTGGTGCCTTTGCAAAAGTAAACACATAACCAGTAGTTGATCTTCGTTTGTCCATATCACCCGCAAAATCTGAGTCACAATATCCAACTACAAACTGATTGTCTTCCTGCTCAAAAACTAACCCGACATCTACAGTATTATGAATATACCGTAGAATCCACTTCACAGCTTGCCAATGCTCCTTCCCTGGATTGTGCATATATCTGCTAATAACTCCAACAGCTTGTGAAATGTCAGGCCTTGTGCAAACCATTGCATACATCAAGCTACCAACAACATTTGCGTATGGTACCTTTGACATATACTCTCGTTCAGCTTCATCCATTGGCGACATAGTAGTACTTAGCTTAAAATGGGAAGCAAGTGGAGTACTAACTGGCTTAGTCTTGTCATCTATGCCAAAACGTTGAAGTACTCTCTTCAAATATTCCTTTTGAGATAAACAGAGTTTCTTTGAACGTCTATCTCTAATTATCTCCATGCCAAGAATTTTCTTTGCCTCACCCAAATCCTTCATCTCGAACTCCTTCTTCAGTTGAATCTTCAACTTATCAATTTCTTCCAAATTCTTGGAAGCTATCAACATATCATCAACATATAGGAGAAGATATACAAAGGAACCATCTTTAAGCTTGTGCAAATACACACAATGATCGTATTTGCTTCTCTTGTACCCTTGCCGCAACATAAACTCGTCAAATCGCTTGTACCATTGTCTAGAAGATTGTTTCAATCCGTACAACGATTTTTCAAGTTTGCATACCATATTTTCTTTTCCAGCAACTTTGAATCCTTCTGGCTGAGTCATGTAGATTTCCTCCTCCAAGTTTCCATGTAAAAACGCAGTTTTTACATCCATCTGAACTAGTTCCAAATCCAATTGTGCTACCAAAGCCAACATAATTCTAATGGAGGAATGTTTTACAACTGGAGAAAATACTTCATTGTAATCAATTCCCTCCTTTTGAGCATATCCTTTGGCCACCAATCTTGCTTTGTAGCGAACATCTAATTGGTTAGGAAATCCTTCTTTCTTTGCAAATACCCATTTGCACCCAATTGCTTTCTTTCCCTTCGGGAGATTGGCCAATCTCCATGTATGATTCTGATGAAGGGACTGTATTTCATCATTCATGGCAATCCTCCACTTATCTTCTTCTGAACTTTGGACAGCATCTTTATAAGTGGTAGGAACATCATCAGCTACAATTGAGGTTGCACAAGCAACCGTCTCTATGAGACGAACATGTTTCGTTATTGTTCTTTTTGGCCTGCTGGTTGCTATTGATTCAAGTTGTTGTTGAGGTTCCTGAGTTGGAATCTCCTCTACTGGCTCTCCTTCCAGAGGGTAATCTTCATTTGTTTCCTCCTCTGCTTCTTGTGTAGGAAAAATAAATTTTCCCTCAAACTCCACCTGCTTAGAAGCACCTTCATTTTGTTTGGTATCTTCTGTTACCTTATTTACCATAGCAGATTCATCAAAGGTAACATCCCTGCTGAATATTACTTTCTTTGTCATAGGACACCATAAGCGATATCCTTTGACTCCAGAAGTAATTCCCATAAAAATAGCCTTCTTTGCCCTTGGATCCAATTTTGACTCTGTCACATGATAATATGCAGTTGAGCCAAACACGTGCAAAGAGTCATAATCTACAGCAGGCTTTCCATACCATTTTTCAAATGGTGTCTTGCCATCAATAGCAGCAGATGGTAGACGATTAATGAGGTGGCATGCATATGTAATTGCCTCAGCCCAAAATTCTTTGCCCAAGCCAGCATTGGACAACATACACCGTACCTTCTCCAGCAAGGTCCGGTTCATACGTTCTGCCACTCCATTCTGTTGTGGTGTATGTCTAACAGTGAAGTGTCGGACGATGCCATCATTTTCACAGACCTTATTGAAATGATCATTTTTGTATTCACCTCCATTGTCTGTGCGAATACACTTGATCCTCCTGCCTGTTTGATTCTCCACCATCGTCTTCCATTTGAGAAAAATTCCCAGCACTTCATCTTTGTTTTTCATTGTATACACCCACACTCTTCGGAAAAAATCATCAACAAAGGTTACAAAATAGTGCTTCCCACCCAATGAAGGTGTTTTGGAAGGACCCCAAACATCAGAGTGTACATAATCCAAAATGCCTTTAGTATTATGGATCGATGTACCAAATTTAACCCTTGTCTGTTTCCCTTTAACACAATGCTCACAAAACTCCAAGTTGCAAGCCTTTACTCCTTTTAACAATCCTTGATCTGATAGAGTTTTCAAGGATTTTCCTCCAGCATGTCCCAAGCGCATGTGTCATAGCTTGGTTGTTTCTGCCTCTTTGTCGTCACTGGATGTCATTGTCGCTGTCCCAATAACTGTACTGCCACGATAGCGGTACATATTATTATTCTTCCGATTAGCCTTCATTACCAGTAGTGCACCGGAGCATACTCTCATCACTCCATTTTCTGCAATGATTTTGAACCCTTTTGATTCCAGGGCTCCCACAGAGATGAGATTCTTCTTCAAATCCGGTACATATCGAACATCTGTTAATGTTCTGATCATTCCATCATGGTTCCTTAATCGTATTGAACCAATGCCATATGAGGTAAGAGGGCTGTTATCCGCTGTGTGGATGACTCCATATTCTCCTTCTTGAAATTCCACAAACCAGTCCCTGTTGGGACACATATGATGGCTACAAGCCGAGTCCATCAACCATATGTCTGATGATGTTGATGACTCTGTTGTAACTAATGAGAAGTCTGAATCATCACAATCAGCTACATTTGAATCCATAATGGCCTTTCCATTATTATATTTGGCCTTATTCTTCAACTTCGGACAGTCTTTCTTCCAGTGCCCTTTTTCTCGACAAAAGGCACATTCATCTTTGCTGGGTCTGGATCTTGACTTGGATCTTCCCTTCTTTGTCCTCGTTTGATTTTGAGGACGACCCCTCACAAACAGTGCTTCTCCTTCTCCGCCCTTCTGTTTTTCTCGCTTTCTTTGTTCATAGCTGTACAAAGCTCGAACAAACTTCTCTGAGAGAAATTTCGTCATTTCCATGGAGTAGAGTAGTTTCAAGGTGCTCGTACTCATCAGGAAGTGACGCCAACAACATTAAGGCCAAGTCACCATCATCATAAGTTGTATCCATATTTTGCAAATCTGTGACCAACTTATTGAAACTGGTGATATGTTCATTCATCGTGGTACCAGGAACATAGGTGAAGTGAAACAGTCTCTTCTTCATGTACAATTTATTTTGACTGTTTTTCTTCAAAAATTTATCCTCCAGTGCTTTCCATAATTTACTTGCAGAAGTTTCCTTTGTGTATGGATATTTCTGCTCTCTAGCAAGGTAGGATCGAATGGTACCGCAAGCAACACGGTTGATAATTCTCCAATCTTCTTCTCCAATAACATCTGGTTTCTTTTCTTCAATGGCCAGATCTAGCCCTTGTTGAAAAAGGACATCTAGAACCTCGCCTTGCCACATCCCAAAATGTCCGGACCCGTCAAATATTTCTACCGCAAATTTCGCATTTGACACAATTCTTGTCATAAGCGAAGATGCCAATGATGACGTATTGTTGACACTTGATGTAGATTCTTCTTGTTTATTGTCTCCCATCTTTGACACAAATATTATTTAATAGCTGACGACACAAATCAAGATTATTTCCTTTCTGGTGTGGAAGATCAGACTAAGCTGCAACCACAGAGCATACTTAGACAGTACCTTGGCTCTGATACCAATTGTTGCGGAAGCCAAATGTATATAGTGTGAATAAGTCACAACTACTATACCAAAAATTATGACAGCCACCAAATAATAAATAAGACAATAAAGTAACAATAAAGGGAACACCAGAATTTACGAGGTTCGGCTAATTTTGCCTACTCCTCGGACACAACCAATATTTTATTTCACTCCAAAAATACAAGTGAAATAATACTAAAGAGAAAAGATACAAATGCCTTAAACAGATGAGAAGGAAAATGAGAGGTGTGTTTAAATCCTAAACATTAAGCCTTCTTTTATAGGGGGAAAATCCCTCCAACTATTGCTAACCACCGATGTGGGAAGCTGAAATATTTGACATTTCAACAGTAATGATATTTTTGGAAAGGAGTATTTAGCTCTGATGTCCGACTTGGTTATCCGAATCTTGTTCTGAACCTGAGAGATAAAAGGATCAAAATTTGAATCTGGATCCTCGTGAACTTTGCTGAGGTCAAGTACTACATCTCGAAACAGAGTTTTGATTTCCTGTGTGACATCGCTGAATTCATCTGTGAAGCTCTGAAAGCTGAGAAAAATATTAAGGAATTTGATCTCCCTTTTAAGGAATTTGGTCTGTTCCTTTGATGTCTTCAACAAGAACAAATACCAACGTTGTTCTTCTATGGCTTGCAGAGATTGAAGTAGGGGATAAATATTCTTTGAAGACAAGTATTGATCTGACGACATCTCTCCCGTTTTTTCCAGAAGTTGTGATAATAGAAACTTTTGTGAACTTTATCTGCAAGGTAAAGAAGCAGAGCTTCTGAGTTAAAAATCAGATTTTAAATTTTCTTTCTTCTCTTTGGTTTCCTCTGGTTCAAAATTTTTATACTCCTATCTAGCAATTACTGGTTTCCAGATGTCATTATATTTTATTTGCTTCGACTGTCATTATTTGAAAGAGAATCTTGACGTAACTAGTAAAGTTGTTGTTATGTGACAGGAGGTCACGAGTTCAAGCCATGGAAATAACCTCTTGCAGAAATGCAGGTTAAGATTGTGTAGAATAGACCCTTGACGTCCGGCTCCGGCTTAGTGCACGCGGCTGCTTTTCTTTGGTTTTCAAGTTAAACCAACAAGTCAACTTGTTGTGAGAGCACATTATTAGTTTCCCTGTATGCATGTGCACTGGATTTGTTTATCCATGTTAAGGACATCAGCCTTTGGACAAAGAGCAAAGCCAACTTCTATCATAAGAAAAAGTCATATCACATAGAAATAAATATATCTGTACGAAACAATATACAAATCATCAGATCTGAATAGTCACACCAGAAAACATTAAGTAATTAAAAAGTGTTAGAGCTCATATCTACATCAACCATCAAGTTGACAGATGGAGCAATGCTTATCAAATGAGAAGAAAACTCCAAATTAAATAAATTATCATACCAGATGGAAACAAAAATATCAACACGAAACAATATATAAATCATTACATCTGAATAATCATACAAATTTTAGATGACATTTCAACAGACAGATGGAAAAGTGTTTATTGAATGAAAAGAAAAGTCCCAACATATAGACATAGACATAATCATCAAAAGGAAGCCAAAAGTAAGAAAAGGAAAGTTGTTAGCCTACTGAGATTTACCATCAAACCCATTAAGGATAAGGACTAGCCAATAACACTACTTCACATTATCACTAACACTACGAAATGAAACCATAATTGAAACGACTGTAGGATGAGTGTGTGCTCAAGGATTAGCGCATAACACTACTTCACACTAGCACAGGCTACACGAAACCACATGTGAAACGACTAGAGTGAGTTTATGCTCCCCAAATTCACCCACAGACACACACAACACACTCATAAAATACACCTAAACCAATACATATAAGTATAGTTAATTTGTTGCTTTATGACTGCAATATTATATTATTTTCCTGCAGTTTGTATTTTCAGTTTTATTAGGAGTTTGTTATCATGGTCAGTTCCATGACTTAAAAGTAAGATCATGATCTAATTCAATTTTCTTTTTAGGATATATTTTAAGAACCTGTCTTTCTACAGAATTAACTAAACTCTTTGCATATTATTTTCTCTAAGTCATCTTCTCAGTTTTAGTTTTCATATTTTTCCCTGCCTCTTGTTGTGTTTAAAAGTAGACCCTGTCTTCATCGTGTTTTGCTATCATTTGTGTTTTAAATCTAATAATTGGTGTCAAAGCTTTCATCTTAAGGGATCTGTGATCGAGTTGGAGAAATTATGGATGCTGAAGCGAGTTTCTCACCAATTGCTCTGTCGGTCTTTTATGGAGATAACGATCAGATATGGACAGTGTATGAAGGAAGGTGTATTGGATGCTTTGGATCTCTAGGAAGCTGTGGAACATGATTATGAAATACCAATCCTACTGAATAATCCCACCATGGCTCATATCAAAGCACACAAGGAAAAGAAGACAAAGAAATCGAAGGCCTAGCATGTGTATTTGTTGCTGTATCGCCAGCAGTTTTCACGCGAATAATGTCTCTAAAACCTCTCAAGGAAGAGTATGCTAGAGATGAGAGAATAAATGGTATGCAAGTTTTAAACTTAATGTAAAGCCCCGGTATTATTTTTATTTAAAATCAAGCTTAATATAAGCTTAGGAGAATGATTAACGAGATCTCGGTATATGTGAGCCCACACGAGGGTAACAAGATCATTACGGTACTTTGAATGCATAACTTGGAATGGTTGGGAAAAGAGGGAGGAAGAAACCCCAGCAGACCATGAATGCGACATGCTTTGATCTTGCCACTAGAACTCTTAGTTCCTATCACGGCATTTCTTCAACTAAGATTCCCCAAATAACCTTGTGCTATATCTTTAAAACTCTTGCCTTCACAAGTTTTGACAAATCCTCCGGAGATCAACAACCATATTAACTTGGAAACGTTAATGACACCATCCTCTAAAAATGTTTCAAAGTAAAGAAAGCAAAACCTCATATGATAGGGTAAAATCTGATAACTTTAACACTTCTTAAATTTATAAAAGTTTCAAGATACGCTAATTATAGAACTAAATTATTATTATTACTATTATTTTTATCTTGTTTATAGTGATATATATATATACACACACTATTATTTTTATCTTGTTTATAGTGATATATATATACACACACACACACACTTAAATAATTGGATATACAATTATGAAAATGTTAATAATTTTAATATTGTTAAGTATTAAAGGTGGGTATCACTAATTAGTAGTTAAGTAGAAAAAAAAAGTAGGTTGAAAGCAAATAAAATAATTAAAAAAAATAAATACAAAAGGCTTAAAGCCTTGGAATAAGAATGAGCGTAATTCTCATTCAGAAAGGCAAGAAGCCTATTTCTAACAAACAAGGAAATAAAGAGGCGCAGAACACACAAAAAAAAACACATACGCGGGGGTAGGAACAGAGGCGGACAGATATTGCAGCAAAAAAAATCCTAGGGTTCTTCATAACTCACTTATTCTTGAACTCAGGTATGTAAAATCCCCTATTGTCAATTACCCTACAGTAGTAATAGGTAAGAATAGAATAGTTAATTCCCTTCTCCCTCTATATCAACAATAGATTTCATATTTAGGTGTAGTACTTTAAAATTGATTAAAATACACTGATTGTTGTAGAAACGATTGTTTGACGGGTATAAATTTGACTGGAGTCTACGTATTGGCCCAAGGAGTATTGAGGTGAATTGATATAACCCTTTACTAAAGTGGTTTAACTCACAAAAGCACGCATACAAGGTGTTTGATGAATTGCTTAAAAGAGTTTATCTTTATTAATTAGAGCGAGTGAGTACCCATTAATTTAGATTTGTTCTAGCAAAAGTTTAGATGATCTATTATGCTATATGTGCTTAAATTTTCATATTTTTGTGTAATTCTTATATGCTATTTTCATGTTGAAGATTATGAAGAAGAAAGAGTCTTTAGAAATATTTTTATATGTTTATTTCATTCTTATGCCATGCTTTACATTTAAGGGCACCAATATGAGCATGTACATAATGTTCTATAAAGAAAAGATTTAGACTTGAAAAAGTCACAAGGAAGAAGTTTTAGAAAGAAAAGATTTTTGGGGAGTATCCGTTATTCTGAGAAGGGGTCATCGTCCAGGCCGAGGGTCCTGACCAAGGCGTTGACTTCCTGAAACTACTTGTGCCAAAGTAGGGAGCACATGAGCCGAGGGTCTGGTTGCTGAGAATTTACTTAGCCATGCTGAGGTATGATACATGAGCGCTGAGAACCATGAAGCGAGTGGCACCTCGTGGATTGGACCTATTCGATCAGATTGGGATCGAACCCGTGCCGATCACACGGCGACTGAGACAGAATTAAGTCAGGATAGTTGGAACTCCCAAAGTATAAAGTGAAGTAATTTTTTTGTAAAGAAAGAAAAAGAAAAGAATTTCTTTTAGAATATTCGTAAATTGCTATTATGCAATTATTTTAGAATTATTCTTATAAGCTTTATGTTTTACATGTATTTAGAACATTTGCTCGTAATGTATATGTTATTGAAGTTTCTCCTCCTGTTGTTGAGACTCACTGAGTACAATGGATGGTACTGACGTTCTCTTTTGGGAACCTACATTGGTCTGCGGTACAACGTAGGAACCGGATTTGCAGGCGAACAGGTTACGAGTTAGGACTTCCTTCCCTTCCAATGATATTGGTGAGCTCCGCTTTTGTTCGTGGAGTATTCTTAGAGTCATTTTCTTTTAGCTATTTCTTTGTTTATCTAGAGAACTGACCAGGAAATCTCATGTCCTGAGCAGTGCGTCAGTTTATCAGTAGAGGCTTCATAGACATAGTAATTGGGTTGAGATTCATATGTTATTTTATAATAACTTAGCAATAATTCAGTAGTTACGATGAATAAAGTTTTGGAGTTGATTTATTTAAATATTTCAATTAATCAAAAGTATTTGGTTAGAGTATTGCTTTGTTGCATATAAAGTGTGGAGCTATAATAGATTGAATAAGCAGAGATGGTTCGCTCGATCAGGTTTAGTGATCGAGTGCCGGTCTCGGCTTGTTTATAAAATGGGTCGTGACAAACTTGGTATCAGAGCCTCAGGTTTATGGAGTCCTAGGGGTCTATAAAGCCATGTTAGTAGAGTCTTGTTTATGTGTATGAAGCGCGCCATACTTATAAACAGGAGGCGACAAGCATTTAGGAAAAATCTTTTTTTTTTCATACTTTAGATCATGCAGTAGAGCCTACCTCTAAGAAATTATCTAATGTATTCTTTTCTCCAAAACTCGCAGAAATGGCTCGTACTCGCAACTCTTACACCGACACTCAGGATGCTGCTCAAGAAACTATTGCTACTATTGTGGCTCGAGGCATAACTAAAAAGGCTCGAGCTCATAAAAGGAAGGGTAAATCCACAAGGGGGGTTCAAGAACCCCAGGTTGAACATGAAGAAGGGGTGGAGCATGATGAGCAAGTACCTCAGGATCCAACGCCAACCCCAACAACAGCTCTGACTCAAACAACTATATCCCCAGAGGTGGGTCAGATGTTCAATGCAGTCAACAGTGCTATGGAGATGTTTAAGGACTTTATGGCCAACCAGAACGAGAAAAGAGATAAGATTCCACCTCAAACAAATAGGCAGAACAATTCTGAGTCCTCAAGAGTGAATGAATTTCTGAAGTTGAGTCCTCAAGTGTTCCATGGTTCTATAGTTGATGAAGATCCAATGTTATGGATGGAGGGTGTTAAGAAAGCCCTCCGAGTGATGAAAGTATTTGATGACAAAGCTGTGGAGCTGGCTGCTTACCAGCTTAGAGATGTGGCTGGCGCTTGGTTTGAGATGTGGGAAAGAGAGAGATGAAGATGATGGTCCACCTACTTGGGAAGAATTTGAAGAGGCCTTCATGGCTAACTTTATCCCAAAAGAGGATATGGCAGCTAAGGCTACAGAGTTCGAACAGCTCAAGCAAGGGAATAAAAGTGTGCAAGAGTACTACATGGAATTCATAAGGTTAGCTAAGCATGCTCCTCACATGGTTAAGACAGAAAAAGCAAAGATTCACAGGTTTGTTGGCGGTTTGGCTTACCACATTAAGGATACGACATCAGCTGCAGCGGTAGGAATGACAGCTTTCTCATCTGTTGTGGGGTTTGCCAAGCACTTAGAAAAAGACAGACAATAAAGGAGAGAAGAGAAAGAGCATAACAAGAAATCCCGGACAACGGGCAGGTTTAATGGTACATCCAGCAGAGGCGGAAGTGATTCCTCTAATAAGGAGTCATTAGCACCAGCTCAGTTCAGTCATCAGTCAGGTGGTGGGTCTTCCTTCAAACGTACTCAGAGTAATGGAAATCAGTCTCGCCAGAATTAGAATTTTAGGACATCATCCTCACATAGCCAGTCATGCTGAGCAACATTCACACCAGCAAAGTCTTTGTGGAACATGTAAGCGGCAACATTCAGGTCAGTGCAAGCTCGGGTTTCATGGTTGCTACCATTGTGGAGACATTGGTCATATAAAGGCCAACTGCCCAAAGTTGCAACGTAATTTCAGTGGTGGATCAACTCGTCCTTCTAGTTCCTCAGCTACTGCAGTTGCACCACCTCAGGCTCGTGGTTCTCATAATCAGTCCGGGCATGGAGCAGGCAGAGGTGCAGACCGAGTTACTCAGGGAGGGGGACAACCCCGTTTATTTGCTACACTTGATCGTCAGAGTGCAGAGGCATCTGCAGAAGTTATTACAGGTATACTTTTAGTCTGCTCACATAATGCTTATGCCATAATGGATCCAGGTTCAACATTTTCATATGTGACTCCATACTTTGCAATTAACCTCGGACTAGAGCCTGAAAAACTTAGTGAGCCATTCCTAGTATCTACTCCAGTTGGCGAGTCAGTGAAAGTCACCAGAGTCTATAGAGGCTGTACAGTTTCAGTCCATGGTCGCAACACCAAAGCTGATCTCATAGAGTTAGAAATGGTGGATTTTGATGTGATCGTGGGTATGGATTGGTTGTCTTCCTGCTATTCCATATTAGATTGTCATGCCAAGATAGTCAGGTTCCAATTTCCAAATGAATAAGTCTTAGAGTGGAAGGGTAGTTCAGCATCGCTTGTAGGTAAGTTTATTTCTTATCTTAAGGCACAACGAATGATAGGTAAAGGGTGTCTCGCCTATTTGGCTGACATTATTAATCCAGAATCGGAACCACCAGCTCTTCAATCAGTGCCAATTGTTAGAGAATTTCCAGAAGTTTTCCCAGATGACCTTCCCGGACTTCCTCCCGAAAGAATCATAGACTTCGGCATTGATCTCATGCCAAGCACTCAGCCCATATCTATACCTCCCTATAGGATGGCTCCAGCAGAACATAATGAATTGAGAGAACAGTTGAAAGACCTTCTTGACAAGGGCTTCATCAGGCCGAGTGTTTCACCGTGGGGTGCCACGGTCCTGTTTGTCAAAAAGAAAGATGGGTCTCTCAGAATGTGTGTCGACTATCGGCAGTTGAATAAAGTTACCATTAAGAACAAGTACCCACTGCCAAGAATTGATGATTTATTTGATCAACTTCAGGGTGCAAAGTACTTTTCAAAAATTGACTTGAGGTCGGGATACCATCAGTTGAGAATCAGAAAGGAGGATATATCTAAAACAGCCTTTAGAACTCGCTACGGGCACTATGAATTTCTAGTAATGTCCTTCGGGTTGACAAATGCTCCAGCTGCATTCATGGACCTCATGAACAGAGTTTTCAAGCCATTCCTGGATACCTTTATTATCGTGTTTATAGACGATATTTTGGTATACTCTAAGAGCAAGGAAGAACATGCAGAACACCTTAGAATAGCCTTGCAGACCTTGAAGGAGAATGAGCTTTATGCCAAGTTTTCAAAATGTGAGTTCTGGTTGCAGTCAGTAGCTTTCTTAGGCCACGTGGTATCTAGTGAAGGAATAAAAGTAGACCCTCAGAAGACAGAAGCAGTCAAGAACTGGCCCAGGCCGACAACGCCAACCGAAATCAGGAGTTTCTTGGGGTTAGCTGGCTACTATAGAAGGTTTGTAGAGGGGTTTTCCTCACTTGCAGCTCCATTAACTAAGTTGACTCAGAAAACAGTTAAGTTCCAATGGTCAGACGCTTGTGAGTAGAGTTTTCAAGAGTTAAAGAAGAGCTTGACCACTGCACCTGTGCTAACCTTGCCAACAGGTTCGGGTGGGTTCACAGTGTATTGTGATGCCTCCAGAGTGGGCCTTGGTTGTGTTCTTATGTAACATGGAAAAGTTATTGCTTATGCTTCCAGGCAGTTAAAGAATCATTAAAAGAACTACCCCACACACGACTTGGAGCTTGCAGCAGTAGTGTTTGCATTAAAAATATGGCGACACTACCTTTATGGCGAACATTCTGAAGTGTTTACAGATCACAAAAGCCTTCAGTACATTTTCAAGCAAAAAGAACTAAATTTGAGACAGAGAAGGTGGCTCGAGCTATTGAAGGATTATGACATCAATATCCTTTATCACCCGGGCAAAGCTAATGTGGTAGCAGATGCACTTAGTAGGAAGTCAATGGGTGTCTTGGCCCATCTTGCAGTACAAAGGCGATCTTTGGGTCGAGAAATTCAAAAACTAGCAAATGATGGAATTAGATTGGATGAGACCGAAGAAGGAGACATAACTACTTATGCCTTAGCGCAATCCTCCCTTGTTGCGCATGTTAAGGATAAGGAAGACGAAAATCCGTACTTAGTGAAATTAAAAGAAGGAGTCAGAAGCAAAGAAATCACTGCTTTCACTCTAGGAAGTGACGGAGTTTTGAAGTTGAATGATCGGTTATGTGTGCCTGATGTAGATGGTTTTAGGAAGGCCATAATGGAGGAGGCTCACAGTTCGAGATACTCTATCCACCCAGGTGCTACCAAAATGTATCTAGATTTGAAAGAGTTGTATTGGTGGAAAGGCATGAAGAAACAAGTAGCAGATCATGTGGCTAAATGTTTAAATTGTCAGCAAGTCAAAGCCGAGCATCAGAGGCCTGGTGGCCTAGCTCAAGATATAGAGATACCACAGTGGAAGTGGGAGATGATTAATATGGATTTCGTAGTAGGTCTACCTCGCACATACCGTAAACATGATTCAATTTGGGTTATTGTAGACCGACTGACAAAGTTCGCGCATTTCCTACCAGTAAAGACGACAGACTCCGCAGAGCAGTATGTGCGGTTGTACATAAAAGAAATAGTCCGATTGCATGGTACTCCAGTTTCAATCATATCTGACAGAGGCCCTCAGTTCACGGCAAATTTTGGCAGGCATTTCAGAAAAGATTAGGTACCAAGGTCAATTTAAGCACCGCTTTTCATCCACAGACCGATGGCCAGGCAGCAAGGACCATTCAGACTCTCGAAGATATGATGCGTGCGTGTGTTATAGATTTTGGAGGTAATTTGGATGATCATTTGCCACTTATAGAATTTTCTTACAATAACAGCTACCAGGCCAGCATTGGTATGGCTCCTTATGAAGCATTGTATGGGCGGAGATGTAGGTCTCTGGTGGGTTGGTTTGAACCAGCAGAGGTGCCATTGATTTGTCCAGAGTTTGTTTGTGAGGCCTTGGAGAAAGTTCAGCTCTTAAAGCGGCACAGAGTCGTCAAAAGTCTTATTCTGACAAGAGGCATCGTGAGTTAGAGTTCATGGTTGGTGATAAGGTGTTTCTGAAAGTTTCACCAATGAAAGGAGTTATGAGGTTTGGTAAGAAAGGGAAACTTAGGCCTAGATTTATCGGACCTTATGAAATTCTAGAAAAGAAAGGAAACGTGGCTTATAAGCTAGCGCTACCCGTTGAGTTGTCCTCTGTTAATCCTGTCTTTCATGTGTCTATGCTTAGAAAGTACATCCATGATGAGTCGCATATAATACTTGTCGATACCATAGAAATTAAGGAAGGTCTGACTTATGAAGAGGTACCTATAGAAATTCTCGATAGGCAAGTAAGAAAGTTAAGAACAAAAGAATTAGCATCGGTAAAAGTTTTGTGGAGTAATCATGATTCAAAAGAAGCTACGTGGGAGGTCGAGGAAGATATGAGGAAGAAGTATCCTTATTTATTTGAGTAACAAGGTATGTGAACCTAGGTTTGACTTGACATTTATATTTCATTTATTAATACAAGTTAGCAAGTGTTTATGTCCTTCTTAGATTATACTTAGTTGTTTTAGTAATTTAGTTTATGCCATAGTATATTTAATTTATTAAAGTGATTTACTTATGCTAGAGTTGTTGTGCTTTAGATTCTTGTTAGTTATCGTGGTACCTCCTAGCCGGAGTGTGAGTTATTAATTTATGAGCTGCGTATGGTGCCTATGAATGGCCTGTTATGGTATATTTGGTTGTTGTTGGTGTATTTGTCACAGGGATATTTTTTTTGGATAGTCCAATTTACAAGGAAAACTCTGCCGAAATTTTTAAAATTTTAGAGAGTCAGCTAAAATTTTGAATCCCTTGCAAGAGTGAGTAGTGCTAAGAAAATTTAAGAGGTTCAAGGAATTAAGGAATGATTGTTAGCGCATGAGTAAGGTCCTAGCAACATTCGAGGACGAATGTTTTTAAGAGAGGAAGATTTTAACACTCCTTATATATATATATATATATATATATATATATACACACACACACTTAAATAATTGGATATACAATTATGAAAATGTTAATAATTTTAATATTGTTAAGTATTAAAGGTGGGTATCATTAATTAGTAGTTAAGTCACAAAAGAAAAAAAAAGTAGGTTGAAAACAAATAAAATAATTAAAAAAAATACAAAAGGCTTAAAGCCTTGGAATAAGAATGAGCGTAATTCTCATTCAGAAAGGCAAGAAGCCTATTTCTAACAAACAAGGAAATAAAGAGGCACAGAACACAAAAAAAAAACACATACGCTGGGGTAGGAACAGAGGCGGACAGATATTGCAGCAAAAAAAATCCTAGGGTTCTTCATAACTCACTTATTCTTGAACTCAGGTATGTAAAATCCCCTATTGTCAATTACCCTACAGTAGTAATAGGTAAGAGTAGAATAGTTAATTCCCTTCTCCCTCTATATCAACAATAGATTTCTTATTTAGGTGTAGTACTTTAAAATTGATTAAAATACACTGATTGTTGTAGAAACGATTATTTGACGGGTATAAATTTGACTGGAGTCTACGTATTGGCCCAAGGAGTATTGAGGTGAGTTGATATAACCCTTTACTAAAGTGGTTTAACTCACAAAAGCACGCATACAAGGTGTTTGATGAATTGCTCAAAAGTGTTTATCTTTATTTAATTAGAGCGAGTGAGTACCCATTAATTTAGAATTGTTCTAGCAAAAGTTTAGATGATCTATTATGCTATATGTGCTTAAATTTTCAGATTTTCGTGTAATTCTTATATGCTATTTTCATGTTGAAGATTATGAAGAAGAAAGAGCCTTTAGAAATATTTTTATATGTTTATTTCATTCTTATGCCATGTTTTACATTTAAGGGCACCAATATGAGCATGTATATAATGTTCTATAAAGAAAAGATTTAGACTTGAAAAAGTCACAAGGAAGAAGTTTTAGAAAGAAAAGATTTTTGGGGAGTATCCGTTATTCTGAGAAGGGGTCATCGTCCAGGCCGAGGGTCCTGACCAAGGCGTTGGCTTCCTGAAACTACTTGTGCCAAAGTATGGAGCACATGAGCCGAGGGTCTCATTGCTGAGAATTTACTTAGCCATGCTAAGGTATGATACATGAGCGCTGAGAACCATGAAGCGAGTGGCACCTCGTGGATTGGACCTATTCGATCAGGTTGGGATCGAACCCGTGCCGATCACACGGTGACTGAGACAGAATTAAGTCAGGATAGTTGGAACTCCCAAAGTATAAAGTGAAGTAATTTTTTTGTAAAGAAAGAAAAAGAAAAGAATTTCTTTTAGAATATTCTTAAATTGCTATTATGCAACTATTTTAGAATTATTCTTATAAGCTTTATGTTTTACATGCATTTAGAACATTTTCTCGTAATGTATATGTTATTAAAGTTTCTCCTCCTGTTGTTGAGACTCACTGAGTACAATGGATGGTACTGACGTTCTGTTTTGGGAACCTACGTTGGTCTGCGGTACAACGTAGGAACCGGATTTGCAGGCGAACAGGTTACGAGTTAGGACTTCCTTCCCTTCCAGTGATATTGGTGAGCCCCGCTTTTGTTCGTGGAGTATTCTTAGAGTCATTTTCATTTAGCTATTTCTTTGTTTATCTAGAGAACTGACCAGGAAATCTCATGTCCTGAGCAGTGCGTCAGTTTATCAGTAGAGGCTTCATAGACATAGTAATTGGGTTGAGATTCATATGTTATTTTATAATAACTTAGCAATAATTCAGTAGTTACAATGAATAAAGTTTTGGAGTTGATTTATTTAAATATTTCAATTAATCAAGAGTATTTGGTTAGAGTATTGCTTTGTTGCATATAAAGTGTGGAGCTATAATAGATTGAATAAGCAGAGATGGTTCACTCGATCAGGTTCAGTGATCGAGTGCCGGTCTCGGCTTGTTTAGAAAATGGGTCGTGACAATAACTATGTATTATTATGCCCCAAAAGTCATTATGAATGTGGGTGCCTAGATTGTTGGCCACTTTTTCCAAAATTTTCTTGTTCTCAATATTTGCCAAAATATCAGTCACCAAAGCATCTGAAAGAGGCAGCTGACCACACTTTTTTACAATTTGTTGCCCAATATTTATTAGGAGAGGCGAAGGCACCTTTCTTACCTAATTTTTTTTTCCAGTAACTTCCAACTTTCATCATCGTTAAACATGCGTAGCAGAAGAGGATCACTTTGAAATCTAGCATAATTGGCAACTTCATGATTCCGTATTGTAAGAATGATTCTACTTTCATTATTGGCATCCACTACTAGAAATTCGAAAAAAAACAACCACAAAAAGCGACCGAAGTTGATCGCTTATTGGCCAAATAGCGATCAAAATGGGCTGGTCGATATTAAGCTAGTCCCTTTACCTTAGGGACCAAATATTCCTGTAAAGAACGTAGCGACCAACGTCGGTCGCTAAATTATTTTAAATATATAAATTTGGCGACCAACGTTGGTCTCCACATGTAAATTACGTTATTTATTTATTTATTATTAATCATAAAAAAGCGACCAACTTTGGGCTGAAAAAAAATATTATATTTTAAAATCTGGAAAATAGAGACCAAAGTTGGTCACTTTATTATTAATTTTTATAATTTTTTTTTAAAATGAGCGACCAAAATTGGTCGCCAACTGCAAGAATTAAATTTTTTTTAATTATAAGCGACCAACTTTGGTCGCCATATTTCCAGAAATTATTTTTTAAAAATGGAATAGCGACCAAAATTGGTCGCTTTTGAGAAATCTGGATTAAATAGCGACCAAGGTTGGTCGTTATTGGCTAGAAAATTATTTTTTTTAAGTGAAAAGCGACCAACTAGAGACCAAAGTTGGTCGCTTTTCTTGGTATATTTTTGGCAGAAACTGCCTGTTTTGGCAGCTACACCACCTGCCAGCTTACCAAAAATCCTAAACAGGCATTTTATGCCAACAACAACAACAACAATTAAAAGCAACAAAGTATAAAGTTCAATAGAACTAACACTAAGAGTTTCAGAATCCTCGCACCTTTCTGAACCAGTCTCTTTCTTCTTCTTTACAATACGAGTTTCATTGAATAGCTCATCTTGCTTCATTGGCATCATAAAGCTGTCTGGTGGCTTTGGTGATTATCCTCGTGGTGCTATTACTCGGGATGAACTTGGATACAGAGAATAACTTGGATACAGTACCTGACAGGGTGTGTCTTTGATCAATTGTTGTTCTCATTAGTGACAATGATGATGAGAAGGCAATTGCATGTGTTTCAAATAGTGATGGTGTAGGTAGGAATTTAACATATCCTATGTAGATAAAAGAGGTTATGGAGGAATTCTCTACTTCATTTTCCAAGAGGAAAAGAAGTTTAATTGAGAGTGACAAGGTTGATGGTAATGGAATATTTTCCGTTGGTTGTGGCAGTTCCCATAAAACGGGGATCATAAGACTCTATGATGACAAAGACGAAAGGAAATTTTATTCTCAACTTTCTTCCAAGTCTGATCCGTACAAGCTTAATGGGATTTGTGATATTTCTTCGGATTCAGACAATGATTTGACTGACAAAAGTATGAAAATGCTAATAAAAAGAATTAAAGGTAAAATATTTTTCTTGGTAGAGAAGGATGCTGAACTCTGCATGAACGTGAAACATCCTACTCTACCAAGAAAAATATTTTACCTTTAATTCTTTTTATTAGCATTTTCATATTTTTGTCAGTCAAATCATTGTCTGAATCCGAAGAAATATCACAAATCCCATTAAGCTTGTACGGATCAGACTTGGAAGAAAGTTGAGAATAAAATTTCCTTTCGTCTTTGTCATCATAGAGTCTTATGATCCCCGTTTTATGGGAACTGCCACAACCAACGGAAAATATTCCATTACCATCAACCTTGTCACTCTCAATTAAACTTCTTTTCCTCTTGGAAAATGAAATAGAGAATTCCTCCATAACCTCTTTTATCTACATAGGATATGTTAAATTCCTACCTACACCATCACTATTTGAAACACATGCCATTGCCTTCTCATCATCATTGTCGCTAATGAGAAGAACAATTAAAGGCGCACTCTACCGAGTACCGTGTCTTAGTTATTCTTGGTAGAAGTTCCATTGCATGTCTAATAAAGTCATCAACCCCTTCTACAAAATCCTCCCGCAATCTAAAATTCTAATACATAAACCAAAATTTCAATTCATATCCTAAAGGTTCAATTCATATCCTAAAGGTTCAACTCATGTCCTAAAGGTTCAACTCATATCCACAAAAGTTCAAGTCATATCCTAAAATTCCAATATATAAACCAATATTTCAATTCATATCCTAAAGGTTCAACTCATATCCACAAAAGTTCAAGTAATATCCTAAAATTTCAATATATAATCTAAAATTCCAATACATAAACCAAAATTTCAATTCATATCCTAAAGGTTCAACTCATATCCACAAAAGTTCATGTCATATCCTAAAATTTTAATTTATAAACTAAAATTCCAATATATAAACCAAAATTTCAATTCATATCCTAAAGGTTCAACTCATATCCACAAAAGTTCAAGTCATATCTTAAAATTTCAATTTATAAACTAAAATTTCAATATATAAACCAAAATTTCAATTCATATCCTAAAGGTTCAACTCATATCCACAAAAGTTCAAATCATATCCTAAAATTTCAATTTATAAACTAAAATTCCAAGACATAAACCAAAATTTCAATTCATATCCTTAAAGTTCAATTCACATCCTAAAGGTTCAACTCATATCCACAAATGTTCAAGTCATATTGTCACGACCCCAACCCCGGTCATGATGGCGCCCAACACACTGCTAGGCAAGCCCGACCATTCAACAACATTATCCCAAATTCTTATTCAGATTATAGATAAATATCATAGAGAATTTACTAAGTCATTTCATTCAAGTGTATAATTAATAATAAAATTTGCGGAAGTTCAATTAAAATACCACACCATAGCCCAACAGAATCTGGTGTCACGAATATGAGCCTCTAATACAGAATATCCACCTATTACAAGTCTGTCTAGGAAAAATACGGAATAAAAGATAGAGATAGAGGGGATAGATCAAGGCTGCGAACGCCATGCAGCTACCTCAATACTCCCGGATAATGCCCGCTCAGCTAAACAATTCCTCACTTAGCCTGTGGTGTACCTAGATCTGCACGCAAGGTGCATGGAGTAATGTGAGTACTCCGACCCAGTGAGTAATAAACATAAATAAAGGTTGAGAATAAGAAATCATGGAAAAATACAAAGTAAACTATAACTGGCAGTTTAAAACAACAAATAGTGAAGCAACAAGTCAATTAAGTCAGAGTACCAAATACTGAGACAGGTATAATAGATAAAAACAAATGCATGAGTGCAATTCAATGCATATGATGGTACACTCTAGTACCCACTGCGGCGTGCAGCCCGAGCCATCCATTTATTTATCGTCGACGGTGCTCACTGGGGGTGTGTACAGACTCCGGAGGGGCTCCTACAACCTAAACGCAATATCAAGCCATCTCGTGGCATCAAATCTAGGCCCTCGGCCTCATATCAATCTCAGTATAATCACCCAGGCTCTCAGCCTCAATATCAATGTAATCAACCAGGCTCTCGGCCTCAATATCAATGTAATCAACCAGGCTCTCGGCCTCAATATCAATATAACACTGCTGCGGCGCGCAGCCCGATCCATGCTCAGTCCAGAAATCATCATAAGCCCCTTGGGCATTTGTAAAACAGTAGTTCTCAGCCCGAAATATCATTTAGAAATATCATTTAAGTTTTCAAATCTTAGAAAGATGGCTGAGTTTGCAAAACAGTATTTAAAACCTTGGACTGAGGTCAAATGATATGCAAAATATGCGAAAGCAGTGATATCAATCCCTGAAGGATTCAAATAATTGGCAAGAAGCCCAAATGTAACAATTAAATCCAAGTAAGGATGATTCTCAATTTAGTTCAAGTAGAAAACACGGTAAAAACATCTCTCGGGACGGACCAAGTCACAATCCCCAACGGTGCTCTACCCCACGCCCGTTATCCGGCGTGCAAGTCACCTCAATATAGCGTTACGATGTGAAATTTCGGGGTTTCAAACCCTTAGGACATCATTTATATCAATTACTCACCTCGAACCGGCTAATTCTCTAGCTCGCGATGCCTTTGCCCCTTATTGACCTCTGCATGCCTCGAATCTAGCCATAACAATTCGATTCAGTTAATAAAAATTATAGTAATTAATTCCATATGGAATTCTACATTTTCCATAAAAAAATCGAAATTACACTCAAAATTCGCCCGTGGGGCCCACGTCTCAGAATCCGGCGAAACTCATAAAATCTGACAACCCATTCCGAAACGAGTTCAACCATACCAAAATTATCAAATTCCGACAACAACTCGACCTCCAAATCTTAATTTTTCATTTTTGAAAAGTTTTGCAAAAATTCCAATTTCTTCCATTTAAATCCGAATTAAACGATGAATATAACCATGTATTTATGAAATATAATCACTTTCGGATATAGAACACTTATCCCAAATGTTTCCCTTGAAAAACCTGTTGAAAATCGCTTTTCCCAAGCTCTATAATCGTCACAAATGAATAAAAATGGCTAATTCCCGAATATAAGCTGTTTTCCAGGCAAGTCGCATCTATGAAATGTGACTTGCACTTATTTCCAGCCAAAAAAAAAAGGCAGTCCCAGCCTTCACTAAATCTGTCATACCTTTCTGTACAAATATTGGAATGATGAATGGTTTAACTTTCTGGAAACTAGAATGCAAGGGCTACAACTTTCATGTTTTGCATATTTTCAGATTCCTTATGGATTTCTAGGTATAAGTTTCCAAAGTAGCCCCCTCGAACCAAACATTTCTGGAAAATTTCAGAATAGCTTTACCAACCCTTATTCAATCGATTATAACTTTCTGTATAAATGTCGGATTAATTAATGGTTTAGCTTTCTCGAAACTAGGATGCAAGGGCGACAACTTTCATGTTTTGTAAATTTACAGATTCCTTATGTATTTTGAGATATAAGCTTCAGATATAGGCTCCACGATTGCACAGTTGCTGTCCAAGACAGCTTCTGCAGCAGAAAATTCCAGCAATCCTTTTATCCGATTTCCATTCCGTTAACCTTCCGAAATCCAGCCGAGGCCCTCGGGACCTTAACCAATTATATCAACATGTCCCAAAATATAATACGAACTTGACCGTGCAATCAAATCGCCAAAATAACGTCATATACCACGAATTAAGCTTTAAAATCCAAGAATTCCTTCAAATTTCATAAAACATCAAATTTTCCATTTTAAGTCCGAAACACGTCAAACGACGTCCATTTTCAACAAAACTTTACAAAAAGTGCTTAAACCATATATAAGACATGTACTGGGCGCCGGAACCAAAATACGGGCCCGATACCATCACTTTCTAATCAAATTTCATTTCCATTTTCCTTAAATATTTTCAGAAAGCAATTTTTACTCAAAAATTCATTTCTCGGGCCTGGGACCTCGGAATTCGATGATTCATGTTCCTATGAGTCACAAATAATGCTACGAATATAGCCCTTCAGTCGAAACTCAATTCGGAGCTCATTTGCTCAGTTCAATACCCATTTTGCTCGTTAAACAATTAACTCATGTTTCACGTCAAAAACCCAATCGCGACTTGATGAAATTAGACCAAACTTTCCAGATCACTCCTATAATTCATTATAAAAATTCCAGAAGTGTCAAAATCAAATTGCAATCTTTAGAACTAAAAATGGACCTTTGGATCATTACATGCTCATAATCAAAACGCCAAAATCTTCCAAAAACTCTTCCAAAACATATCCGAGCCTCATGGAACCCTGACCAAACATGCCAACATAACTCATAACATCATTCAAACCTATTCCAATCATCAAAACACCTCAAACAATATCAAATTACCCAAAACTCATCGAATTCAAGCCTAAGTTTCCAAAAACTTCCGAAATACACTTTCGATCAAAAACCCGACCAAATGATGTCCGAATAACCTGAAATTTTTGCACACACATTAGAAATGACATAACGAAGCTACAACAACTCTCAGAATTCCATTCCGACTCTCGGATCAAAATCTCACCTATCAACCGGAATTCGCCAAAATACTGACTTCGCCAATTCAAGCCTAATTCTACATCGACCTCCAAAACCACTTCCGATCACACTCCTAAGTCACAAATCACCTCCCGGAGCTAACCAAACCGTCAGAATTCACATCCGAGCCCTCTAACTCATAAGTCAATGTCCGATTGACTTTTCCAACTTAAACCTTCTTAAAAGAGACTAAGTGTCTTATTTCTTATCAAAACCACTCCAAACCAACTCGATCACATAAGATACGGATAATAAAGCATAAAGAAGCTGAGAATGAGAAAAACGGAGTGGTAACCTATGAGACGACGGGTCGGGTCGTCACACATATCCTAAAGTTTCAATTTATAAACTAAAATTCCAATACATAAACCAAAATTTCAATTCATATTCTAAAGGTTCAACTCATATCCACAAAAATTCAAGTCATATCCTAAAATTTCAATTTATAAACTAAAATTCCAATACATAAACCAAAATTTCAATTCATATCCTAAAGGTTCAATTCATATCCTAAAGGTTCAACTAATATCCATAAAAGTTCAAGTCATATCCTAAAATTTCAATTTATAAACTAAAATTCCAATACATAAACCAAAATTTCAATTCATATCCTAAAGGTTCAATTCATATCTTAAAGGTTCAACTCATATCCACAAAAGTTCAAGTCATATCCTAAAATTTCAATTTATAAACTAAAATTCCAATACATAAACCAAAATTTCAATTCATATCCTAAAGATTCAACTCATATCCACAAAATTTCAAGTCATATCCTAAAATTTCAATTTATAATCTAAAATTCTAATACATAAACCAAAATTTCAATTCATATCCTAAAGGTTAACTTATATCCACAAAAGTTCAAGTCATATCCTAAAAATTTCAAGTCATATCCTAAAATTTTAATTTATAAACTAAAATTCCAATAAATAAACCAAAATTTCAATTCATATCCTAAAGGTTCAATTCATATCCTAAAGGTTCAACTCATATCCACAAAAGTTCAAGTCATATCCTAAAATTTCAATTTATAAACTAAAATTCCAATACATAAACTAAAAGTCCAATTCATATCCTAAAGGTTCAATTCATATCCTAAAGGTTCAACTCATATCCACAAAAGTTCAAGTCATATCCTAAAATTTCAATTTATAAACTAAAATTCCAATACATAAACTAAAAGTCCAATTCATATCCTAAAGGTTCAACTCATATCCACAAAAGTTCAAGTCATATCCTAAAATTTCAATTTATAAAATAAAATTCCAATACATAAACCAAAATTTCAATTCATATCCTAAAGGTTCAACTTATATCCACAAAAGTTCAAGTCATATCCTAAAAATTTCAAGTCATATCCTAAAATTTCAATTTATAAACTAAAATTCCAACACATAAACCAAAATTTCAATTCATATCCTAAAGGTTCAACTTATATCCACAAACGTTCAAGTCATATCCTAAAAATTTCAATTTATAAACTAAAATTCCAACACATAAACCAAAATTTTAATTCATATCCTAAAGGTTCAACTCATATCCACAAAAGTTCAAGTCATATCCTAAAATTTTAATTTATAAACTAAAATTTCAATTTATAAACTAAAATTTCAATATATAAACCTAAAGGTTCAACTCTTAGGGTTTCTTCTCTTCAAATAATTTGTTCCCCAAATTAGTAGGTAAAATCACTTATTTTGGACTAAATGTATTAATAAGAACCCTAAAAATTGCAAATAATATATAACTTTGAACCCTAACATGGTTGACCTAACTTTGAACCCTAACATGGAGAAATTAAACCCTAACATAGAGAAAGTAACTTTGAATCCTAATATGGTTGAACAAATAATATATAACTTTGAACCCTAACATGGAGAAATTAAACAAAATCAGTGTATTTCGAAAAAAACAAATAAAGGAGAGAGAAACCTACCTTGGGAATGGAGGTCGCCAGCGGTGGATGGCGCCGCTGCTGCTGGGAGTCGGAGGGGGGTGGCGCCACTGCTGCTGGGAATCGGAGGGGGGGAGGGGTTTGAGTGTGAGAGAGAAAAGAGAGATTTTGGGGAATTTTTTTTAAAGAATGGGAGAGGAAACCCAGTTTTGGAGACCTGTTTTACAAATAGCGACCAACTTTGGTCGCTATTTTGGTAGCAAAATAAGTATTGACTATTTTGACCAAAATAGCGACCAAAGTTGGTCGCAATTTTCTGACCGTTTGACCAGAATAGCGACCGATCTTGGTCGCTAATTCTAAAAAAATTACAATTTAAAATATATATATATATATATATATATATATATATATATATATATATATATATAGCTTAAATTGAATTAAAATCCTAAATTTCTACTATATACATATCGAATATATATAAGCTAATGCACTGATACTTAGTACGTAGTATAGTGTAAGTATATATATATATATATAAAAGCTATATTCATATAATATTGGCTAATGCATTGATACTTAGTGCATAGTATAGTGTAAGTATATATATATATATATATATATATATATATATATATATATATATATATATCAGTGCATTAGCTTATATATATCGAATATATATATATATATATATATATATATATATATAAAAGCTATATTCGATATATATAAGCTAATGCACTGATACTTAGTACATAGTATAGTGTAAGTATATATATAAGCTATATTCGATATAGTATAAGCTAATGCACTGATACTTAGTGCGTAGTATAGTGTAAGTATATATATATATATATATATATATATATATATAAAAGCTATATTCGATATATATAAGCTAATGCACTGATACTTAGTGCATAGTATAGTGTAAGTATATTATATATATATATATATATATATATAAGCTTTATTCGATGTAGTATAAGCTAATGCATTGATACTTAGTACATAGTATATATCTATATATAGACACACACGCACGCTTCGTAGTACTACTTAACTGCTTATATAGCATGTTAGAGTATATTTTAGTCTATTCATCCCTTGTATTACAAAAGTATTAACGGCTTACATTTATATTATTTACATAGTAAATACAAAAGTGATTTTTAATTTTGACCATTGTTGACCTGAAAAGAGACCAACTTTGGTCGCTAATTATACATAAATTTACACTAGCGACCAAAGTTGGTTGCTAAATTTAAATCAGATTTTATATAATATTTAAAATAATAATATAATTGGTAAACGTTTGAATTGGGTCCCAGATTAGCGACCAAAGTTGGTCTCCATTTCTTTTAGCGACCAACTTTGATCGCTAACTTTGTATTATAAAATATATATTTTATAATTTATATATTCATATTTGTTTTTATATAAATATATAATTATTAAAATTTTATAACTGGGTCTCATTTTAGCGACCAAAGTTGGTCGCTAACTTCTTACCCTTTATTTTGCGACCAACATTGGTCGCTAATTTTAAATTATATATATTTATATTTTATAATTTTTTTAAAATAATAATATAATTATATAAATTTTATAGGTGGGTCTCATTTTAACGACCATCTTTGGTCGCTAATCTCAGTTTACCTTTGACCAAGCAAGTCTGACCAGTCCAGTCAATATTTTGACGAAATTAGAGACCAACCTTGGTCGCTAATGTATTTCAAATATTTATTTTATTATTTTCGCTAATGTAGCGACCAACTTTGGTTGCTTTTTGTGACAGACCAACTTTGGTCGCTTTTTTTTTATCACTTTTTTCGGGAATTCTAGTAGTGATCTTGAAAACAGCCTATTAGATCACCTCACATACTAAGTTGCCACACGTCATCAACAAGGATGAGATATATTTTCGAGAATAAAGCTTTGCTACACGATTTTCTCCCCATTTAGTGTCCTCGCCAATAGTATCTCGTAGAGTCTCCAATAATAAGTCCTTACGTGAATATACTTGAGACACACAACACTATGCATGAACGTCAAAGTGAGAAACAACTAATCTATAAGAGAAGAGTCTATAGACCAAAATCGTCTTGCCTAGACCTGTATACCAACAAGTGAGATAACATTTGGCCCTTTGGTTCCTCTCGTTAGTTGGTCTCTTAACTTTTCTATGACATCCTTGAAGCCCACAATTTCTTCATTCATCCTTGGAGACCTTGCCAAACTTAATAATGTGTGACTTGTGCTCGTGTTCATTGTACCCTCAACCATTTTCTTTTCTGGATTCTCTGTTATCCAAGCTCTGGTAAGAGTAATCTCCTCCATGATGTCCAAGAGTCAATGCTCGAGGCACCCGACTGGAGCTCCTTTGCTTTCACAAGAATCGACTATATATCCTATCTCATATACGTTGTCAATCAATTGTGTTCCACAACTTTGATCTGCAACAGCCTTCAGAAAAGTTTGGAACCTCTCAAAATCATTTTGAATTCGTTTAAGTTGGTTCTTGACAGGAGCGAGTGAATCCGCATAGTGGCTTTGGAACTCCTTCAAATTGTTTAAAATGAAATCGGCATAACCTAGTCCATGAATCCTTGAAAAATAGATTGAAATGTCTTCTGAGTGATGGGGTAGATCACTGTTCTTATACGTTAAATGTGCCCGACAGACCAAGAACTAGTTTTGGGTTCATTTCTGCCAGCAGTATGTCTTCCTTCTCCTCCCCGCCTTCATATAACAATAAACAAGAAGCCCAACATCAGTAAACACACAGACGATATTGGCTCTCAAGAGGTTGAGCATATTCTGAATTTCCAAGTGATCCTTCAAAGCAACTCTCTAGTTGGAGTTACTATTAGTTGGTAGCCCCACCAAATTGTATAGGATACTCTCCGCAAAGTTTGTTAGATTCAGTTTTAATGATGCAAATAATATATCTATGCAGGAAATCAAGGAATCAAGAAGATGCTACAAGTCAATCTTGATGCTTAAGAAAAGAAATCAATCAGCAAAGACTATAACCCAATCAGCAAATCTGGATGCCTAAGGAAGGAACTCAATCAGCGAAGATTAATGGACAGTTGCGATGGAAAGAATCAAACAAGCCTAAAATTAAGGCATGAATCACGACCAGCATATCCAGAGGATCGAATATCTTGTAGAGATTGATAAGCTGTTAATTTCAGAAGAACCAACAATCAAGGAGCAAGCCTTCATTACATACATCTGTTAAAGGAAGGAAATCAAGGAAGAAGCAATGGCTAGCTATCTTATTCTTGGAAAGAATCAATCTCTTTCCAAGAATCAAATATCTTAGGTTGTCAAGTCTCGACCTTCATCAAAGTATTTATACCCAGCCCTACACCTGTAAGTCCCCGTAAAAACTTGTACTCAAAACCCGGTAGTTCGGACCTTTTGTACTAATCTATGCTATAAAAAGTCAAGAAATACTGTTTTCCAGAAAATGCGATACTGCGGTCGAGAATGCGGTCGCATATCAGGTATGCGGACCGCATAATTGCCGCAAAGTGAGTTAGTGTGTTTGTCGAATTGGAGGTTAAATCTGCCACCTGATATGCGATCGCATAACCGACATACGGACCGCATAGTCGTCGCATATTTCCCTTGGGATTTTTGTGAGGGGCAGTTTTGCGGTGCATTATGCGATCGCAGAACGAGTACGCGAACCACATTTCTGCTGCATACCCAGGCAGTGTGTTCAGAGTTTGGGAGCACTTTTGCGGTGCATTCTGTGGACCGCATTTCCACTCTGTGATCGCAAAGTGCGATCGCATACCTAACCCGGGCTCCAATTTTCTAAATTTTAAACCCGACCCCTTTTTCAATAAAACACCCTAGCCCCTTATTTTAACCTATTTTCTGAACAAAACTAGAGAGAGGGAAGAGAGTATTCTTGAGAGATAAAGTCTTGTCTCCATCAATTTGATTTTTCAAAGTCACTCGCGCCGGGGAATTTCAAGTAATTGTCTTCATCTCCGTTCTTGAAGGTAAAATCCCCAACCCTTTTTCATTGTTTTCAAATTTAAACAAAAAGGGGGACTCTCATGCGTTAAATCTTGAAAATGGAAGTTGAGATACACATGCATGTCCTTTAAAACCTAGAATCTAGTAAGAGGAATTGGGTAGAACTAAAGATTTGTAAAAAAGGGGTTGGAAACCTAAGTAAGTTCGGGTTGAGTTTGTGAACTTCAATTCTAAGTTATATGTGCTAACTTGTGAACTAGATTGATGGTATTAGGTTGTTGGTGAATTGAAAGTAGAAGTTAAAAAGGGAATTCGACTCCATGTATGTATGGCTAACTTTAACCCTTGTAAAGTCACCTTGTTGGTATACGAGTAATTGGTATGTGTTACTTATTTGGACTATTTGTGAAATTCTTGTGATTAATATGCCTTGAACGTTGTTGGTTAAGTTTTCCATTATTGTGGTATGAGTAAAATGGCAATAACACAAATGCGTGTGGGTATGAATGTGTTACGTGGTAAGAGCTGTGGAACAATCGATGGAAAGAAATCGTAAGTGATACAATTGAAAAAACTGTGGAAACATCATACATGACCTGTTGTGGGCAATTATTGTTGTGACTTGAATTGTGTACGGGTTATTGTATATGTTGGAATTGGTATTGATGTTTATGAACACTCTTTGTGAATTGTTGTTTTTGTGTGAAATATGATTTTCCGGTGGGATCGAGTTGCACACCGCAACACGAAGTAATAAGGTGTGGGTTGTGGTGATAAGGGTGGTCGAGGTAATAAGGGTGGAAAAGTGATCGAAATCACTATTGAAATAAAAATATGTGAAAGTTGTAAAACCATTGATGTGATGAAATAATGTTGAAAGGGGAAAATGAGAGATTGTGGAGTTGCTTGGCTTTGGTTGTTCCTTATATGTGCATTTGATTGTTGATTCTATTACTGTTTGTTGTCTGTGTATTTCTTGATTTTACTTGGGGTAAAGTTTGTTTATACATAACAGTACAATTCAGATGTACTGACGTCCCTTTTTCCGGGGGCGCTACATTTGTGTTATGGTTGTAGGTGGTTCCATAACAGGTACTCCAGCCCACCGACAATAGCACTCCTTCACCTCCCGTCAGCTGAATTGGTGAGCCCCTTTCCTCTGGGGGCCCTGCGTGGCTCATGCCGCTTTTCTTCCCGGAGTCTTATTTTGGTATTTGTGTAAGGTATAGCCGGAGCCTTATTGTCGGCATTTCCGTATTATTCTTTAGTTGTATTTAGAGGCTCCGTAGACAGGAAACGTGGGTTATGTACTTATGTATTTTGGGCAGTATAACTTGTAAACCATGCTAAGTAACTATGTATGTTATGTAAATCTCATAAGAATGTGTTTAAATTTATAAATGGCTATTTCACTTGGTTAATGGGTGATGGAAACGCAGCGTATCACGTGGAATAGGAAAGGCACCCAGGTTCGCTTGGCTGGGGGCTACCCGGTCGAGCGTCGGTCGCGCCTCTCGGTTTTTGGGGCATGACAAACTTGGTATCAGAGCCTAAGGTTTTATAGTGTCCTAGGATGTTTCGGAGCCGTGTCTAGTAGAGTCCTCCTTATCGGTGTGTTGTCGACCACATCTATAAGTTGGAGGCTACATGGGCATTTATGAAATTACCTTCTTCTTTGTTACTTTGTATCGTGCGATGAAGTGGAAAGTGGAAGTATTTACATCTAACTCGTGTTCTGTTCCAAATTTTCAGTAATGGCACCTAAGAAGAGAGCTAGACTCGGCCTCGGGGCCAATGCCATCCCAAGTGTGGCTGTGAATCATGTACCTAATGCCGTGGGTGAGAGTGACTCCCCGGTCTCGAATCTGCCTGGCCCATCTATTCCAGATCCAAGTATTCCTGTTCCAGCTGCGGTAGAGGGTGCTACCATCCCTCCCGCTGATATTCATGATCTTGATGCAATTCCAACATCCGGTCCCGATTTTTCTGATGGGGACCTTAGAGGAGCCATCCATATGTTTACCCAGTTAGTGGCTGCTCAGGCCCAGAAATCTCATGATACCCCTGCGCCCCCCAGCGGACAGGGAGATTCCGCCAGCTCCAGAGTCAACCAGTTTCTGCGATTGGCCCCTCTAGAGTTCACGGGCACAGACCCAGAGGCCGATCCGCAGGAATTCCTTGATGAAATGTATAAGACCCTTCGAGTGATGAAGGCTACAGAGATGGAAGGGGTTGAGTTGGCTTCATACAGGTTGAGGGGAGCGGCGTATTCGTGGTTTGAGATGTGGGAGGATTCCCGTGGGGAGGGAAGACCTCCGGCTAGATGGGATGAGTTTGTAGATGTATTCATGGACCACTTCTTGCCTGTCGAGACAATGGCGGCCCGTGCCACAGAGTTTGAGGTCCTCAAACAGGGCAGTATGAGTGTTTGGAAGTACCACATGGAGTTTGTGAGGTTGTCCAAGTATGCTCCTCAGTTAGTGTCGACCATGGATGCTCGAGTTCGACAATTCGTTCAGGGTCTTAGTCCTTTGGTGGTGAATGAGGCTGCTATAGCGGCCTTACACTCAGATATGAATTATGGGAAGATTGTGGGGTTTGCCCAGGCCACAGAGGCTAGGAAGTTGAAAATACGGGCAGAAAGGGAGAGTTGCAGCAGGGCCCGATCAGCGGGTCACTCAGGAAGACCAGTTTCGGGGAGAGGGCCATCAAGGCCGTCCTAGTCATATGCCCAGTCCTCAGCAAGCGCACCGCCGTCTGTGCACAGTTATCAGTCGGGCAGTCACTTGAGATCAAGTTCGGACAGTAGGAGACCCCATCATTCCGGTCGTCCCGGAGGGAGATCACTGCAGCAGGGGAGGGCTTCATGCCCCAAGTGTGGGAGGTTCCATTCTGAGACTTGTTATTTGGACATTTCGGTGTGTTATAGATGCGGGGCGAAAGGTCATATCCAGCGGGACTGCCATGCGCCCAGTCAGGGCATGAGTGGGGGATTTGCTCAGTCATCCAGTTCTTCAGCTGCCACATCATCCGTGCGTCCTCCAGCCCCAGCAGGGCGCGGGGTAGTTAGGGGTGGAGCTCGTGGTAGAGGTGTATCCAGCCGGTTTTACACCTTGAGTGGTCGCTAGAGTGCAGAGGCCTCCCCAAATGTTGCTACAGGTATCTTGTCTGTTCAGGCCATTGATTGTTATGCTCTTATTGATCCGAGATCCTCTTTATCTTATGTCACCCCATTCATTGCTTCAAGTTTTGGGGTAGAACCTGAATAGCTTCATGAGTCGTTCTCTGTATCAACTCCGGTTGGTGATTCTATTACAGCCACACGAGTTTATAGGAATTGCGTTGTCGTAGTATGTGGTCGTGCTACCACGGCTGATCTTATTGAGCTTGAAATGGTGGATTTTGCTGTGATTATGGGAATGGACTGGCTTTATTCGTGCTTTGCTAAACTTGACTGCCGAACGAGAGTCATGAGGCTTGAGTTCCCTAATGAGCCGGTTATTGAGTGGAAGGGAAATGGTGTGGTGCCGAAAGGTAGGTTTATTTCCTACCTTAAGTCTTCGAAGAAGATTAGGAAGGGGTGTATCTACCATTTGGTCCGGGTGGCGGACACCACTTCAAAAGTGTCTGTTCCCGAGTCCGTGCCAGTCGTGAATGAGTTCCTTGAAGTGTTTTCGGACGAGCTTCCAGGGATCCCGCCAGATAGGGAGATTGATTTTGAGATTGATATATTGCCAGATACGCGACCGATATCTATTCCACTATACAGAATGGCGCCAACAGAGTTGAGGGAGTTAAAGGAACAGTTGAAGGATTTATTAGAAAAGGGGTTCATACGGCCAAGTGTGTCACCGTGGGGTGCCCCGGTTCTTTTTGTCAGAAAGAAGGATGAGTCGCTCCGGATGTGTATTGATTATCGGCATCTTAACAAGGTCACCATCAAGAATAAATATCCTTTGCCTCGGATAGATGATTTGTTCGACCAATTGCAAGGTGCGAGGTTCTTTTCCAAAATTGATATACGGTCCGGGTATCACCAATTGAATATCAAAGAACAGGATATTCCTAAGACCGCTTTCAGAACTCGCTATGGTCACTTTGAATTCTTGGTCATGTCTTTTGGACTAACCAATGCCCCGACTGCTTTCATGGATCTTATGAATCGGGTCTTCAAGCCATTTCTAGACTCCTTTGTGATTGTTTTCATTGATGACATCCTTGTTTATTCGCGGAGCCGGGAGGATCATGCCGATCACCTCAGGGCAGTTCTGCAGACCCTTTATCAGCACCAGTTGTATGCTAAATTTTCAAAATGTGAATTTTGGTTGGAGTCCGTTACCTTTCTGGGCCATGTCGTTTCCAGTGAAGGGATTCGGGTGGATCCCTAAAAGATTGCAGTAGTAAAAGATTGGCCTGGACCCACGACCCCGACGGAGATCCGTAACTTCTTGGGTTTAGCGGGGTACTATCGGAGGTTTGTGGAGGGATTCTCTACCCTCACCTCCCCTTTGACTAAGTTGACGTAGAAAGTAGTTAAGTTCCAATGGTCCGACGCTTATGAGAAAAGTTTTCAGGAATTGAAGTCGAGATTGACCTCGGCGCCAATATTGACCCTACCAGAAGGCACGAAAGGATTTGTGGTTTATTGCGATGCCTCTAGGGTCGGTTTGGGGTGTGTGTTGATGCAGCGTGGAAGGTTATAGCATATGCTTCAAGGCAACTCAAGAATCACGAGTAGAATTATCTGACGCATGATTTGGAGCTTGCGGCAGTTGTATTTGCCTTGAAAATATGTCGGGATTATCTTTATGGGGTCCGGGTGGATGTGTTCTCGGACCGCAAGAGTCATCAATATTTGTTCAAGCAGAAGGAGTTGAATTTAAGGCAGCGGCGGTGGTTAGAATTGATCAAGGATTATGATATGGATCTTTTATACCATCCAGGAAAGGCGAATGTGGTGGCCGACGCTCTCAGTCGGAAGTCCCTAGGTAGTTTGGCCCATTTGGGAGCGGATCAGAGGCCTTTGGCTCGGGAGGCTTATCAATTGGCCAGTCTGGGGGTTCGTATTTCGACCTCAGATGAGGGGAAGGTTATGGTGCGTAATGGAGCAGAATCGTCACTGGTAGCGGAAGTCAAGGAAAAGCAGCTCATTGATCTAGCATTAGCACAGATGAAAGAGGCAGTTTTGAATAACAAGACTTCGAAATTTTCACTCGGTAGTGAGGATGGTGTATTACGATGTCAAGGTAGGCTATGTGTTCCAGATGTGGATAATCTTCGGGGGAGGGTAATGGTGAAGGCTCATAATTCCAGGTATTCTATAAACCCAGGTTCTACGAAAATGTACTGTGATCTCAAGGAAATTTATTGTTGGAACGGTATGAAGAGGGGTGTGGCGGACTTTGTATCTAAATGTCCGAATTGTCAGCAAGTAAAAGCTGAGCACCAGCGGCCCGGTAGGTTAACTCAGCTTACGGAAATACCAATGTGGAAATGGGAGATGATCAACATGGATTTCGTGGTAGGGTTACCTCGCACTCAGCGCAAGTTCGACTCAATTTGGGTAATAGTGACCGACTCACCAAATCAGCTCACTTCTTGCCAGTCAAATCCACGGATACTGCGGAACAATATGCTCAACTGTATATCAAGGAAATAGTAAGACTTCATGGCACTCCACTTTCTAATATTTCAGATCGAGGGGCCCAGTTCACAGCTAATTTTTGGAAGAAATTTCAGCAAGGTTTGGGTAATCAGGTGAATCTTAGCACGACTTTCCATCCGCAGACTGACGGTCAAGCGGAGCGGACTATTCAGACTCTTGAAGATATGTTACGGGCTTGTGTCTTAGATTTCAAAGGTAATTGGGATGATCCCTTGCCACTTATAGAATTTGCTTACAATAACAGCTTCCATGTTAGCATTCAGATGGCCCCCTTTGAGGCATTGTACGAGAGGAGATGTAGGTCTTTGATTGGATGGTTCGAAGTGGGTGAAGTAGAATTGTTAGGGCCAGATCTCGTGGACCAGGCTATGGAAAAAGTTAAAATCATTCAGGAAAGGCTGAAAGCTGCTCAGAGTCGCCAGAAATCTTATGCGGACATTCATCGAAGGAAATTGGAATTCCAAGTAGATGATTGGGTTTTCTTGAGGGTATCTCCTATGAAGGGAGTCATGCGATTTGAGAAGAAAGGGAAGTTGAGTCCTAGATATGTCGGGCCGTATCGGGTCACTCAAAGGATAGGACAGGTGGCCTATAGACTGGAATTGCCCCCTGAAATGTCATTAGTGCACCCGGTGTTCCATGTGTATATGTTAAAGAAAGTGGTTGGAGACCCATCCACCATCGTTCCAATCGAGGCTATCGAGGTCAATGAAGAGTTATCATATGAAGAAATTCTGGTCGCTATTCTTGATAGGCAAGTCCGCAAATTGAGAAACAAGGAAGTTGCTTCAGTTAAAGTGTTATGGCAAAGTCAACAAGTCGAGGAAGCCACGTGGGAAGCGGAAAGTGAAATGAAAGAAAAATACCCCCATTTGTTTGAACAAGTCTAGTAGTGATCGTGCGAACTCTTGTCTCTAAGTAAATTGATGTTGTGTTCAATCTGGTGCAAAGACACCCCATATTTTTCCCTAAATGCTTTACTATTGTAACTCCTCAAGTTGTGCAGGAATTGTATGTGTTATGATTAACTGAGTCATGAGTAAGCCCCTTTTTGGTAAGTGAAAGTTTTGTAAGAACTCATGTGATAAGTGAGTGATTAAAGGTAGTGTAGATTGGTAATGATTAATTGAAATGCGTATAGTGTATTGAAGTGGTTGGACTGTATGGAACTCATTGAAGTGGCCAAATTATGTGCAGGTGTTGAGGTAATGAATTGTATACCAGTTGTAGGGATAATAGGGATAGCGTAATGGTGCTTGGAAATAATGTTTTGGGGGGCTCTCTAACAGGTAGATAATTCTAATTACGAAGGAAACTCTGGCAAAATATTTCAAAAAGGAGTTTGCATTTCATGTTTTCAAAACCAACCGATTTCCAAAATCCTCATTCGAGGACGAATGATTCTAAGTGGGGGAAGATGTAAGGCCCCATGAAAACTTGTACTCAAACCCGGTAGTTCGGACCTTTTGTACTAATCTATGCTATAAAAAGTCAAGAAATACTATTTTCCAGAAAATGCGATTCTGCGGTCGAGAATGCGGTCGCATATTAGGTATGCGGACCGCATAATCGCCGCAAAGTGAGTCAGTGTGTTGGTCGAATTGGAGGTTAAATCTGCGACCTGATATGTGATCGCATAACCGATATTCGTACCGCATAGTCATCGTATATTTCCCTTGGGATTTTTGTGAGGGGCGGTTCTGCGGTGCATTATGCGACCGCAGAACGAGTACGCGGACCGCATTTCTGACGCATACCCAGGCAGTGTGTTCAGATTTTGGGAGCACTTTTGCGGTCCATTCTGCGGACCGCATTTCCACTGTGCGATCGCAAAGTGCGATCGCATACCTAACCCGGGCTCCAATTTTCTAAATTTTAAACCCGACCCCTTTTTCAATAAAACACCCCAGCCCCTTATTTTAACCTATTTTCTGAACAAAACTAGAGAGAGGGAAGAGAGGATTCTTGAGAGAGAAAGTCTTGTCTCCATCAATTTGATTTTTCAAAGTCACTCACGCCGGGGAATTTCAAGTAATTGTCTTCATCTCCGTTCTTGAAGGTAAAATCCCCAACCCTTTTTCATTGTTTTCAGATTTAAACAAAAAGGAGGACTCTCATGCGTTAATTCTTGAAAATGGAAGTTGAGATACACATGCATGTCCTTTAAAACCTAGAATCTAGTAAGAGGAATTGGGTAGAACTAAAGATTTGTAAAAGAGGGGTTGGAAACCTAAGTAAGTTCGGGCTGAGTTTGTGAACTTCAATTCTAAGTTATATGTGCTAACTTGTGAACTAGATTGATGGTATTAGGCTGTTGGTGAATTGAAAGTAGAAGTTAAAAAGGGAATTCGACTCCAGGTATGTATGGCTAACTTTAACCCTTGTAAAGTTACCTTGTTGGTATACGAGTAATTGGTATGTGTTACTTATGTGGACTATTTGTGAAATTCTTGTGATTAATGTGCCTTGAACGTTGTTGGTTAAGTTTTCCATTATTGTGGTGTGAGTAAAATGGCAATAACACAAGTGCGTGTGGGTATGAATGTGTTACGTGGTAAGAGCTGTGGAACAAACGATGGAAATAAATCATAATTGATACAATTGAAACAACTGTGGCAACATCATACATGACCTGTTGTGGGCAATTATTGTTGTGACTTGAATTGTGTACGGGTTATTGTATATGTTGGAATTGGTATTGATGTTTATGAACACTCTTTGTGAATTGTTGTTGTTATGTGAAATATGATTTTCCGGTGGGATCGAGTTGCACACCGCAACACGAAGTAATAAGGTGTGGGTTGTGGTGATAAGGGTGGCCGAGGTAATAAGGGTGGAAAAGTGATCGAAATCACTATTGAAATAAAATATGTGAAAGTTGTGAAACCATTGATGTGATGAAATAATGTTGAAAGGGGAAAATGAGAGATTGTGGAGTTGCTTGGCTTTGGTTGTTCCTTATATGTGCATTTTATTGTTGATTCTATTACTGTTTGTTGTCTGTGTATTTCTTGATTTTACTTGGGGTAAAGTTTGTTTATACATACCAGTACAATTCAGATGTACTGACGTCCCTTTTGCCGGGGGCGCTACATTCGTGTTATGATTGTAGGTGGTTTCATAACAGGTACTCCAGCCCACCGACAATAGCACTCCTTCATCTCCCGTCAGCTGAATTGGTGAGCCCCTTTCCTCTGGGGGCCCTGCGTGGCTCATGCTGCTTTTCTTCCCGGAGTTTTATTTTGGTATTTATGTAAGGTATAGCCGGAGCCTTATTGCCGGCATTTCCGTATTATTCTTTAGTTGTATTTAGAGGCTCCGTAGACAGGAACCGTGGGTTATGTACTTATGTATTTTGGGCAGTATAACTTGTAAACCATGCTAAGTAACTATGTATGTTATGTAAATCTCGTAAGAATGTGTTTAAATTTATAAATGGCTATTTCACTTGGTTAATGGGTGATGGAAACGCAGCGTATCACGTGGAATAGGAAAGGCACCCAGGTTCGCTTGGCTGGGGGCTACCCGGTCGAGCGCCGGTCGCGCCCCTCGGTTTTTGGGGCGTGACAACACCTTAGACAAATATACTTTGATCGAACCAAAAATCCCTCTCTTTATTCTACTGCAAACAAATATCGTAGTTTATTAAGATCTGTTGGGTAACAATTCAGAGATAAAGGGAGAGTATAACACTAGTGAGTCATTGTATCAAAAAGAAACGAGTGTTAGAGGAACTGTGTTGTCAAATCAATTCCACTGTACTCGGAGAAACACATTTACTAAAGAGAACTCCCTTGCAACCCAAGGGGACTGGACTAGGATTCACATTGAATCTGAACCAGTATAAAATTCTGGTGTCTTTAATTTCTGCACTTACTTTCTACATCTTACTTTCTGTCATTATAACTGTTAGATTATTACATCTAGTCGACTACTTGATAAACTAGTCAACTAATAAATGATTAAGTTTAAAAATATACAATTCACCCCCTCTTGTACTTTCAATTGGTATCAGAGCAAGCTCACATTCTACTTTTGCTTAACAACTTATGAGAAAAGATCATGGCAAATCAAGTTATCATAGGAGCTCTCTTTCAGGAAGGAACTTCACAAGTTAGACCACCCTACTTCAATAGATAACATTTCTCCCATTGGAAAGTGTGAATGGATATCTTTGCTAAGGCCTATGACGTCAAAGTTTGGAGAGTCATCAAAAAGGGAAATTATCCCTTGCCAGCTGCTACTCCACCACTTGTTGATCCTGAAGATATAGATTCATATACAAAAGAGAAAATGGAAGTAGTACAAGTTAACAACAAAGCGAGAAATTTATAATGCTATAAGTGGTGAAGAATATGAGAAAATCTCACGCTGTGACACAACCAAAGAAATGTGGGATAAGCTTGAGGTTACTTATGAAGGAACAAGCAAAGTGAAGGAAACACACATCAACATGCTGGTTCATGATTACGAACTCTTCTTAATAAAAGAAGGAGAATCTATTGAAGAGATGTTTGCCAGGTTTAGCAAAATAATTAGCGATCTAAAGGCTTTTGGCAAACCTTACACCAATGGTGATCAAGTTAGAAAAATTCTCAGGAGTTTGCCAACCACTTGGCAAACCAAAGTGGTCACAGTGGAATCTCAAGATCTAAACAAATTATCTTATGATGAACTACGAGGAGAACTCATAGCTTATGAAAAGACGCATCTCCGCATCTCAAGAAGACTAGTCAAGAAGAAAAAAAAAGAAAATAGTCGCATTCAAAACCTCAATCAAAACAGCTGAAAATGAAATTGATGATGATCTTGAAGCTTTACAAGAAGAAATTGATATGCTATCAAGAAACATGGATGGATTAATAAGAAGATACAGGAACACAAAGAAAGGAAGAATTCCACCAAGACGATCCAAGCAATAAAACAAACAGGACAAGAATGATGGAAAATGCTATAAATGTGGAAGATTTGGGCATATTCAAGTTGAGTGCTCAGAACTGAAGAGGAAGATCTCTAGAGGCTTTAACAAGAACAAATCCTTCGGAAGCTGGAGCGATGAGGACAATTCAGACCACGAAGAGATAGCAAATCTCTTCTTCATGACGATTCTGGAAAATGGAATGAACAAATCCTCAAGATGTTGGTCAAATGAGGACACTTCAGATGAAGAAAATGAAAACTGTTTCATGGCATGAGGTGAACTAGTGAGGTAAGATCTAATAACTGTGAAAGATGCAATGAATTGTAGGACATTCTTGATTTAACCTTGAAAGAGTCTCAAAAAATAATGAATGAGCTTAAGAGACTCACTAAAGAAGCTAAAGACTGGAAACTCAAACATGAAGTATGTGAAATCGAAAAAGGAGTTTGAGGAATTGCAAATGCAAGTCAATGGCATGCGCAAATCCACCAGTCACAGTTCTGTTAGGTCAAACTAGACGACTTACAAGTCAACTAGAAAGGGACCAGCCATAACTAAGTCGATTAGTACTAACACTAATGAAAGACCTAAAAGTGGGTCAGAAGTTACATGTCATTACTGTAACAAAAGTGGGCATAAATATTCCTTTTGTCGTTTTCGTAAAGCTAACATTTCAGGATGGGTTTGGAAACCAAAAAACAATCCTGAATCTGTTAACACTAACCCTCCAGGACCCAGGAAAGCTTAGGTACCTAAAAGAAAGTAATCATCTTGTTTTGCAGGAACACCACAGAATAAGCCGTAAAGGAAAATGGTATCTAGACAGTGCATGTTCCAGTCACATGACACATGACAAAAACTTGTTCAAAGAAGTTACAAAAATTGATGGAGGAAGTGTTAAGTTTGGGGACGACTCAAAAGGAAAAATAATTGGTACTGGAACAATTCCCTTCAATAACAAATGTGACATCACTGAAGTTTATCTTGTCGATGGCCTCAACTATAATCTTTTGAGCATAAGTCAACTTTGTGACTCCGGATATGAGGTAAATTTTAAGAAAACAGGATGTGCTATTGAAGACGAATCAGGTAAAATAGTTTCCTGGAAAAAGGTATGGAAATGTTTATATCCTTGATAGTTTTGAAAAAATAGATAGTCATATTTGCTTAACTTCTATATATGATGATCCATGGTTGTGGCATAGAAAACTTGGTCATGCTAGCATACATTTGATTGAAAAATTGTCCAAACATGAGTTAGTTGTTGGTCTACCCAAACTGAATTTTTCCAGAACTCATATTTGTGATGCATGTCAAATGGGTAAACTGACCAGAAGCTCTTTTAGAAGCAAAGATATAGTGTCCACTTCTAAACCTTTGCAATTACTTCATTTGGGCATACTAGAACTGCTAGTATAGGAGGAAAGAGGTATGCTTTTGTTATTGTTGATGATTATTCACGTTTCACTTGGGTAATCTTCTTATCTCATAAGGATAAAGCATTAAGAAATTTTGAAGTTTTCTGCAAAAAGGTTGAAAGAGAAAAGGGATATCTGATCTCAACAATTCAGAGTGACCATGGAGAAGAATTTGAAAGTAGAGCATTTGAAGATTTCTGCAATGATCAGGGATACCCACATAATTTCTCTGCACCATGCTCACCACAACAGAATGGGGTTGTAGAAAGAAAGACAGAACCCTCCAAGATATGGCAAGAACCATGTTACTAGATCATTCACTGCCAAACCATTTCTAGGCAGAAGGTGTAAGTACATCATGTCACATTCTCAACTGTTGCCTCATAAGGCCTATTCTGAAGAAGACTCCATAGGAATTATGGAAAGGTAAACGTCACAATATCAGCTACTTCGATCCTTTCGGAAGTAAATGTTTTATCCACAATAACAACAAGGATAATCTTGAAAAATTCGATCCAAGAAGTGACGAAGGTCTTTTTCTGGGTTACTCATTAAATAGCAGATCTTTTAGAGTCTATAATAAACGCACATTATGTGTGGAAAAGTCAGTACATGTTATATTCGATGAAAATAATCCCTTGGTCGAGAAAGGAATTACTGCATGTTATGAAGATCAAGCTCAAGAAGCTCAGGAGACAAGCAAATATCAAGAGTCGACTAACATACCTGCTGTGACTGAGTCGACTGGTGAAATCGGCAGTAATGTATCAAATCAACCAATTGAGTCAAATGCAAATGTAGTACGTCCAAATGAATGGAGAAGCGAGCCTGAATATCCTTAAAAATTCATTATAGTGGTCCAAATGAAGGAATGAAAATAAGGGGAGCTCTTAAAAAGAAAGTGATTATTGCATTAATCACTCAGGTTGAGCCAAAGAAGATAGAGGAAGCACTAAAAGATTCAAGTTGGGTTAAAGCCATGCAGGAAGAGTTAGATCAGTTCAGTAAAAATCAAGTGTGGAATCTGATACCCAAACCTGAAAATGTGTCTGTAATCGGAACAAAGTGGGTCTTCAGAAATAAATTGAACGAGGATGGAAAGGTCGTAAGAAATAAAGCAAGACTAGTTGCTCAGGGGTACTCACAACAAGAAGGAGTCGACTATGATGAAACATTCTCCCCAGTGGCTCGTTTGGAATTCGTACGAATTTTTTCTGGCATACATATCTTGTAACGACCCGACTGATCGTTTTGAACTTTTGCACTTTGATCGCCAGTTCCCGGGCATGACTTACCCCGTGTAACGTATTATGACTAATGTAGATCATTGGTTTTGGTTTTCAGGAAAAATTAGAATGAATTTGAAGGAACAGTCTCAATTGAAAGCTTTGAATTTGAAAAGTTTGACTAAGAGTTGACTTATTTGTATATGAGCTCGGATCGGAAATTTTATTATTTGGATAGCTTCGTTGGGTGATTTATGACTTAGGAGCGCGATCGAAATGCATTTTGGAAGTCCGTGGAAGGATTTGGCTTGAATTGGCAAAGTTAATATTTTGGCGAATTCCGGTTGATAGGTGAGATTTTGATCTGAGGGTCAGAATGGAATTCCGAGAGTTTTTATAGCTTCGTTACGTCTTTTGTGATGTGTGTTCAAAATTTCAGGTCATTTGGATGTCGTTTGGTCAACTTTTTGATCGAATTCGGATTTCGGAAGTTTTGGAATTCTTAGGCTTGAATCCGAGGGTGATTTGATGTTTTGATATTGTTTTGAGTGTTCCGAAGATTGGAACAAGTTTGAATTATGTTATGGGGTGTGTTGGCATATTTGGTCGGGGTCCCATGAGGCTCGGATATGTTTTGGAAGAGTTTTTGGAAGATTTTGCCATTTTGAGCATAAGCATGTAATGATCCAAAGGTCCATTTTTAGTTCTAGAGATCAAAATTTGATTTTGAGACTTCCAAAATTTTGATAATGAATTATAGGACTGATATGAAAAGTTTGGTCTAATTTCATCAAGTCGCGATTGAGTTTTTGACACGAAACATGAGTTAATTGTTTAACGAGCGAAATGGGTATTGAACTGAGCAAATGAGCTACGAATTGAGTTTCGAATGAAGGGATATGTTCGTATTATTATTTGTGACTCATAGGAATAAGAATCATCTAATTCCGAGTTCGTATGATGGAGTTAGAGCCTTTTTAGTGAAAAGAAAAGCTGCTGCAATTTTCTGGGCAGTTGCTGCATTTTTCGCACGTGTGAACAGTAACCGCACCTGTGTGAACAGTATCCGTGTGTAGTACCATGTACAGTAAATATGAACAGTATCCGTGTACAATACATATGAACAGTACCCCATATACAGTACCCGTGAACAGTATGTGAACAGTAAAATGCATGAACAATAACCACGAAAATTCTGGACAGAATGTTGAGTTCTTTTCCATTTTTATCAAATTGGAGCTCGGGGATAGGCGATTTTCGGGAGATTTTCAGAGAAAACAATGGGGTAAGTGTTCTTAACTTAATTTTGATTAGATTACCCGAATCTATTACTAGTTTTGGCATTTAATTGGTGATTTTAGTTGAGAAAATCTTGAAAACCCTCTTGGTTTAATTTGAAGATTTGAGGGTCGAGTTGATGTCGGATTTTAGTAAAACTGGTATAGTTGGACTCGTGGTTGGATGAGGTTTCATATTCCGTAATTTTTGTCGGGTTCCGAGATATGGGCCCCACGGGCGAATTTTGAGTGCAATTTCGGATTTTTAATGAAAAATGTAGAATTTCATATGGAATAAATTTCTATAATTTTCATTAACTGAATCGAATTATTTTGTCTAGATTCGAGGCATTCGGAGGTCGATTTGAGAGACAAAGGCATCGCGAGCTAGAGGATTAGCCGGTTCGAGGTGAGTAATGATTGTAAATGATGTCCTGAGGGTTTGAAACCCCGAATTTGCACATCGTAGTGCTATATTGAGGTGAGACACGCGCTGGATGATGAGCGCGGGGTCTTTTACTACCGGGGATTGTGACTTGGTCCATCCCGATTGATGATTTTACCGTATATTTGATTGAAACTTATTTGTTATCATCATGATTTGGGCTGATTGCCATACTTGAGCTTCGTGCCAATTATTTGAAACTTTTGGGAATTTTTATCACTATTTCCTCACTGTTTTGACTTATATTTAAACTCAATCTTGTTGATAGTTATTGTTTTACAAACTCAGCCGCTTTTATGCAGATTTGAAAACTCAAATGATATTTCTAAATGGTATTTTGGGCTGAGAACTACTGTTTTACAAATGCCCGAGGGGCTTATGATGATTTTTGGACTGAGTGAGGCCGAGGGCCATATGTGAGGATATGCTGAGTGATATGAGGCCGAGGGCCTCAGATACTATTTATGTCACGAGGTGGCTTGAGTGATGTGAGGCCGAGTGATATAAGGCCGAGGGCCTGAGATACTTTATATGCCACGCGGTGGCTTGAGTGATGTGAGGATATGCCGAGTGATGATGCCACGAGGTGGCTTGATATAGCGTTTGGGGCGTAAGGGGCCCCTCCAGAGTCTGCACACCCACAGTGAGTGCGGGTACCCATTGTTCTGAGTGATTGATACTATGCCCGAGGGGCTGATATGAGTGATTGTGAGGTAGCCCGAGTGGCTGATACTATTCTGAGAGTGAGCCCAATGGGCTATTACTGTTCTGATATTGAGCCCGAGGGGCTGGCACTGTTTTGATATTAAGCCTGAGAGGCTGGTTCTGTTGATATTATGCCCGATGGGCGGTTTGTTGTACATGTTTTGTCCGAGGGGCTGTTTACATTTCTATCATTTTTGCTACTCACTTGTAAACTACTTGCTTTACTTGTTGGAAAAAAGGGATTTTCACTTGATTTCTCACTGCTTTACTGTTTAAAGTGATTTTACTACTTCAGTATGGAATACTTTGTGTTTTGCGTGATTTCTTGCCTTCAGTATTGTCACACCTCCTTTTTGCGCGCCCGCCTCGAAGGGTAAGATGCGCGGGTGGAGTTTTTCCAATTTAAGTGACAATATTCGAAATGGGATTATTTATTTAATTCAGAGTCGCCACTTGGGAAAAGTTTGGCTTTTGGTGTCCCAAGTCACCGGTTTATCTTGAATCCCAAATCGAGGAAAAATATTCGACTTTTCCAAATGAAGTCTGCGAACCAGAAATTCTAAGTAAGGAATTCTGTTGACCCGAGGGAAGGTGTTAGGCACCCTCGAATCCCGTGGTTCTAGCACGGTCGCTTAAATTATTATAATGGCTAAATATCTGATTTAAATACATGTTGTGACTTATGTGCTTTTATTAAGTTTAAACCGCTTTTATTATTATCATTTATTTTTATAGAATTGCAACGTCGTGAAAATGCATCTCGAACCACGTCACAATCAATGCACCCGTGGTCGTCGACACATTTTGACTCCGTTGAGATTTGGATTTGGGTCACATCAATGTGCACCCGTGTTTAAGAAGGTTAAATTATTAAAGGTACGCCTAAAGCAACTAGCGTATTGTTATTTTAGGAAGAGGCCGTGAAGGTTCATTAAACGGCCAAATCCAAAGTCTAGTCAATGGTTGTGTATTTTATTGAGGGCCTCGGCGGTTTGTGATTTATTTGGCGAGGCTCGTCTCATTTTTATTTTAAAGGATAAACCTATAGTGACTATATTTTCTATTAAGTTCATCTCTAAAATAAAAGAAAATCTCTTAATTATTTACATGCTGAAAACGTAACTTATTAGTTATTAGTTTACGGCTAATGCGATTGGAAAATTGCGATCGAGTTTATACAAAGAAAAACTGCTTTCATTTTTATATTCTATTATTTACTAATGCTGGAACATGAGAGGGATACACAATAATATCAAAGCCGATTAGCTATTCTTCAAGTAATTTAAACTAGCATTATTAGATGAAGAAATCATACATATGCAGCCTCATTACTCATTAATTAGTCGACTACATTTTTATACAAAGAGAGGAAAATTAATATTTAAACACAGATCCAAACAAAAGAATTTAACAGGAACATGAGCCTGATTAATATTTCATTTTTCGCTTCAAGCCAAGAGTGTACAAATGTGTACCTGGAAACAGCAGTACAAGAACAAAAGAAGTAGGAGTCAGCAACAGTAATAACGCGGCAACAGCAGGTTCAGCAACACCGCAAAACCAGTAACAACCAGTAGAATAACCCAGTAACAGATTGAAAACTCAGCAGTGCAAAAGTACAATCGCAGTCAAAGTAGAAGAGAGAAAAGATACGAGATGCAGTAGTTTCTGACTTTTGAATAACACTCAAAGAAAAACAAACAGAATTGTTCGAGTGAAAGTTCAAATTGTCTTTCTCTTTTACTATCACAAACTCTCTCAAGTATAAAAGTGTGTCAACTCTCAAGTGTAAAAAGAATCTGTCAACTCTCTCTTAAAAATCCTCTCAATAATATTCAACTCTTTTTCTCTCCCCCAAAAAATCCCTCTTAAAACTCTCAAGTCTTCTCCCTCTTCCAATGTTAAGAAATGACTCTATATTTATAGCAAGACAAGTCTTCAATTCCCAACCCCCAAATTATTCCCCCAATGGCATGCTTTGTCCCACTATTAAATGTCTTCTTTAAATAAATACCACATTCCCAAACCATTACCATATGTCCCCCATGCCTACATTAAATAAATGCCACATTACCAACCCATTACAATATGTCCCCCATGCCTACATTAAACAAGTACAAGATTCCTCCCCATTATGTTTTGTCTTGTCCCCCATTATATTAAACAAGTACATCAAAAACCCCACCCCATTATATTTGTCCCCCATGCTTAACATAAAGAATCAAAATAATGTTCAATTACCAAACTACCCCTCCGACCTTATTGCAATTACAAATCTACCCCCGAATGCAATGCAATTTACCAAATTACCCCTCTGCTCTAAACAATCAATTAATCATAACTCAACCAAAATATAGTCAAGATGACCAATTTCTCAACAATCTTCAACAACAATTTACATGAACATGATGAACAACACAAACTCCAAATTAATGGAAATAAATCAACCATATCGGGAACCAATCCTGGTTAATTTAGACCATGAATGTATGAGCAAGAACACAACAATACAAATAACAAAATACTAAATTAACAAATCAAAGACAAACATAAACTCACATTAAATCACTGGATTTAAACATGAACTTAAAACAAAGATGAACATGAATTAAATCTGTTTTTAAGCAACAAACATGACGGATTCTAACGATTCAAACAACATTAATATTTTCTGGAAAATACATAACACATGAAACAAATTGAAGAAATAATTAATTAAATTTCAATTTGAATCTAACAAACATTAAACTAACAAATATTCACTTCAACAATAATACGAACATGAAATAAACATGAAAAACAAGTAATTAATCTTTCATTTGGAATCTGAAAAATTAATTTAACAAACAACACATGAACATGAACTAAAAATTAATTCAAACGATAAACAAAACAAACATTTGTTGATTTTAGATTCGAAAATATCAAAACAAAATACGGGTAAAAATAAGACTCAAAATCTACCAACCGGATTGAAACGAAATACGTACGGACTGTTTTGTCGACCAAAGCTTAGAACAAACGACGATGAAAACAGACTGTCTGGAACCGAGTATCGCACCAAGATAACTTGTCGCCGAAGACGACCACGAACGGACGACCAAAGAAGATGGCCGCCCGTCACAAGAAGATGGCCTGTGAAGCAGCTGGGGCGTGTTTGGTTACGAAGAAGAAAATGGCGCGGGCAGCAGTGATGGTTCTGTGAAGACGCAGCAACGGGGGGGACTGGACGACGAGGCAGTCACGTAACCAGCTTGGGGGGACTGGACGACGGGTTTGGAACATGAAGAAACAGCAGCGGGGGGGACTGGACTGGACGACGAGGCAGTCAAAGCAGCCATGGCGGACTGCTTTCGTCGTTCATGGTGAAGCAGCTTGGAGAAGATGAAGCTCGACCAAACGACGACGAACTCGACGGAACGGAGCAGCAGCTCGGAGCAGATGAAGTTCGGAGAAGATGAAGCTCGTAGAACAGGAGCAGCTGGTCGACGACGTCCATGGCGGAACGGGCTGGACGTGACTGAGTTTGGACAACGCAGCAGCGCCTGCCCGAGTTCCGACGAGAGGGGAAGCTTGTGTGTGGTTGATGTGTGTGCGTGTGTGCTGTCGATGGGGAGGCAGCCATGGGATCTGCTCGTGTGGAAGAGGAGGTAGCCATGGTTGTGAGCTTGGAGTTTTGAGAGGATGAAGAGAGGAGGCGGATGAGTTAGTGTTTTAGGGTTTTTGGTTTTGTTATTTTTTTGTTTTGTTTTTGTGTTTAGACCAAAAAATGAAGAAAGGGGTTGGGTATTGGGTTAATGGGGCGGACCGGGTCGACCCGTGTGAAGTGGACTGGGTCGTGGACAATTGTTTGGGCCTGGGGTTGAAAATTGAAGAAGTGGCCCAATCCGATTTTTATTTGTATTTTTGTTCTCTTTTCTTCTTTTATTTTCTAAAACTAAATTATAAAAATACTTAAGTTATTATTAAGAACTAAATTAAATTATAAAAGCGCAAATTAACTCCCAATAACAATTAACGCACAATTAAGTAATAATTAAGCATAAAATTGTTCATTTGGACATTAAATGCTAAAAATGCAAAAGATGCCTATTTTTGTAATTTTTAATTTTTGTAAAACTAATTTAATTACTAACAATTGTAGAATGAAATCCTACATGCAAAATGCGACATATTTTTATATTTTTTATTAATTTAACAAATAAGCAAATGCAGACAAATACAAATGATTATCCAAAAATATCACAAAATTACTCAAAATTGCACACCAAGAAAAATCATTTTATTTTGCATTTTCTGGGAGTATTTCTCATATAGGGCAAAAATCACGTGCTTACAAGTATTTATTTATTATTATTACTCACTGAATCGGAGTACTCACATTACTCCATGCACCTTGTGTGCAGATTCAAGTATGTTTTGGCTGATCGAAGGCAGAGTCATCAGGGTCTAGCAAGGTATCTGCCGGCGTTCGCAGCGCTTCTTTTCTCTCTCCTCATTCATTAGTCTGTATTTGTACACTCCAGGCTTTCAGTTGTATTTATACCCTAGTAGATGCTCGTGACTTGTGACACCCCGGTTAGGGTTGTGTCAGGTTGTGCTTCCGTTAATTATATCATTAAATCATATTTAAGTTGTTTATTAATGTTTAACTATTTTTGAAAAGGCGATATGGGTTTGTTGGCTGGCATTATCTTCACGAGAGGCGCCATCACGACCGGAGCGGGGTTTGGGTCATGACACATCTTTTAAAGGATTTAGGCTATTTCAAATGGATGTTAAAAGTGCCTTTTTGAACATATTTATTGAGGAAGAAGCATACATAAAACAACCGCCTGGGTTTGTAGATTCAAAGTTCCCATACCATGTATACAAGCTCACTAAGGCGTTGTACGAGCTAAAGCAAGCTCCACGTGCTTGGTATGACAGACTTAGTTCCTTTCTTGTTGATCATGGCTTCACAAGAGGTAAAATAGATACTACCTTGTTCATTAAAAGATCATCGGAAGGTAACCTCATTATTCAGATTTATGTTGACGATATTATATTTGGTAGTTCTAACCTTCTTATGTGAAAGGAATTTTCAAATCTTATACAAAGCGAATTCGAAATGAGTATGATGGGAGAGCTAACGCTCTTCCTTGGACTGCAAATTCAACAATCTGAAGAAGGATCCTTTATATGTCAGACCAAATACACAAGGGAACTGATGCAAAAATTTGGTATGAGCAATACAAAATCCATTGGCACACCAATGAGCCCTTCCGCAAATTTAGACAAAGATGAACAGGTATTCCTGTTGATGAAACCAAATATCATGGAATGATTGGATCACTGCTATATCTAACAGCCAGTCGACCGGATATTATGTTCAGCGTATGTAAATGTGCCAGGTTTCAGTCTGCTCCTAAGGAATCACATTTGACCGCAGTAAAAAGAATCATTCATATCTCATTGGGACTGTATCTCATAGACTATGGTATCCTCGCTCTAACTCTTTTAAATTAGAAGGTTTTTCAGATGCAAATCTTGAGGTGATAAGGACGATAGAAAAAGCACAAACGGTACATTTCAATTACTAGGAAAGGAATTGATATCCTAGAACAGTAAAAAACAAGCATCAGTTGCATTGTCTACTACTGAAGCTGAATACATTGCTGTAAGACAAGGCTGCGCACAACTACTATGGATGTCTCATCAACTGGGTGACTATGAACTTTCGTTTAAGACTATACAAATTTTTTGTGATAATTCTAGTGATATTTGTCTTTCAAAAAATCTTGTGCATCATTCTAGAGCAAAGCATATAGATATCAAGCATCATTTTATTAGAGATCATGTTCTTAAAGGAGGCATAGAAATATCTTTTGTTGGAACCACTAGTCAGTTAGCTGATATTTTTACTAAACCATTGTTAGAGGAGAGGTTTTGTGATTTAAGAAAATTACTTGGCATTACTTGAATTACTAATAACCTTCAGGACCTATATGTATTGCTAATTCTTTTGGTAATGATTGTCCTTTTACTCATGTATTAATTACGCCTCCGTTTCTTTCCCTCTCTTTTCTCTTCTTTCACATCAGTTCGTCGTTCAAAGTTGGAAAGCCAATCATCGCGTCCCTTCAATTGACAACTTTTCCTTTTCGATACTCAACCGTCAAAAACCCTCTTCTTAAGGTGGATTACCCTTGTCAATCACTTTTATCAATATCTCCTCTCCAAAGCTTCAATCAAACCTTTGTTCCTTCAATGGCTAAACATCCCCGAAATCCCTCTGCCTCTACCAGAAAAAGCACCCGCTCCAAAGCAAAACCCCATATATGCCCCTAGAACAAGTAGACCTAGGATCCGATCACTCTGAGGGTTTCACCTTTTCTCAAGGAGATTTTTCTGAATACTCTCAACTTCTAGGAGAAAAAGCTCTAGGTAAACGACCCATGGAAGAACCCCCTGTTTCCTCCACCCCAAAGAAATCCAAGGTTGATTTTTCTACCTCTCTTGAATCTGACCTCAACTTCTGGGATTCCCCAAATCGGGATTTCTTCATTGCTTTGAAGGACAAGCCCATTGCTCATGGAAGGATTATCGATCTTGACGACATGTAAGCCCTCAATTGCAAGGTTAAAGATCTTTCCGTTCATCAAGGTTGGGTTAATTTGTTCTTTATTCCTCCGCCTAAGGTATATGAACCCCTAGTCAAAATATTTTATGCAAATCTCCATTCTAGTAAGCCTGATAGGTTGGAATCTTTAGTGTTAGGTAAGCGCATTGTTCATGACTGTGCTCTGTTTGATTCGCTCTTTCAGTGTCGTTGTTCTGGTTTTCTTACGCTGTTTAAAAACACTTGGCCTGATGACTTTGAAATTTTCTTTGACTAAGCCAAACAGTGTATTGTTGAGTGTCCCTCTGACTCCCTTCCAAACCAGTTAGGTCCCAGTGATGTTAGTTTCGAAACTCGAGTTCTGGCCCACATTGTAGCAACTACTTTGCTTCCTCGTACTGGTTCCTTTTCAACTTTCTCTCAAAGAGACACCTTCTTCATTTATTGCCTTGTGACCAAACTCAAAATCAAGCTTTCCTCATGGGTTATAAATTTCATGATCGAGAGTGCTGAAGATCCCACCAGTTTACCCTATGGCATGGCAATCACTCACATTTTGGAAGCTCATCAAATTTTCCTATCCAACTATCCCTTCATCACTGTTTTAAAGTCTTATAATTCTAGAGCCTTTGCTAGTATAGGATATGTGAGTGTAAAGGGCTCCTGGGTTAAGAAGCATGATAGTGAAGCAAAGCATGCCCCTCTAGAGCCCAAACCTTCACCCTCTGTTCCTCATCCCAGTCCTGATAGTCCTGATCTTGGTGACAAGCTTCGTGCCATTGACTCTCAACTCTTTGAAATCAAAAATCTTCTCACAGCCACTCAGTCTACTGTTGGTGACATTCATGCCATTTCCAAAGAAATAGGGTCTGATGTGTCCAAAATTAGAGTTGTTGTTCTCAGAGTTAGGGAGAATGTTGTCAAAGCCTTCAGGGAAATTTATGACAGGTTGGAGGGAGTGAGCATCTCAGCAAATGCCAGCTTTGAACAATTGAATGAGGCCATTTGCAACACCCTTACTTATTTTCTGCGCCATTAGCGTGGTTGTTTAAGATAAATTTTTTGTTGTGTTGGTTATGGGCTATGTTCTCAGCCTTTGGATAATTTGGTTTTTTTCGCTGTGCTGTTTTTTGTGGGTTGTTTCCCAGCCATTGGATATTACCTATAACTCTCCTGTTTCAATGCTCTATATTCTGTTTAGTTCTTGGCTTGTTCCCTCTTCGCTGATGCCAAAAAGGGGGAGAAAGAGTATATGTTGTATCTGTACAGGTACAGTTTGATGGCAGGAGTCGACTCTACCATGGACTAGTCAACTGTATGAACTGAGGGGGAGCATCATGGACTAGTCAACTACATACATTGAGGGGGAGTAAAACACAGGGAAGTTAACTAGTTTTTACACCTATATATTATTTTGTCATCGTCAAAAAGGGGGAGATTGTTAGATTCAGTATTAATGATGCAAATAATATATCTATGCAGGAAATTAAGGAATCAAGAAGATGCTATAAGTTAATCTTGATACTTAAGGAAAGAAATCAATCAGCAAAGATTATAACCCAATCACCAAATCTGGATGCCTAAGGAAGGAACTCAATCAACGAAGATTAATGGACAGCTACGATGGAAAGAATCAAGCAAGCCTAAAATTAAGGCATGAATCACGACCACCATATCCGGAGGATCGAAAATCTTGTAGAGATTGATAAGCTGTTAATTTCGGAAGAACCAACAATCAAGGAGCAAGCATTGCATACATCTGTTAAAGGAAGAAATCAAGGAAGAAGCAACAGCTAGCTATCTTATTCTTGGAAAGAATCAATCTCTTTCCAAGTATCAAATCTCTTGGGTTGTCAAGTCTCGACTTTCATCAAAGAATTTATACCCAGCCCTACACCAAGGAGAGTATAACACTGGTGAGACATTGTTTCAAAAAGAAACGAGTGTTAGAGGAACTGTGTTGTCAAATCAATTCCACTGTACTCGGAGAAATGCATTTACTAAAGAGAACTCACTTGCAACCCAATGGGACTGGACTAGGATTTACATTGAATCCGAACCGGTATAAAATTCCGGTGTCTTTAATTTCTGCAGTTACTTTCTGTCATTATAACTGTTAGATTATTACATCTAGTCGACTACTTGATAAACTAGTCAACTAAACGATTAAGTTTAAAAATATACAATTCACCCCACCCCCCTTGTACTTTCAAAGTTGACTTCACTGTCACCAAAATGCTCATTGTGGATGCTGGTATAACATCCTGATTGTATTTCCTGACTTTAAAGCTTGCAGGACATCAACATAGATCTTACGAATGCATGGCTGAATGGGCTTAACGCTCACTGGCAAGAAATCAGAAAGCAAAACATTTATTTCCCGCGGAACCAAGTCTTGATTTCTTCCGCAATGCCATGGTAAATACAACCAGGAAAGCATTGATGTGTGGCCGGCCGCAGCTAATGTGACAGAAGAAATTAACATGATGACATTCATCCCGAGTCTCTATAAACCTTTTTGAAGTAAATCAGACGAAAGCATCGCTTGGATATCTCTTTATGGATGAACTTCAAAGGGCTATCGCTCCATTTCTTCATGCATCGGGGGTGTGGGGGGAGGGGAATGTCTGGGTCTGAAGGAAACCTGGGGGTAGCAGTGGAGGCCCCAGTTGGCCGTCATTCGGTGTAGGCCTATTTGCGGATAATAGTAGTTATTCAAATGACGAAGAGTTCGCCCAGCCAAACCCCCAAAACGCGCCCCCTAATGCAGTGGAGGCAGTTCTTCCAGAACCGGATATGGATTTTGTAAGGGGTGTCATCAAGCAGAGGTTACTTGTGCACCGCCTGGGTCGTCAGAGGAATTTCTCGGTATGAAACATCGCCTATTGTTTTCGAGACATAAAGAAATGAACAAGGCTCATCAATCTCCGCTAGTTCATAAAGATTGTCCGCCACAGTATCAATGAATTCGTTTACAAATTTGGGAATAGCAATACCATTCTTGTCGGCTGATAGTGACTTTAATGATATTTTGGGAAAGGAGTATTTGGTTCTAATTTCCATTAGTCAACCAAATCTTATTTTTTACCTTAGAGCTAGAGGTATAAAAATCAAAGTACTCGGCTAAGCAGACCTTGGAGACAGAGACGGAGCTAGGATTTGAAGCTTATGGGTTCGAGATTCTAGTTCTTTTAAGTTATTGGGTTCTAAAACAATAATTTGTATATATTCCACGAATTTCACAAGACAAATACAAGTTTGCACAAAAACTTCTGGATTCGGCCGAACCCGTAAGCGGAGGGTCTAGCTCCGCCCCGGCTTGGAGCTTTAAAAGCCAATTAGCGCAGCAGAGCTTGGACTTTCTGACTTCTGATAGGCATCTGGCATGTTAGTTTCCTCTGTGAAGCTATGCAAGCTGAGAAAAATATCCAGAAATTTAAATTCCTTTTTTAACAACTTGACTATGGTGGTCTGAAATATCATCAAGTTGTTGCAGACGTTCAAAAAGACGATCGTTTGAAGACAGATATTCGTTGGAAGACATCTTTTAAAGGAGCTGTGATTCAAAGAAACTGTGAATGAACTTCAGCTGCAAAGGGGAAGACGCAGAACAACTAAGCTTCAGATCTGACGCATTGAAACTAATGGTTTCACTCCACATTTATTTTAGTTGCACAACTGGCTAAGTAAGTCCACATTATTTTGTCAATGTGGACCTTCAATAAGTTTAGATTCAAAATTTTATACAGCATTTTGGTGAAATCATAAGTAGCACAAACATAGCATTATAACTCATAAGAAAAAAGGAAAAGGGGGAAACCATTCACCTCAAGGAGACAAAATCTAATGACTTGCACCAAATATTAAGGATTGAATAATTTGCTCCTGTGTTAAACTTGAAATGTAGCTTACAATGCACGCAACTGACGAATAATTTTACAGAATCCATTAAAGAAATGGAGTAACTAATAAAAATATTACATATTGATCTTCCAAATTGCTCCAGCTATAAACTCATCAGTCTGTTAAAAGAAATACCATAACGAGTTAATAGCTCAAAAAGTAGTTGTAAGTGCTGCCTAAAATATTTAGAGCTACGACATATACATAAACAAACGACTGAATATAGTTTTATTTTTTTAGTAGTGTATAATTCTCTGACTGACCAAAAAATTTCGCTGCAGTTCTCTGCCTCAATGTACTTTGGAGAAGAGATGTCTTCAAACCAAGACGGATCCTCCTTAAGCTTTTTGCAATAACAGAAACAAGCGTTTAAGGTTAGGGACGGCATCATCAGCGACAGTCCATTGTAACAAGTATTCTGGTTTTAAGACTGAGTTGAAGGAACTCGTCATTTCTCACTTTCCAAACTTTTCCAAATTTAACGGTTCTCAGTTCAAGTGCATTCTGAAGCTGAAAAATGTCTGATGAAGGCACAGTCCACAAGAGCTTAATGTCAAATTTTAAAGATTTGATGCACCGAGGTATGAAGGTATCGAACCAAAACTGTCTAGCTTCTCAAGCCGTGCTGGAAAATCCAAAACAGGCAACAGATGACTTTGAACACGCTCTAAAAGGCTTGAATTTGCATCTCAGTTCCTGAATTGGATTTTTGGATCAAACAAACAACTGCTAAAAGAATTGAATTTTGGACAAATTAGTGAGATGAAACTTGTGTGTGATAATCAAGCAACTCTTCATATTGCATCAAAATTCGGTGTTTCACGAGAGAACTAAATACATAGAGATCGACTGTCATTTTGTAAAAGAAACGATACCCTCGGGATACATTGTCACAAAGTTCGTGAAGTCAAATGATCAGCTTGCATATATTTTCACTAAGTTCCGTACCGGTTTTCGAATTAATTACATTTGTAACAAGCTTTGTACACACAACCTATATGTACCAGCTTGAAAAGGAGTGTTAAGAAAATTGTGTGTATTAGTTAGCATCAATTAGGGAGGCATTGGTGTATCATAATTATGTAGCCTCCATTTCTTTCCTAGTTTAAATAAGGTGCATGTACTATTTAACACCCAATAGCTTAGGAGAATAATCAAATGAATGCACTCTTTCATTTCTATCTCATATTCTATTTCTCACACCATCCAAACCCACACCACTTACCAAACTACTCCTAATCATAAATGGTATCCCCATATCATACAACAAAAAAGATCAAGAGAGTTAAAGACTTCACCTTGAGACTTCCACTGCAAGCACATGGGCTCTCCAACTTGTCCAAAGCTATATTGTGCGAACTCTCCAAAATACTGCCGCACACGTATCAGATTCTTCAAAAATACACTACTTTTGAAAAATTCGACATGAACCCGACGACATTTTTGGAGAGTTCGAGCAATATAGGTCCAAAGAATCCTCCTCCTGGCAAATCCTGCACTCTCCTCTGCCAATTAGTAGCACCTCCTCATTCACCACCTCATCGTCCTCCTCCTACATGAACATCCCCTTCTCATCCACAGTCATTGAGGAAGAGGGTCCCACCATTTCAGGGTTCTTTCCGTCCATAACCTCTGCTCCAATCGGCTTCACAAGTAGCCTGGATCATGCCTAACAGTATTAAAGATGCCTATGAAAGCTTAGTATGTCATAAAAGAACAAACATTTTAAATCAATCTGCCTAATTATATATAGTTCAACACAGGCATGCACTTGTCCTTAAATGGCTGAAAAGGTGTTGCTTATCCTTTCTCTGGTTTTCCTTATTAGTTGCTTTACTTCTTTTTTGTATGTGTATTTCTAAGTGTTAGGCCATGTGGCCACCAATGGGCTTGGCCCATTGACATGCGAGTCTAATTATGTCTCTACCACGCCCCTTGACATGCGAGTCTGATTATTTTTCATGGGTCAAGCACGCGATTTTTTTTATAGTGGATAGCATATTAGCATTGAGGCTCGAACTCAGGACCTTTGCCTGCTCTGATATATGTTGAATTGTGTGACCATCTCATCTAAAAGTTTAAACTGCTAGAGAGAGCATATATTTATTTAATTATTTAATTATGTTTCTAAAACATATTTTCGAAAACGAAAATCAACAAAACAAAATCAAATTGAAAATAAAATGAACACCACTAGTTGAGAATAAACAAAAAACCTTAAAGTTTCGGCTTCCGGTTACCAGCTCCTCCGCCTTGCTTTGTAGATCATTTTCATAACCAATCATATGTGTCTGTTTTGACAAAAAAATATTTATGATGAAGGAATTTTCTAGTTAATTGTTTACATTGATAGAAACTATATAGTCTCGGATTTCTTGTGTTTATCATCTTTATTGCTAAAAAATCCTATGTTGCACGGACTCTCCAAAACATCTGCCGCGCCCGTGTCGGATCCTCCAAAAATACACTATTTTTGGAGGATCCGACATGCACCCATCGATATTTTTGGAGAGTCCGAGCAACATAGAAAAAATCATATTTTTAATTTATAGTACTTCTATTTCAAGAACTTTTACCTTTAAAAATAAAATACTAAATAGGTAATACTAAAGCTTTAAACAAGGTGTCAAACAGATGGAATGAAGTAAATAGTAACAGGCAAGTTATAGTAAGGAGAATGCATCTATCAGAGTATAAAAGTGAGTTATGGATGTGGTAGGAATTTTCAGTAGAGTACCGTAATCCGAATTGTTATCCTTGTGTGCCATGGACTTGTGAATAAAGACCTCGAAATTAGTATTTTGATAATCTTCAAATTGTATTTCCCAAATATCCCTGGCTGACTTGTCAACAAATCCGTTGCATTCTCGTACCTCAATGGAGGGAACAGATGTCTCCGAAACATGTTGGGATCTCCTTAAGATCGAAACATTGATGCAAAGCCAAGTGTTCAAGATTAGGAAAGGCATCATCGGCAACAGTCCATTCTTTAAAGTAACCATTCGATAGTTTCAAGACTTTGAGCGGAGGGAACTCTTCATTTCTCACTTCCCATTTTCCATCCTCAAATTTAACAGAAAGCAATTCTAGCACCTGAAGGTTCTGAAGCTGAGCAATGTTTGATAAGTGCTCAAGGCCCAATCTAAAAAGTGTTACTGTCAATTTCTTTAGATTTGATGCGGAAATGCATATAGGGTATCCACATTGGGATTCTGCGAGCGTAGGATGGATGTGTAGCGTTTCAAGTCGTGGTGGAAAATCCAATACAGGTAGCTGATCTCTGCTAATACCCTTGATTCTGCATGTCAGTTCCCGTAGATTAGGTGTTTTTCTCAGCATCAAATGTGCATCGTCCACACAAGAAAAACATGGAAAGGAAAGAGTCTTTAAATCATAAAGTTCTGAGGAGTCCTCAAGTGATTCTTCTGCATTATTTATAATGAAGTACGGAGAGGCATGTAGATGTCTCAGTTTAACCATCTTCCATATTGTAAAGGGTAATGACAACTTTCCTCCACTACCATTTAATATCAGATTCCAAAGATTGACTATGGATGATGGAATTGACTGCAGAACATATCTTGCAGAAAAATACCTCAAGTAAATTAGCTCAATCGGAAAAAATATATTTTCTCTCTCTTCTTTCTTAAAGCTCTCAGGCACACTCCCCGAGGAGCCTGAGAACAAGGTATTCTGAGAATCCATAAACACCATTAAAGCGCCGATCAAATTCCGACCACCATTCTGAAAATAGCTCCGATAAATCATCCGCACGCGCCCCCACGCGCAGCCAGTCGCCGGCGAGAACAATGCCACGCGCCGGCGCGTGAGCACATTTCCGGCCACTTTTTCAAAAAAAATCTTTTAGACAGTACACTCAATGGGGATTTCCGACCACAACCATATAATCCTTTCTGAATTCCGACAACTTTTATTTTTCCGGTGGTAGGAACCTTCCAGATTTCTGGTTCTGGTTTTACCTCTTACATTGCCGAGTTTTCTAGCTCACTGGGATAACTTCCAAACAAACTTTAACTTTCATAAGCTGAGCAGCTGGTTTAGTACAATATGGGAGACAACAAGATATATTTCAACGTAGGATTCAAATCCTTTGACATCACCAGATGGAACTCTAACAAAGACACATGGTTTGAATGGGTTGAGAGAAGTCGCAACATGATGAGAAGATCATCCATGGGCAGAAAGGCAATGGAATGGATCTGCTTTGCACTTAATGAAGCCTCGACAGATCAAAACAATCTAGTGAAGAGATGGAAGTACAAGGAACAAATGACAGAACATTTCTGTACTAGGAAATATAACGCTCATGGAAGATATATGAGTATTCTGTCACTGAAGGGAGAAGGGAGGTCAGTGATAATACTCCCAGAGTTAACTCTGAACTCTGGCTGGAAAGACATAGCAGCTAAGATAGAAAGATTCATCTATCAGACCACCAGGCTGATTTCCATAGCACCACCCAGAAACACTGTGGAAAATCTCCCATATGCACAAGTAGTTAAGGAGAGTAAATGGCAGTCCAATACACTTCGAGAGGCAAGGATCAACACGGACAATGGGAAAATCTCTGTTATGGAACCTACTGGAGGAGAGGACACAGGCCTACTAAAAAGATGCATTATCGGGTCTTTTGGGAAAGAAATCAATGAGAGACCCACTTTAGCAGACATAAGGCGATGGGCGAGTGCTTCATGGAACAAAGCATACGGAGTTAATATATATGAAATGATAGGAAACATGTTTCTTTTCGAATTTCCAAACAGATTCATGGCAGAGCAGATTGTGCAAGGAGAATGGAGATGGAAAAAATTCAAGCTTCATCTGGAATGGTGGAATCATAATGCCGGTTGCATTCCAAACTCACAAATTGAGGAAACATGCTGGATTAGAGCCATGGGGATTCCTTTACATCTATGGTCACAAAAGATCTTCAAAGAAATAGGAGATCTCTGCGGGGGATGGTTAGCTACAGAAGAAGAAACTGATCTCAAAAACCATCTTAAGTGGGCAAGAATCAAAATTGCTGGTGATGGCAGAAAGACTCCCAATGAGGTGGGGATTGAAAGAAATGGTACCAAATTTTTCATCCCAATCTGGGCTGAAAGAAAGACACGGTATGAGCTGAACACTGGTAAAGGAAAGGCAAATGGACAATTTACACAAGGTTCAACCTCGATGAATCAGAGCAGTAAAGTGTCAAAAGACAAGCTGAAATCCTATGACCCCGATATGGCTGCGCAAGTCATTTTTAATGACCTCTCGTGTGAGATATCTGATGATACTGGGCTGAAGCCTTATAGTGAGGAAATGGGAGGACCCTCTTACTCGGGGGCAAAAGAGTCCTCTCCAGGGGACCAAATCCTTAATGTGAATCTAGAAAGTATGCAAAAGGAAACAATTACCAGTTGCAATCAGCCAGAAGGTGGAGCAGTTTTGCCAAGATTGGAACAGAAGGAAGGGGAGCGAAGCATAAACTCAGAGATGGGGAATGATCAGGTGGGAAGTACTGTGGAACACCTAAAGCAACTTAGCTCTATTCAAGAGTGGGAAATCGAGGAGGTGAATCCTATAGCGGTTCAGCAACACATTCCATCACTGGATAAAGACATGGATGCAACAATATGGGTCCATCAAAATATGATCAAATTGGGGAAAATGTTTGGAGTAGATTTTCAAGGACATGAAGAAGAAGCACTGGAGTTGCTAATGCAAATTGACAGCTGCAGAAAGGTAAGAAGGGTGGAGACAGAGTCGGAGGTGAAGAAACAAAGATTCAAAGGATCACTGGAATTAAAAGGGTTAACTACTTTCGATGTCAAATTCAAGAGTGATGGGAAAAGGAGTAGGGGAAGAGATCTATCAATCATTTCTATATGATGATCAAAGTAATTTCCTGGAATTTAAGGGGTTTAAACGATAAGAAGAAAAGGGAGATAATAAAAAGTCAAGTGCAGAATTGGAGGGCAGACATTATTTGCTTGCAAGAAACAAAAGTCGAGGGGGGTATCGAGGAAATAGTCAGGCAAATATGGGGTGGTAGATGGGTGAGGTATGCATGTTTAGAAGCAAGCGGCACAAGAGGGGGGATTTTGTTGTTATGGGATTGCAGAGTATGGAAAGGGGAGGTGTTACAGACTGGTGCATACACTTTGACGTGCAAGTTTGACGCTCTTCTACAGAACTTTCAATGTCACATAACAGGAGTGTATGCTCCAAATTGTAGAATAGAAAGGAAAAAAGTATGGAGAGAAATTGGTGCAGTGAGGGGATTGATGGAAGGTCCTTGGGCGGTTTGTGGCGATTTTAACGTTACAAGGTACCCTTCTGAAAAACGGGAATGTTCAAGGAGGTCCAGAGCGATGGTGGAGTTTTCGGATTGTATAGAAGATATGGAGTTGATAGATCTTCGACTTGAAGGAGGAAACTATACTTGGTTCAATCATACAGCGGCGTCAAGAATTGATAGATTTCTCATCTCAGAAGAATGGGATGCAAGGTTCAGAAACAGCAAGCAATCTATCCAACAAAGGTTGATTTCGAACCATTCACCTGTGGCTCTAGACTGTGGTGCGTGGGAACAAGCTAAATCATACTTTAAGTTTGAAAATTGGTGGCTGAATGTGGAAGGCTTTGAGGACAGAATTAGAGAGTGGTGGGGATCTTTTGAATTCTCAGGAAGACCTGATTACATTTTAGCTTGCAAGTTAAAAGCTCTCAAGGCCAAGCTAAAAGGATGGAGCAGAAGTTACAAAGGCAATTTGGGAATGCAGAAATCAAAATTGCTAAGTAAACTAGCAGATTTTGAGACAACGCAACAACTAAGAGCGTTGACAGAGGAGGAATCAGTCAGGAAAGCAGCCACTCTAATGGAGATTGTGGTGCAACTCAAGAATGAAGAATTGGCATGGAGATAAAAATCAAGAGATTTGTGGCTCAAAGAAGGGGATAGGAATATAAAATTTTTCCATCGGACTGCAAATGCACGCAAGAGAAACAACAACATTGACCAAATAATGATTCGACATGAAGTAATCGAGGATCCAGGAAGAATAGAGGACGAGATCATTGAATTCTACAAGGAGCTTTACACAGAACCTGAACAGTGGAGACCAACAGTCAATTTCGAAAATAGTTCAAGCATTTCTGAATCAGAAAGGGAGTCTTTACAGAGTAATTTTGAGGAACAAGAAGTGCTGAGCAGTCTGAAGATGTGTGCAAGTGACAAGGCTCCAGGGCCAGATGGATACACAATGGGTTTTTTCAGAAAGTGCTGGGACATTTTGAAGGAAGATATCATGGCGGCTTTTAACAACTTCCATTCACATGAGATGTTTGAGAAAAGCTTCAATGCAACATATATAGCTTTGATTCCAAAGAAGACGGGTGCGAAAGAATTGAGAGATTTCTGACCGATCAGTCTTATAGGGAGCTTCTACAAACTGCTCGCAAAAGTCTTAACTGAAAGACTTAAGAGGGTGGTTGGGAAAATTGTCGATGCTCAACAAATGGCGTTTATCAAAGGAAGACAAATAATTGATGCAGTGATGATTGCTAATGAAGCTGTGGACTCAAGAATAAAAAAGAAAGAACCTGGAATCTTATGCAAATTGGATATCGAGAAGGCCTATGATCATGTGAACTGGAGCTTCCTACTAAGAATGTTAGAACAAATGGGTTTTGGGCAAAAATGGATTAGATGGATGAAATTTTGCATATCTACTGTGAAATTCTTCATTCTTATAAATGGATGTCCTAAAGGTTATTTTCATTCACATAGAGGTCTCAGACAAGGTGATCCTTTATCTCCTTCCTATTCATCATAGCTATGGAAGGATTGAACAACATGATCAAAACGGCAAAAGTCAGTGGATGGGTTAAAGGCTTTGAGGTAAACAGGAGTGGGGCTAACAATCTAGATATCACACATCTCCAATACGCAGATGATACTCTAGTCTTTTGTGATGCTGAAAAAGAACAACTTAGATTCTTAAGGATCATTTTGGTTTTATTTGAGGGAGTATCAGGATTACACATTAACTGGAGGAAGAGCAATAGTTTTCCCATTAATGAAGTTAACAACATGGGGCAACTGACTCAGATATTGGGAAGAGAAGTTGGGTCCCTACCAACAGTTTACCTCGGGATGCCTCTTGGTGCAAGGTCCAAATCAAAAGAAATCTGGAATTCAGTCATAGAAAAGTGTGAGAAGAAGTTGTCAAGATGGAAATCGCAGTACCTATCATTGGGGGGTAGGCTAGTTCTAATCAACTCAGTATTAGACTCTCTACCTACTTACATGATGTCTTTGTTCCCAATTCCAGCAGGCGTTTTACAGAGATTGGACAAACTCCGAAGAACATTCCTTTGGCAAGGCAATAAGGAGAAAAAGGTCTTCCATTTAGTCAATTGGAAGATGCTAACAATGGAGAAAAAACAAGGTGGAATGGGGATAAGGAATTTGAAGAACCAAAGCAAGGCTCTCAGAATTAAATGGTTATGGAAGTACTCTAAAGAACCCCAATCTTTATGGTCCTAAGTGATCAAAGCAAAGTATGGTGAAGAAAGCAACTGGGTGTCAAAAAAAGTCAGAACATCATATGGAGTAAGTGTGTGGAAATCCATCAGAGAACTTTGGCCAATAATGAAGAATCACTCCTCCATAAGAGTGAACAACGGAAGGAACACATCATTTTGGAATGATAACTGGTTAGGAATTGGAAGCTTAAAGGAAAGATACCCAGATATGTTCGGTTTAGCACAAAACCAGCATAAGACAGTAGCTGAAATGAGGAGTTGTCAAGGATGGGAAATAGCTCTAAGAAGGCAGCTGAATGACTAGGAGATAACAAGATTAACTGACCTCTACAAAGAGCTGGAAGCATTTACAGGATTACAAGAAGGTTTGGATTCAATATGGTGGGAGAGGCACAACAGAGGGGTTTACCGAGTGAAGGATGCATATAAGATTTTGAATCATGACAATCAACAGGTAGACACATGGTCTTGGAAACATATATGGAAAACAAAGATTTCATACAAGGTAGCTTGCTTCACTTGGCTACTAGCAAAAGAAGCGGTTTTAACCCAGGATAATCTCATAAAAAGGGGAATATCACTGTGTTCAAGATGTTTTCTGTGTAGGGAGAGTGCAGAGACTGTCAACCATTTGTTTCTACATTGCAAGATTACAGACCATCTATGGAAAATCTTTATTAATCTTAGGGGTATTTCATGGTCAATGCCATACAGGATTAAAGATGTCATTTATAGTTGGGAAGAAGCTGGAGCTGAAGCAACTAGCAGAGATAGATGGAGGACAGTTCCGACATGTATTTGGTGGACAGTCTGGAGGGAAAGGAACACTAGATGTTTTGAAGACAGAAGCAATCCACTGCAGAAGATCAAACTCAATTGTATTCTTCTATTTTGTTTTTGGTGCAAACAGATGTACACAGAAGATACATTGACAATCATAGACATACTAGGATCCTGCTAGGTTTTAAATTAGAATATCTTCAAATTCTCTCTATGTAAATTTGGTTTTCAGTGCAACCTATGTACTGATTTTTATAATATATACAATAGTTACCAATTCAAAAAAAAAATTAGCTCAATCGGGAAACAATCAACATTAACAGTGCCCTCCAAATCCAAGACTTTCAGAAACTTGAAATTGTGAAATATGCGTGAAATTGTCAAATGGAGTAAGGTATCTTTTCTGAAAAGTATAGAGCCAACAAGTGAGCAAGACGAGCTCCATTTTTCAAGAGTACCCACATCACTAAAGGCCAAGCGACCATGAGCATGCTGCTTGTAAGAGTAAATACAGGAAGAAGGATTGGCATTCTGATCCCTGTGGAAATATAATTAGATAAATCATAACATTGATTTTCAAATATAACTTGAATATTATATCACTGTGAATATTTAAACTAGTAAATCATAACATTAATTTCCAAATGTAACGCGAAATACTTGATTAATTGAACAAATAAAGTACCACTAATTGGTACAGTATATATTACCATTTTATCCACTGTAGAAAATTCTCTTCCGTTGCTCTTATCTTGCAGAACTCGAGCAATACATCATGAATCCGACATGCTTCAACTTTACCATCTAAACTGGCCCTCTCAGCAATCATCACTAGATTTCTTCCAATAAGATTCTCCAAGTAACCTGCTGCTATATCCTCCAAATTCTTGCCTTCGCAACTTTTAATAAATGCTTCTGATATCCATAACCTTGTTAACTTTGAAACGTCAAATCACTTTATCCTCTAAAAATGCTCCAAAATAAAGGAAGCAAGGCTTAAGATGAAAGGGTAAATCCTGATAACTTTGTTCTACAATAGCTTTTGAATCACTGCGTATGTGGGAACTTAATGTCGCAGCCACTTCTTTCCAACTCTCTTCTTTCTTCTCCATCTTTGACAGAATACCAGCCATCAAAACAACTGAAAGAGGCAGCCCTCCACACTTTTTTGCTATTTCTTGCCTAACTTCTTCAAAGGGAAGGGGGCAGCTTTCTTCAGCAAACAATTTATTTTCTAGTAAATTCCAACTTTCATCATCGCTAAACATACGAAGAGGAATGGGTTTACTAACAGATGTAGCATAATTGGCAACTTCAAAATGTCGAGTTGTTAGAATGATTCTGCTTCCATTTTTGGCATCATGAAAGCAAGGCCTTAAATCATCCCATGCACTAGCTTCCCACACGTCATCAACAAGGATAAGGTATCTTTTGGGTAGTAAAGTTCTACGAAGCTCATCAGCTAATTCATTAGTAGACTTGTTTTCATATTTAGAGTCCTCGCCAATAGCATCACATAGAATGGCTAGTAATAAATTCCGAAATGTATATACTTGAGACACACAACATTGTGCACGAATATCAAAGTGAGAGATAATTGACTTGTCATAATAGAGTTTGCAGGCTAAAGTTGTCTTACCCAGACCAGGCATGCCTACGATTGAGATAACATCCAGCTGTTTAGGTTCTTTGATTAGTCGTCTTCTCAATTCTTGTATCACGTCTCCAAATCCATCAGCTATGCTTTGATTCCATGCCAATTGTGATGATGTATGAACAGTGGAAGTATCAATGGTATCATGTGCCATTGCTTTTCTGGAATCTCTGCTACCTCTGCTTTGATACGAGTTATCTCCTCTATGATATCTAGGAGCCAAAGCTTGAGACACCAGTTAGGTATTTCTTTGCTTATACAAGCTGCGTCAACTACATATTCCACCTCATATGCTTTGCTAATCAATTGTGTAGCACAAACTTGAAGTGTCTTGAACCTATGGTGTTGCTCTTCTGCAACAGCTTTTAGAAAAGGTTGCAAGCTCTCAAGCTCCTTCTGAATAATTTGAAGTTGGTTCTTGATGAAAACAAGTGAATTTGCATAACGGCCTTGGAACTCCTTTAGGTTATTTAAAAAAAAATCAACATAGCCTAGTCCATGAATCCTTCGCAAGTTAGGAAATGCCTTTCGAACGATGAGGTAGATCATTGACTTGATAGGCACAATGTTGCTCGGAAGATCAAGGTTAAGTGCTCGGTTGATATCCTCCAACATTGTGTCTTCCTTCTCCCCCTTGATATCATATAATGAGTAAATTAGAAATCCGGCATCAACAATAACAGTGTCCATATCTTGAAGACAAAAATCAAGATTTACTGTTGGCAGATGGATGAGAATGTCTCTTAAGTTGCTGAGTATCTCCTGAAGGATTGCCATTTGATCATTCAAAACAAATACCTGACAAGCATTACTACTAGTTGGTAGCCCCACCAAATCGTGCGCAAGAGTCTCAACAAAGCCACTGTCAGCTGCATGCTTGTTTTGAATGTTGGGATGCATTTCTGATTGTATTGCCGACTTCAAATCTTGCAGGACATCAATATAGATTTTGCGGATGCCTGGCTGAATGGGCTTAATCTTCATTTGCATGAGATCAGAAAGCAAAGCATTCATTTCACTTGGAGCCAAGTCTTGATCATTTCTATTGCCACGGCTAGCCAAATACAACCATACAACGATTGCTGTGTGGCCAGCCACTATTAAAACGTGACTAAAGAAAGTATGTCGGCTTTGAGGCTCTATGCATTTGATTGAAACAAAGTAGACGAAAAATCTCAGTAACTTCAACTCCTTTAAAATCTCTTTAATTTGGTCCTTGGGTTCCGGAACATAAAGTAGGGAACTAGGATCATCAGTCTGCACTAGATCACCAAGAATCTCAACAACTGCATCAACAAATTCGAGTATAATTTTGGAAGTAGCAGCACCGTCCTTGTTGGCTGAAGGCCATAATGACGTTTCCTGAAAAGAATATTTAGCTCTGATGTCCAACTTGGTTATCCAAATCTTGTTTTTCACCTGAGAGATTAAGGGATCAAATTTTGTTTTTGGATATGGATCCTTGTAGATCTCGTTGAGGTCAACTATAACATCATCAAACAGAGTTTGCACTTCCTGTGTGACATCTTGCATGCCGCATTCATAGTTAAAACTCTGCAATCTGGGAAAAATATCAAGGAATTTGAATTCCCTTTTAAGGAACTTGATTTCTTCAATTGCAATACCCGGCGACAAGAGGAAGCCCCAATGTCTTTCAATGGCTTGCAGACGTTCAAGGGGATGAATTTTCTTTACAAACATATATTGGTCTGAAGACATCTCTCCTTTTATTTTTAAGAAGTTGTGATAACAGAAACTATTGTAAACTAAAATTGCAAGGGAAAGAAGAAGAAGAGTAGCTGAGGTACAAATCAAACGTTTGAAACAACCTCTAAAAGTTTCTTTCTTCTCTTTGGTTTCCACTTAATCATAGTTTTTATATTTAGGAATTAAATGTTTCAACCTGCCATTATATTTATTTTCTTCAACTAAACCAAAGGTCAACCCTGTATGCATGTGCACTAGATTCCTTTTCCCTTTGCACTTATCAATTACTATCCAGTTTAAGGACATTAGACTCTGGATATAGAGCAAAGTCAACTTCTATCATAATAACAAGTCATATCACAAGGGTATAAATCATCATATCACAAAGAAATAAATATATCTAACACGAAATAATATACAAATCAATAGATCTGAATAATCAAACCAGAAAACATTAAGTAAAAAGTGTTAGAATACATATCCACTTCAACGATCAGATTGACAGATGGAGAAGTGCTTATCAAATGAGAAGAAAAGTTCAAAAATATTAACATATCGCTTGGACATGAGTAGTTTTACACAAAACAACATATAAATTATTAGATCCAAAAAATCACACAAAAATAAGTAGAAGTGTTAGATTACATTTCTACTGACAGATGGAAAAGGTGTTTACTAAATGAGAAGAAAAGTCCACATTAAACACAGCTTATGTAACCATAGTTGTACTTCGACTTTTGGGCGGATACACTTGAGAGTTAACAAAGACAGAAAAGAGATAAGGGAGAAAAATAGTGTTCTGGAGAACCAACAACTTGGAAGGAATGCAATGGAAAATTACAATCTAATCAAAGGTCAAGTTCAAATTAAACCAAAGCTTCACAAACAAACTTCAACATGCCAATGAAGTAACATTATTTGCAAGTAATTTTATCTGCAAGTGAAGTAGTGAAACATACGGTTTAGCTACTCAGCCCAACCTTACTGGTAAAACCACATATAATCTAACTGTACTGAGTTAAGCTCAGTTGGCCATATCCAGTTTCTCTTTTCCTTTTCCTTTGCCCTTTTTATTCCTTCTCTTATATTTTTCTCAAGTTTAACTCGAGCGAAGGATGAATGTTTGCCTACATGACCCACTTAGTTTGTATGCGAACCACCTCTTATACTAAGTTACTTTAATAGCTCTAGACTATGTTATAAATCCATGTTACTCCACAAGGTACAATTTATTCTGTAGAAGATCCTTATTCAACCACTTACTCAATTTAAGGCCCTTCCTCTCATTATTACTTAGATAGACATAGACATAATCATCAAACAAAGCCCAAAGTAAGGAAAGGAAAATTGTTAGCCTACTGAGATTTATGATCAACCCATTAAGGATAAGGATTAGCCAATAACACTGCTTCTCAAAATTACAGACTCTATGAAATGAAACCATAATTGAAACGACTATAGGATGAGTGTGTGCTCAAGGATGAGCGCATAACACTACTTCACACTAGCACAGGCTATATTAAACCACATGTGAAACGACTAGAGTGAGTTTGTGCTCGGCGGATTCACCCACAGATACACACAACACACTTTCCACATATGTTTGGCAAATACCTGAATCAATGCATATAGGTGGTAGCAGGCAAAAAATGAAAGAAAGCTGCAGTTATTTCTGACATAAGATGTTTAAAGGATACTAATAAGAAAAAAATTGTTCTGAGGACATCAGATAAATTATGCTCGGTAAAGAGGTCTAACCTAGTGACAACCCTAGTCACCATCTGCTACTTTTGCTAAATCACAGTAGGCTCATCTTATGGAGGGAAAAACCAAAATGTAGTTCACCTATAAGAAAGTCGGGTTACATTGAATAGTGGCATAACCAAGAAAAGTAATTTCACATTGGAATAAGACCTAGCTCTCCTCTCATCTTTATATCATTTAAGATTAAAATCTTCGAATCATGCCCTAAAGGAAATACGCATTCAAACTTGTTTATAGCCACCATAGGCAAGGCTCAAACAAATTAGAGGGGCCCTGTAAAACACAAAAAGAAATCTTGAGTAAATATTCAACAGAGATAAAGCAATAGATAACAGTAGTGAGAACGAAACATGTAGAGTCTTGGACTATTCCAATAAAAAACCCTTTCTCCAACATTTGATGAAATTATTGGCTTAGCAACCCTTATTCAAATGTTTGATTCATCCCGCAATGCCTCGTCTTAGTTTTGAGTAGGCGGAACTCTGCTGTTTTGGTTCTTCTCCAAAGAGAACCACGATTTCCTATGTCATGCTTTCTATATGTGTTGAAATTCATCATATAACACAAATAGGCTGCATACCAATTACATTTGACTACAAGCAGGTCAGGAGCAAGCGATAAAAAAAAGAGATACAACCTAGTGTAACTCCTTTCAAAGTTGCCCAAGCTTCAATCATTTCACCATCAATATTGAAAGAAAAATGCTGTGATTGTGAAGCTAATTTATTACCTTCATGGTCTCAAACGAAAAAAACAATCCTAGCAGCTCCAATACTGACTGCTCCATCCACATTGATTTTGACTAAGACAACTAAAGGTGGCATCGATTTAGCAAGGGTAGGACCTGCCTAAACGGCATCTAAGTACCCTTGATACATAAAACAGCCTCGTCTGATCATCATAATAAACTCCAGACACAATCATAATCTGCAGAATGGGGACAAAATCACATCTTTTTCAACAACACAATCCAGCCGAAACTTCACAAGAAATAACTGCTCAAAAAACAAATGTAAAGGAAACAATGTGGAAAATTGCATGCTAACAAACACTTCAGGCATCACGGCTTGTATAATAGGCAATTAGGCAACAATGAAATTAAGTAGACTAAATTGTCAGATAAAACTAAGTACAATTTCTGTGCTGACCCGGATACCGTGCGGCAAGGCTTCGCGAATATTCGGCAGGGCAACTCTTTTCCTCCCAAATGAGGTAGTTTTGACAAGCCCTAATCCCACACACATTTCTCCCCAATGCCATTTTCTTCACAGAAAATCCAACTGCAAGATCTGATATTAACTTTTCCACAATACCAGGGATTCCTGGCTTCCTGTAAATGTTTTTAGATTGACAAAATATTGAGCATTACTCCACTCTTCAGCTTCTTTAGCTTCATTTCTATAGTTGTAAGAACGAAATTACAACAACAACTACTACTACTACTACAGCTTATTATCAAACAAGTTAACGTCAGCTATATCAATCCGACCATGTATCTTCATTTAAAATCTTCTTGACTAAGAATGAAATTTACAGTACAAAAGAAGAATGGGGTTTGCAAATAAGAATATACTTGTATTTGCTAAAAATGGCATTTGAGGTTTAATATTAATCTACTTCTCTGAGGACCTTGAACCCAGAATTAATTTTGTGTAATCACTTCAACTTGTGTTACTATTATATTATATGGCTTTTATTAAAAAATGTAGCTCGAACTAATAATATAAAACAATAACATAGTAACCTTATTTCATCAAGTGTTCAAATGTATCCCATATCACATCTCATGCCTCTATTTATGCTATTATATAAAAGGTTACAAAATGATTGTCTTAAACATGACATTAACAATTGATATCTGATAATAGGCTATAATTACGTATTTTAGTCGCTTATTACGCTCAAATTTACTGCACTTTAGTTGAGTTTGCGTTTTGCACTAATTATGTGTTTTATGCCTTGTAGGAGTGATTCCGAGCTATATAGATATTATGGAATGAATTCAAGTGATTTGAAGCTTTGAAGTCGGAGTAAAAGCCCAAGGAATTAAGCCGGGATCGTATTCAGGATCAACGGATGATAGAGCAACAATACAAAGAATCGAATAGGCATATTGCGCACTGTCTAGTAAAATGCATATAACTTTTTGCTCGGAATTCCATTTGGGCTCCACAATAAATGGTTGGAAAGATAAATCGAAGGGTTACAACTTTCATGTTTTATGTTTTTCCAAATTCCAAACGGAACAGGGTGAAAAACGCAGTCGAAACCGCGATAGCGGACCTGAGGCGGGCTGAGGCAGTATACTTGCCATATACCGCGTTTGTACCGCGGTCGGACCGCGGCCGCGGCGTCCAGACCTAAAAAAATTGTCCTTTTCGCGTAGGAGAAGGTATAATAGTTTGGACCTGACCCGACTTGATATATATACATGGAAAACGGTATTTTGGCAGGTTGGATATACTTTTGACACAGATTCAACCTAAGGAGGCAGAGACATAATAGGAGCTAGGCGGGGAATTCTTCTACGAGTTTTTCCTTCCTCTTCCTATTTTTCATTGTTGGTTATGACTTTTAGTATTGTTGTTTTACATACTATTATGAATAGCTAATTTGTTATCTAGGGTTTTGATGGAACCTTTTGTAGGATAAATTCTTGTTATGTTTATATATAATTAAGCCGTAGTATTTTCTCTATTTGTTCAATTATATTATTCTTGTGGTTGATTGAAGGGCCTCTATTAGCTGTGCCTATTTAGTATGCATAACTCGGGAGAGAGTGCATATTTAGGTAATTGTTGAACAACATCACTCCCAAAGTATATGAGGGATCAATAACCGAGGGTTTAAAGGCGGGATTAGGGATAACGAAACATTGGGTGCGATCTAAGTGAGCTGTTATTAAAGCCAGCTAGCGTAACTCGAGAGAGTATGTCTAGTAAATTGTCGTAATTACTTGGGAGAGAAGTACAACACGCAGAGTGCTCATGATCGGTAGAGAATACTTAGGCGAAATTATATAAGACATAGCGGGAAGGATTCCGACAATTGGGGAAATTATAACTCTAGACCTCCTTAATCTTGTCTTTAACCCTTAGTATTTGTAGTTGTTAATTTACTATTTTAATTTGTTAGTTAATTAGTTAAACACAAGAATCTTAATATCTATAAGTTAGGAACTGTTCAAGCTTGTCTTCTTGGTGATAGTGAACAGCTGTAGCTAGGCCTTAGTTCTCTGTGTGATTTATCTCCGGACTTGTAAACTGGATTATATTTGCAACGACCGCTTAGTCCTTTTTATAAGCCATAGTTGGGCTTGATCAAATTTTGGCGTCGTTGCCAGGGAACTAACGGTGTAGTTGTAGGTGTACATATTGCTAGGTTTCAAGTTTGAACTTTTTTTTTATATTTGATTTTTATTTTTGTTTTACTTATTAATTTGAGAAACATGACATCTTGGAATTATGAGAATTTTGATATTAGTAATTCTACTTTTGATCCTTCTTATGCGTTTAGTGGAGGAAACCACCCAGGGCAAAATTATCAAAATATTCCCGAGAGCGAGTTATGTGCACCAACTCAATCTTATGTGTGGAATGTGTGCAATATGTGTGGTGGTCAAGATGGTCACTTTCATGGTTGTGCTTATATTTCTTATCTTCCCCCAACCCCTTACTTTGATGATTCTTCTTTTTCTTGTGAAGTTAATAGGAACAAAGAACCCAGGTATGAGGACCTGAAAGAGATCGAGGATATGCTAAAGTGCCTTATGGAACAATATGATGAGATACAACTGCGGGTACAAAGGCAAGGGGCAACTATTCACAACTTGGAGTCTCAAGCGAATAAATTAATTGAACCTTGTAAAGCGCAACAAGTTGACATTGTGGATAGTAGCCAATATAAGTATGAATTGGCTGCAGAAATTGCTATTATACTGGAGGATTTAAAAAAATACGAGGATGAGCTAGAGGAGGAGGTCAGAATAGAACACCAACAATCTATCCAGCTAGAATTTGAGGATGCCGATGTTGAAGAAGTAATACTAGAGTCAACCAGGGACACTGAAGATACAAATTTAGTTGACTCTAGTGTGAATGATGTTGAGGATGTTGAAAGTCCTGAAGTTCATATGTTTGAGCGCATTGGTCCACACTCCAAGCATTTTCCACATTATGTTTGGATGATGATACGGAAATAGAGTCATCCGATCCAATTGAAGAGTCAAGGAATGAGGAACAAGGTGCATATATTCTAGAATTCTTCTTGCCAGAAAGTCAGGATTACATACCTCATACAAAGGCCAAGGAGTGCAGAATACTACATTATTTCCTTGGGCCAGTTAGATTCGTTCCACCGACCCATGACCATAATCATAAGCTTGAATCAAAACTTGGGGTTCAATTCATAAGCTCGAGGTGGAGGCAAAAAATGATTCACGTCGTGCCGCGGCGTTAAATCAAGCGCTTGTTGGGAGGCAACCCAACTTTATTTTATTTTTATTTTTTATTTAGTTTATTATTTTTTTTATTGTATTATTCTTGTAGTGTCGATTTTTGATTTTTAGGAGAATGGAACGCAAAGCCATTGGAAGGATGCTGATGGTATGGTTGGAACTAAGTGTGCGGTACCCGCACGAAGGACCAGGTCTGGGAGAAGTCTGAGTACCCCATGAGATGCTAGTACTTTGGCCTTTGGGCTTCCAGGGAGTTTCTCTTACCCTCTTATGGTTATTCTATGCATTAAGGACAATGCACAATTATAAGTGTGGGGTGAGGAGATTGTCTGGGTGACTTTTCATGCTACTTTAGCTGTGTTAGTTTAATTAAATAATATTTTTTTAAAGATTGGACTTTTCCCGATGATGAATCTATTAGACAATTTTCTTGAGGGATTTAAGTCTAAAGAAAAAAAAACAAAAATATTTTCTTTTGTTAGGTAGTGCAGCAATTACCCCTTGGTTTTTCTTTAAACCACGGTTCTTTTCCAAGGGTTTTGTTTGAACCGGGTGTAGTTAGTTTTTTTGGGAGTAGGAGCCATTGTGTTGTGTTTTGAATTGAAGCAATATCTCTTGACTTTATTATGCCTTGAGAATAGTGAGTACTTTGGGTGTGACGCTTAGGCTCAGTTTTCGACTCTTGTATAAATACCTTAAATTTATTATCTTAACTTTGTTTAACTACTTTGACTAGAGTGTCTTGATAAAACTAATCCTGAGTGAGTTATGTGTCATGTGTGTGTAAGGATTTGTTATATTCTGTGCATTGCATTTGATTCCTAGAACTTGCCATGTGTGTTTGCAAAGAGAAATAGTAGTTTTTTTTCAGTCTTGGAAGTGATATAGGTGTTTCTTTGTTGAGCCAGATATGTATATTTTACCCACCTAATTGTTATGTATCGTAGTTAACCCCTTTGAGCCTGTAATCTTGTTTCTTTGGCAACCACATTACAAGTCTTACTCATTTGTTTGAATTAATCATCTATTTGAACCTTTTAACCTCTCATGAGCACTTGAATTATTATGAACTATGTAAAAGTTAAAGTGTGGGGCGGTTGGTTTGGCTTTTAAGTGAAACTAATGAAATCAGGAGAAAGGTGCATTGTTTTGAACGAGTAAGAGCCACTTGAATTGAAAAACAATAGTTGTATTGCTGTGGAAAAAAAGTATTCATTAATAAATGGTGACTCTTAATGTAATTGTACTTAGAGAAGTATGTGATAATAACATTGATGTGAAGGTGGAGTCATGGTTTGACGTAAGCATGGGCTTGAATGTTAAATATATGTATTAAAGTGCTTAGGGAGGTGTAGTCACTCTTATATCAAAATGTATCTTACACGTCCTATAGCCTACATTACAACCAAATTAAGTCCTACTTGATCCTAGACTGAATGAGCTCGATTAGTAGAGTAGTACACTACGGGCAAGCTTATGGTGTATCTTTTGTGGCATATGAATATTATTTCTGAGAGTGAGTGAATTCTTTCTATCTTGAGTTCCTAAGTGTTCTTAAATTTTATTGTGTGGAACTACTCTCTTTTGTTGTGTGAGGTACTTGATTCATGAAGGAAAGTTAATCCTTGACCTCTATGTTAGAGTAAGCCAGTGAGTTGTGAATAATGCGTGGTACTTATGAGTCAAATCTTGAGGTGAAGATGCTACGCTTTTGTGCTTAGTCTATTTTAAATACTCTTGGTATGATGAGTAAGGAGAATTGTTTAAAAATGTCATGTCTATAAAAAAAAGTGTAGTTTGATTGCTCGAGGAAAAGCAATGATTTAAGTGTGGGGTGTTGACGATAGGTTATAATTACGTTCTTTAGTCGCTTATTACACTCAAATTTACTGCACTTTAGTTGAGTTTGCATTTTAATCGTTAGTGCTTTGCACTAATTGTGTATTTTATGTCTTGTAGGAGTGATTTCGAGCTATATAGATGTTATGGAGTGAATTCAAGTGATTTGGAGCTTTGACGTCTGAGTAAAAGCCCAAGAATTTAAGTTGGGATCGTATTCGAGGATCAACGAATGATAGAGCAACAACACGAAAAGTCGAGTAGGCATATTGCGTACTGTCTAGTAAAATGCACATAACTTTTTGCTCAAACCTTTATTTGGGCTCCACAATATATGATTAGAAATCTAACTCAAAGAACTAAAACTTTCATGTTTTACGATTTTCCAAATTCCAAACAGAACAGGGTGAAAAATATAGTCGAAACCGCGACCGCGGACCTGAGGCGGACTGAGGCAGTATACCTGCCATATACCGCGTTTGTACCGTGGTCGGACCGCGGCCGCAGCGTCCAGACCTAAAACAATTGTCCTTTTTCATGTTGGAGAAGGTATAATAGTTTGGGCCTGACCCTACTTGATATATATACGTGGAAAAACGGTATTTTGGCAGGTTGGATATACTTTTGATACAGATTCGACCTAAGGAGGCAGAGACATAAATAGGAGCAAGGCGGGGAATTCTTCTACGAGTTTTTCCTTCCTCTTCCTATTTTTCATTGTTGGTTATGACTTTTAGTATTGTTGTTTTACATACTATTATGAATAGCTAATTTGTTATCTAGGGTTTTGATGGAACCTTTTGTAGGATAAATTCTTGTTATGTTTATATATAATTGAGTCGTAGTATTTTCTCTATTTGTTCAGCTATATTATTTTTGTGGTTGATTGAAGGGCCCTCAATTAGCTGTGCCTATTTAGTATGCATAACTCGGAAAAGAGTGCATATTTAGGTAATTGTTGAACAACACCACCCCCAAAGTATATGAGGGATCAATAATCGAGGGTTTAAAGGCGGGATTAGGGATAACGAAACATTGGGTGCGATCTAAGTGAGCTGTAATTAAAGCCAGCTAGCATAACTCGGGAGAGTATGTCTAGTAAATTATCGTAATTACTAGGGAGAGAAGTACAATATGCAGAGCACTCATGATCGGTAGAGAATACTTAGGCGAAATTATAGAAGACATAGCGGGAAGGATTCCGACAATTGGGGAAATCATAACTCTAGACCTCCTTAATCTTGTCTCTAACCCTTAGTATCTGTAGTTGTTAATTTCCTATTTTAATTTGTTAGTTAATTAGTTAAACACAAGAATCTTAATATCTATAAGTTAGGAACTGTTCAAGTTTGTCTTCTTGGTGATAGTGAACAGTTGTAGCTAGGCCTTAGTTCTCTGTGGGATTCGACTCCGGACTTGTAAACCGGATTATATTTGCAACGACCGCTTAGTCCTTTTTATAAGGCATAATTGGGTGTGATCAATATCACGGGAGAAGATTATGGGGAGAGGTTACAGATTTGTGGAATTACAATCATAATATTGATGAGTAATGAGAGGTTATTCACATCATGGGTAAAAATAGTGGGAGTAGTGGACATCCACATTAACTCTAGGTTTTACAGCACTCCCATTTGGATGTCCAAAAATAGATAATATGCCTCGTTAAAACCTTACTAAGAAAAAACCCCGTGGGAAAAAAATCTTAGTGAAGGAAAAAGAGTACACATATTTGTAATATGCTTTATTTGATGCCTCGTTAAAAACCTTATCAGGAAAACCCAGTGGGACAAAACCTAGGCTAAGGGAAAAAGAGTATATCGCGTATCTTACTCCCTCTCGTGAAAACATCACTTTATTTCTCGAAGACGCCACATTCTAATCTCATGTCTCAACTTCTCAAATGTTAAGGTTGGTAATGCCTTTGCGAACAGATCAGCCAAATTTTCACATGAACGAATCTGTAGAATATTAATTTCACCATTTTGTTGAAAATCATGCGTGAAAAAAGAACTTTGGTGAAATGTGTTTTGTTCTCTTCTTTGATGTATCCTCCTTTCAGTTGAGCAATACAAGCAGCATTGTCTTCATATAGTGTAGTTGGATTATCCTTTTTCATAAGAAAACTACACATTTTCTGAATATGCTGAGTCATTGATCTCAACCAAACACATTCCCGACTAGCTTTATGAATGGCTATTATCTCGGCATGATTTGAAGATGTGGCAGCTACTGTTTGTTCCATTGAACTCCATGATATAGTTGTACCTCCATACGTAAACAAATAGCCTTTTTTGTGAAAGGGCTTTATGTGGATCAGACAAATAACCTGCATCGGCATAGCCAATTATTTCTGACTTGAATTCATTAGAATAAAACAATCTCATATCTATAGTTCCCCGAAGATATCTAAATATATGTTTAACACCATTGCAATGTCTTCTTGTTGGGGAGGAGCTGAATCTTGCTAATAAGCTTATTGCAAAAGCAATATCTGGTCGGGTATTATTGGCAAGATACATCAGCGCCCCAATTGTACTAAGATATGGAGTTTCATCACCAATGAGATCTTCATTATTTTCTTGAGGCCGAAATGGATATTTATTTATGTCGAGCGATCTCACAACCATTGGGGTACTCAATGGATGTGCATTATCCATGTAAAATCACTTTAAAACCTTTTTAGTGTATGTTTATTGATGGACAAAAGTTTCATTTGGTACATGCTCAATTTGTAGGCCAAGACAAAATTTTGTCTTACCAAGATCTTTCATTTCAAACACTCTACAACCTTTGGAATCTCTTTAGAAGTGCCAATGATATTCAAGTCATCAACATACAGAGCTATGGTGACAAATTCAGATCCAGACCTCTTAATAAAGATCCAAGGGCAAATAGGGTCATTTTTGTACCTTCATTTAGCAAATACTCTCTAAGGCTATTGTACAACATCCTCCCTGATTGCTTCAATCCGTATAAGGATTTTTGAAGCTTTATTGAACAAGTTTCTCTTGAACTTTTATGTGCTTCAGGAACTTTAAATCCTTCAGGGATTTGCATAAAAAATTTATTGTCCAATGAGCCATATAAGTAGTCTGTGACAATCCATTAACCGCATATCAAATTTTTCATGGACTGCCAGATTTATTAGATACTTGAGGGTAATTGCTTCTCTCACAGGAGAATATGTCTCCATATAATCAATGCCAAGCCTTTGCGAAAACCCTTGTGGCACAAGTCATGCTTTATATCTTACGACTTCACCTTTCTCATTTGGTTTTCGCACAAAAACTCATTTGTACCCTACTGGCTTGACACCTTCAGTCATTCGAACTATTGGCTCGAAAACTTCACGTTTTTCGAGTGAAGCCAATTCCGCTTGAATTGCGTTTTTTCATTTTGGCCAATCATTTCTCTGTCTACATTCATCGACAGATTTTGGCACAAGACCTTCATTATGTTGCATTACTTCAACTGCAACATTATATGAAAAATTACTGTCAACAACAACATTATTTCGGTTTCACATTTTCCCCTAGAGACATAACTTATTGAGATCTTTTCATTTTCATTATTTCTAGGTACTAAAACCTCCTGTGAGGTCTTATCAATTATTATGTCTTTATGCTCCTCTTGAGAAATTACCTCCATGTTATGATCAACTTGATCATTTTCTCCTTTCCTTTCTCGGGGATTCTTATCCTTGGAATCAATTGGTCTACCATGTTTAAGGTATGGCCTAGACTCATTTTCATTATCATACTGTCTAGCTGGGACATCAACTCGAATTGGAGCATTTAGAGCTGGAATATGCAATTTAGTAACCCGTGGAAGGTTAGTAAATTCATCTAGCAATTGATTTGCAATATTTTGCATATAAATGATCTTTTTAACTTATTGTTCACATTAATTTGTATGAGGATCTAAATGATATAGAGATAATGTTCCAATCGATCTCTTTTTTAGTTGTTTACTTTCTCCCTCTAATGTTGGGAAAACTGATTCATCCAAATGACAATCAGCAAATCTGACTGTAAATAAATCTCCTGTCATAAGCTCCAAATATTTAATAATAGAAGGAGATTCATAACCAACATATACTCCCAACCTTCTTTGGTGACCCGTCTTTGTCTTTGTGGTTTGTGGTGGAGCAATTAGAACATATACCGCACATCCAAAAATTCTTAGATGGGAAATATTTGGCTTCAGACCAAAAGCCAACTGTAGTGGGGAGACTTCATGATAACTAGTTGGCCTTATGATGTCACGACCTGGACTTTCCACCCTCGGGTGTCGTGATGGCGCCTACTAGTGAAAGCTAGGCAAGCCAATTATTCCAATTATTTTACCCTTTTCATTTTTAATCCCTTAACAATTGTGATTTAACATTTTATAAACAACGGAAATAATAAAGGAGAAGAATGAAATATAACAATTTAAAATAATACTGATACAGACCCATAAACATAATCCACCTAGAACTGGTGTCACAATCTCACAGACTATCTAAGAATTCTACAAATAGGGTCCGAACAAAATAGATACATGTTTGTCTCTAAAATAATAAAGAACAGAAGAAAAACTAGTTAGGAAGGGGACGCCAAGGCCTGCGGATGCCTGCAGGACTACCTCGGTTCTCCTGATGGACTAAAGGCAGCAACCTCACTATGGTCCAAAAGCTTCAGCACCGGGATCTGCACATACAGCAAAGTGTAGTATCAGCACAACCGACCCCATGTGCTGGTAAGTGTCGAGCCTAACCTCAGCGAAGTAGCGGCGAGGCTAGGACAAGACTACTAAATAAACCTGTGTAGTTATATCATATACAACAAGTAATAACGACAGAAACTAGCAGTTAAAGATGGGAAGGGGAAACATGCTTGGGGAATATCATGTACAAATAGGAATTCAGTAAAGAAGCATACAGAATACCAAAATTCAACTACAAGCAAGAATAAGGAAATCAATGACAAGTGCACGACATCACCCTTCGTGCTTTTACTCTCGTCCTCACCATAAGAATCAATATATGCAGCACGATATCACCCTTCGTGCTTTTACCTCACATAATCATAGAACGACATTATCCTTCGTGCATTATTACTCATATCATGGCACGACATCACCCTTTGTGCTTTTACATTTACAATATCGGCACGACATCACCCTTCGTGCATTAACACTCACACACAAATATCACGCACGGCATCACCCTTCGTGCTTTTACACTCATCCTTACCCAAGCAACAATCACAAAGCAATTCGGGCAAGGGAATCAATAAAATCACAATAGAATCCCGATAAGGGAACAATAATATAACAATAATATCCCGGCAAAGGAAACAATATCATGAGCAATAACATCCCGGCAAGGAAAGTAATATCAAAAGCAACAGCATCCCGGCAAGGGAGAAAAATATCATAAACCTCTTCTCTTCTCTTTTCCACAATTATTTCACAATTCAATTCTCAACATGAGTCAACGCTCTACAATGTTCAATTACTAAGAATACTTCCACAAGCCTTGTTCAACATTAGAAATCATCATATTAAGCATGGAAAATACAAACTCACATCAATCATAGTATAAGACTCACGGACATGCTTGACACCAAAGTATAGATACTCGTCACCATACCTATATGTCGTACTCAACAATTAACACATAGCAAATAAGACACAACTCTTAATCCCTCAAGCTAAGGTTAGACCAAACACTTACCTCAATGCTACGAACACAATCAAGCCTCAACTACTGCTTTACCCCTCGATTCCACCACCAATTCGCTTGTATCTAGCCACAATTTACTTAACGATATCAATAAATGCTAAATGAATCAATTTTAATGCATGAAAATAGGTTTCTAATAATTTTCCCAAAAAGTCAAAATTCAACCCCGGGCCAACATGGTCAAAACTCGAGGTTTGAACCAAAACCTGATTAACCTTTCACCCACGAATGTGAATATATAATTTATTTTGAAATCAGACCTCAAATCGAGGTCCCAATCCCCAAAAATAAAAAATCCTAAGTTCTACCCAAAAACACCCGATTTCCCCATGAAAACCCTTGATTTTGAATTGAAATCATGTGAAAAGATGTTATAGATTGAAGAAAATAAGTTAGAAGTTATTTACCTATGGTTTGGAGAAGAACCTTTCTTTGGAAAATCGCCCAAGAGAGCTTAGGGTTGGAGGAAGTTTGAAAAATGAAGAAAAATTCGTCTAAGTTTGATTTTTACACAGGCGCAGATATCGCATTTGCGATGTCAGGTTCGCAAATGCGAACTCGCAATTGCGGCCCAGGCTTCGCAAATGCGAAGGTAGGCCTGCCCTGTTAACATCGCAAATACGAACCATCGTTCGCAATTGCGATCACTGTTGGAGTCGCTTTTGCGACATGGAGCTTCGCAAATGCGTAGGTCACCCCCTGCCCAGTCATCGCAAATGCGATGGTTAGTCACAAATGCGAGCTCGCATTTACGAGAAATGTGAAGCCTGCAGACCTACAACACATCAGTTGCTGCTCCTAAGTTCAAAACACTCTGCGGCCTATCCAAAACTTACCCGAGCCCTCGGACACTACGAGACCGTCAGATCACGGGTCCAGGTCCATTTACCAAGAATGTTGACTAAAGTCAACTTTAATCAATTTTAAAAGCCAATTTCCTTATTTTTCTTAAATTTCTCATAAAATCTTTCCGGAAATGCGCCCGGACTATATACGCAAGTCGAGGTGAGACAAAAAAAGGTTTTAAGGCCTCGGAACACAGAATTTACTTTTCAAAATGAGTGATGATCTTTTGGGTCATCACATTCTCCACCTCTAAAATGACCGTTCGTCCTCGAACGGACATAAGAAAAGTAGTTGAGTCAGAGAAAAGATGGGGATATCGGCTCTGCATATCGGACTTGGACTCCTAGGTAGTTGCCTCAGCAGGCTGACCTTTCTACTGAACACGAATAGAAGGGAAACTCTTCGATCTCAACTGACAAACCTGCCAGTTTAGAATAGTTATTGACTCCTCTTCATAGGACAAGTCCTTGTCCAACTGGACGGTGCTAAAGTCTAACACGTGGGATGGATTGCCGTGATACTTCCGAAGCATGGACACATGAAACACTGGATGCACGGCTGATAAACTCAGCGGCAATGCAAGTCTGTAAGCCACCTCTCCCACTCGATAAAGAATCTCAAACAGGCCAATAAATCTAGGGATAAGCTTGCCCCTCTTCCCAAATCTCATCACGCCCTTCATAGGCGACACCCGAAGCAACACCCGCTCGCCTACCATGAAAGCCACATCATGAACTTTACGGTCGGCATAACTCTTCTACCTGGACTGACCTATACGAAGCCTATCCTGAATGATCTTAACCTTGTCTAGGCATCCTGTACTAGATCTGTACCCAATAACTGAGCCTTTCCCGACTCAAACCATCCAACCGGTGACCGACACCGCCTACCATATAAAGCCTTATATGGAGCCATCTGGATGCTCGACTGGTAGCTGTTGTTGTAGGCAAACTCCGCTAAAGGCAAAAATTGATCCCACGAGCCTCCAAAGTCCATAACACAAGTTCAGAGCATATCCTCCAAAATCTAAATAGTATGCCCGGACTGCCCGTCCGTCTGAGGATGAAATGCTGTGCTCAACTCGACCCATGTGCCCAACTCATGTTGAACTGCCCTCTAGAAATGTGAGGTAAACTGCGTACCTCGGTCTGAAATGATAGACACGGGCACACCATGAATACGAACAATCCTCGGATATATATCTCGGCTAACTTCTCAGAAGAATAAGAAACTGCCACAAGAATGAAATGTGCTAACTTAGTCAGCCTATCAACAATAACCCACACGGCATCGAACTTCCTCTGAGTTTGTGGGAATCCAACAACGAAGTCCATAGTGATACGCTCACACTTTCACTCAGAAATCTCAATTTTCTGGAACAAATCACTAGGTCTCTGATGCTCGTACTTTACCTATTGACAATTCAAACACTGAGCCATATATGCGACAATATCCTTCTTCATCCTCCTCCACCAATAATGCTGCCGTAAGTCCAGATACATCTTAGCGGCGCCCAGATAAATAGAGTACTGGGAACTATGGGCCTTCTCTAAAATAAACTCTCGAAGTCCATCCATATTAGGCACACAAACGCGACCCTACATCCTCAAAACTCCATCATCTCCTAATGTAACCTGCCTGGAACCACCGTGCCGCACTATGTCCTTAAGGACACACAAACGAGGATCATCATACTGACAATCTCTGATACACTCAAATAATGAAGAATGGGCAACTATACAAGCTAACACACGACTGGGCTCAGAAACATCCAACCTCATGAAGTGATTGGCCAAAGCCTGAACATCCCAAGCAAGCGGCCTCTCACCGACCGAAATATATGCAAGACTGCCCATACTAGCTGACTTTCTACTCAAAGCATCAGCCACTACATTGGCATTCCCAGGATGATATAAGATGGTGATATCATAATCTTTCAATAGCTCCAACCACCTCCTCTGCCTCAAATTTAATTCCTTCTGCTTGAACATATACTGTAGACTCTTGTGATCTGTGAACACCTCATATGACACGCCATACAAATAGTGCCTCAAAATCTTCAGTGCGTGAACAATGGCTGCTAACTCCAAATCATGAACTGGATAATTCTTCTCATGAATCTTCAACTGTCGCGAAGCATAAGCAATGACCTTGCCATCCTGCATCAACACCGCACCAAGTCCAATACGAGATGCATCGCAATAAACTGTATATGGCCCTGAACCTGTAGGCAAAACCAACATCGGCGTCATAGTCAAAGCTGTCTTGAGCTTCTGAATGCTCGCCTCACACTCGTCCGACCACCTGAACTGGGCACCCTTCTGGGTCAACCTGATCATCGGGGCTGCAATAGATGAAAACCCCTGCACAAACCGACAGTAATAGCCTGCCAAACCCAAGAAACTCCGGATCTCTATAGCTGACGCGGGTCTAGGTCAGTTTTTGACTGCCTCTATCTTCTTCGGATCCACCTGAATACCCTTTACTGAAACAACATGAACCAAGATTGCAACTGAACTCAACCAGAACTCACACTTCGAAAACATAGCATACAACTGACTATCTCTCAAAGTCTGAAGAAAAACTCTCAGATGTTGCTCATGCTCCTCCCGACTGCGGGGATACATCAAAATATCATCAATGAAGACTATAACGAATGAATTCAAGTAAGGCTTGAACACTCGATTCATCAAATACATGAAAGCTGCTGGGGCATTTGTCAATCCGAACGACATCACCAAGAACTCATAATGCCCGTACCGAGTGCAGAAAGCTGTCTTAGGGACATCAGATGTCCTAATCTTCAACTGATGGTAGCTAGATCTCAAGTAAATCTTAAAAAATACCTTGGCACCTTGAAGCTGATCAAACAAATCATCAATTCTCGGCAATGGATACTTGTTAATGATTGTAACCTTGTTCAACTACCGATAATCTATACACATCCTCATCGATCCATCCTTCTTCTTAACAAACAACACTGGTGCACCCCAAGGTGAGAGACTAGGTCTAATAAAGCCATTATCAAACAAGTCTTGCAACTGCTCCTTCAATTCCTTCAACTCTGGTGGGGCCATACGATACGGCGGAATAGAAATAGGCTGAGTGCCCGGAGCCAAATCAATGCAGAAGTCAATATCCCTGTCGGGCAGCATACCCGACAGGTCTGAAGGAAATACCTCAGGAAACTCATGAACAACAAGCACAGAATCCATAGAATGAACCTCGACACTAGAATCACGAACATATGCCAAATAGGCTAAACATGCCTTATCAACCATACACCGAGCCTCCATATATGAGATAACCCTATGGGTAGAATGAATAGGAGTCCCTGTCCACTCTAGACGAGGTAAACCCGGAAGGCTAATGTCACAGTCTTGTTATGACAGTCCAAGATGGCGTGGTAAGGTGATAACCAGTCGATCCCCAATATGACATCAAAATCAACCATATCAAAAAGTAACAAATCTACTCGAGTCTCAAGACCCCCAATCACAACTATACATGAACGATGGACACGATCTACCACAATAGAATCACCTATCGGTGTAGACACATATACATGAGCACTCAAGGAATCACTAGGCATGACCATATACGGTGCAAAATAAGATGACACCTAGGAGAATGTAGATCCTGGATCAAATAGAATTGAAGCATATCTACCACAAACAAGAACAGTACCTGTGATAACTGCATCGGAGGCCTCAGCCTCAGGTCTGGCTGGAAGAGTATAACATCAGGGCTAGGCCCCACCACTTTGAACTACTTCTCTAGGATGGCCTCCTGCTAGTTGGCCTCTACCTCTAGCGGTCTGACCTCCACCTCTAATACCTCTACCTCTACCTATAGCACCTCTACCTCCACCTATAGTTGGCTAAGCAGGCGGTAGAACACTCGGTGCCTGAACCATGGTATGGGAACCCTGATACTGAGAGTTGCTCGGTGCTCGAGGGCAAAATCTAGCAATATACCTCGTATCGCCACAAGTATAACAAGCCCTCGGATGTTGAGACTGCTAGCCCTGACGGCCTGAATAACCACTCTGAAAACATTGGAGCGGAGGTGCACTGATAAGAGATGGAAGTGCATTATAGGGCAGCTGATCAGAATACTGCATATGAGAACCATGACCACCTGGAGCACCGTGAGAAGACTAAGTGCTGAATGAAACGGCCTAGAAGAATGGCCTCTACCAAAAGAATCTCTTCCTCTAGATGAGGCACCACTGAACCTGCCCGAATGATGAGGCCTCTTGTCCGACCCCTGACCACTCCCCTGTGATAGAACCATCTCAACTCTCCGGGCCACATTGGCCGCATCCTGAAAAGAAATATCGCTCCCCGTCTCCTTAGCCATCTGCAATCAAATATGCTGAACGAGTCCCTCAATGAACCTCCTCACTCTCTCTCTCAGTAGGAAGTATAAGAAGAGCATTATGGGCCAAGTCAATAAATCTGGTTTTGTACTATGTAACAGTCATAGAACCTTGCTGGAGACGCTCAAAGTGCCTCTAATAGTTCTCCCTCGGAGTGATAGGAAGAAACTTCTTCAGAAATAGCTGAGAGAACTGATCCCAAGTCAAAGCCGGTGATCCAGCTAGTCTAGCCAAACAATAATCTCTCTACCAAGTCTTGGCGGATCCAGAAAAATAAAAAGCAGCAAAGTCAACCCCATTGGTATCCACTATCCCCATGTTCTGTAGAACCTCATGACAGCTATCCAAATAATCCTGGGGATTCTCAGAAAATGCACCACCAAAAATAGTAGTGAAAATTTTTGTGAAACTGTCCAACCTCCACAAGGCATCAGTAGATATGGATGGGCCCTCACCGGTCTGTGCCACAATACCCGACTGAACTACCCCAACTGGCTGAGCTGTTGGAGTCTGAAATTTGGGAGCCACCTGCTCTGGAGTGTGAGTAGCAGGAGTCTGGGCTCTTCCTCCAGCCTGAGAGACGGCTGGTGCTACAGGGAGCAAGCCTGTCTGGGCGACACTCTCCATATGGCCCACTAGACGGACCAGAGCATCCTGAAGTACCGAGATGACGATGAACCCCTCTAGGACCTGTGCTGGTCCTGCTGGAACTGTCTGGGCTGGAACCTCATCATCAAACTCAACCTGAGGCTTCGCCGCTGGTGTTGCTGCTCGAGCTATAGACTAAGCCCTACCTCTGCCTCGGGCCCTAGCACGACCTCAACCTCTGCCCCTCGCAGGAGCTGTTACTAGGGGCTCGGGCTGCTGGTCAGCTGATAAAGCGGTACATGTTCTCACCATCTGCAGAAGAATAAAGTGGAAGTTCAATTAGCATTGAGAAAATCAAGTCGCAAGACAAGAAAGAATAGATGTGAAGTTTTTCCTAACTCTGTAGCCTTTGGTGGATAAATACAAATGACTTCATACCGATCCCTCAGACTCTACTAAGCTTGTCCGTGAATTTTTGAGACCTAAGCAACCTAGAGCTCTGATACCAACTAGTCACGACTCGGATTTCCCACCCTCGGGGGTCGTGATGGAGCCTACTAGTGAAATCTAGGCAAGACAATTATTCCAATTATTTTACCCTTTTCATTTTTAATCCCTTAATAGTTGTGAGTTAATATTTTATAAACAGCGGAAATAATAAAGAGGAAGAATGAAATATAACAATTTAAAGTAATACCGATACGAACACATAAACATAATCCACCCAGAACTGGTGCCAATATCTCACAAACTATATAAGAATACTACAAATAGTGACCGAACAAAATAGATACATGTCTGTCTCTGAAATAGTAAAGAATAGAAGAAAAACTAGATAGAAAGGGGACGCCACGGCCTGCGGACGCCTGCAGGACTACCTCGGGTTTCTTGATGGACTGAAGGCAGCAACCTCACTATGGTCCAAAAGCTCCAGCATCGGGATCCGCACACAGTGCAAAGTGTAGTATCAGCATAACCGACCCCATGTGTTGGTAAGTGTCGAGCCTAACCTCGACGAAGTAGTGACGAGGCTAGGACAAGACTACCAAAAAAACCTGTGCAATTATATCATATTAGTAAGTAATAACGACAGAAACTAGCAGTTAAAGATGGGGAGAGGAAACATGCTCGGGGAATATTATGTACAAACAAGAATTCAGTAAAGAAGCATACGGAATACCAAATTCAACTATAAGCAAGAATAAGGAAATCAATGACAAGTGCACGGCATCACCCTTCGTGCTTTTACTTTCATCCTCACCATAAGAATCAATATATTCGGCACGACATCACCCTTCGTGCTTTTACATTTACAGTATCGGCATGACATCACCCTTCGTGCATTAACACTCACTAACAAATATCACGCATGACATCACCCTTTGTGCTTTTACACTCATCCTTACCCAAGCAACAATCACAAAGCAATTCGGGCAAGGGAATAAATAAAATCGTAATAGAATCCTGGCAAGGGAACAATAGTGTAACAATAATATCCTGACAAAGGAAACAATATCATGAGCAATAACATCCCGGCAAGGGAAATAATATCAAAAGCAATAACATCTCGGCAAGTGAGACAATATCATAAACCTCTTCTCTTCTCTTTTCCACAGTTACTTCACAATTCAATTCTCAACTTGAGCCAACAGTCTACAATGTTCAATTACCAAGAATACTTCCACAAGACTTGTTCAACATTAGAAATCATCATATTAAGCATGGACAATACATACGGAGTCACATAAATCATAGTATAAGACTCACAGACATGCTTGACACCGACGTATAGATACTCATCACCACACCTATATGTCGTACTCAACAATTAACACATAGCAAATAAGACACAACTCTTAATCCCTCAAGCTAAGGTTAGACCAAACACTTACCTCAATGCCACGAACACAATCAAGCCTCAACAACCTCTTTACCCCTGATTCCACCACCAATTCGCTTGTAGCTAGCCACAATTTACCTAACGATATCAATAAATGCTAAATGAATCAATTCTAATGCATGAAAATAGGTTTTCTAATGATTTCCCTAAAAAGTCAAAAATTGACCTGGGCCCACATGGTGAAAACCCGAGATTCGAACCAAAATCCAATTACCCATTCACCTACGAATGCGAATATATAATTTATTTTGAAATCGGACCTCAAATCGAGGTCCAAATCCCCAAAAATTGAAAATCCTAAGTTTTACCCCAAAACACCCAATTTTCCCATGAAAACCCTTGATTTTGAATTGAAATCATGTGAAAAGATGTTATATATTGAAGAAAATAAGTTAGAAGTTGTTTACCTATGATTTGGAGAAGAACGTTTATTTAGAAAATCGCCCAAGAGAGCTTAGGGTTGGACGAAGTTTGAAAAATAAAGAAAATTTTGTCTAAGTTTGATTTTTATACAGGCGCAAGATATCGCATTTGCGATGTCAGGTTTGCAAATGCGAACTTGCAATTGCGGCCCAGGCTTCGCAAATGTGAAGGCAGGTCTACCCTGTTAACTTCGCAAATACGAACCATCGTTCGCATTTGCGATCACTGTTGGAGTCGCTTTTGCGACATGGAGCTTTGCAAATGCGAAGGTCACCCCCCCTGCACAGTCATCGCAAATGCGATGTTTAGTCGCAAATGCAAGCTCGCATTTGCGAGCCAGGCTTTGCAAATGCGAAGCCTGCAGACCTGCAACACATCAGTTGTTGCTCCTAAGTTCAGAACACTCAGCGGCCTATCCAAAACTCACCCGAGCCCTCGGGGCTCCAAACCAAACTTGCACGCAAGTCTAAAAACATCATACGGACTTGCTCATGCGATCAAATCATCAAAATAACATCAATAAATATGAATTAAACCTCAAATTTATGAAATTACTTAAGAACATCAAAATTTCCATTTTCTCAAATAAATGTCCGATTTATACTAAACGAACTCCGATTCTTACCAAACTTCACAGAATCAACTTAATTATTATATAACACCTTTACCGTGCTCCGAAAAAAAAATAAGGGCCCGATACCATCAATTTCAAACATCTTTACATTTCCAAAAACTCTTATAATTTCAGTTAAAAAATTTCTTTCAAAAATTTATTTATCGGGCTTGGGACCTCAGAATTTGATTCCGGGCATACGCCAAGTCCCATATTTTACTACGGACCCTACGAGACTATCGGATTACAGGTTTGGGTCCGTTTACCAAGAATATTGATCAAAGTCAACTTTAATCAATTTTAAAAGCCAATGTCCTTATTTTTCTTAGATTTCACATAAAAGCTTTTCGAAAATGCGCCCAGACTGCGCACGCAACTCGAGGTGAGATAAAAAGAGATTTTTAAGGCCTTGAAATACAGAATTTACTTTTCAAAATGAGTGATGACCTTTTGGGTCATCACATATGCGCACAAGTGCTAGCATGTCCCCACACTGAAAGGGAAAGTTTTGTCCTCATTAGCAATGGTCTAGCTATTAATTGGAAGCGTTTAATCAAGGATTCCACTATACCATTTTAAGTATGAACATGAGCAACCAGATGCTCAACTTTTATTCCAGTAGCCATACAATGATTAGTAAAGGTCTGAGATGTAAATTCACCAGCATTATCAAGACGAATTGTCTTAATTGCATAATCTAAAAATTGTGCTCTTAACCTTATTATTTGGGCCAACAATCTCGCAAATGTCATATTACGAGTTGACAATAAGCACACATGTGACCATCTTGTAGATGCTTTATCAAGACCATAAAATACTTGAATAGCCCACAAGGAGGGTATATATGACCACATATATCACCCTGTACACGTTCCAGAAATGCAGGGGATTCAATACCAACATTAGATGTTGATGGTTTAATAACCAATTTTCCTTGAGAACAAACAACACAAGAGAATTCCTTAAATTGAAGAATCTTCTTATTCTTCAATGTGTGCCCATTTGAATTCTCTATTATTCTGCGCATTATGTTAGAACCGGGATGGCCCCACCAACCATGCCAAATGATAAAATCATTAGAAGTAGTATACCTTTTGTTTACTATGACATGTGATTCAACCACACCAATGTTTGTGTGGTACAACTCAAAAGAAAATGCGGGGTAATTTTTTGTGCACACATTTTTCCCCCGCTTTTATTGTAGTAATATAAAGGTATTCAACCTTTCCTTCGTTAGAGGTATCAACATGGTAGCCATTTTGGCGAATAGCTTTAAAACTCAAAAAATTTCTTTGAGACTTACTACAATACAATGCATTATTAATAGTTAATATCGTTCCTCCAGGTATTAATACGGCTGCTCTTCCAGAGCCCTCAATGTGACGAACCGACCAATTGTCTCATGAGTTACCGCTCTGTTTTTCCCATTTTTGCTTCCTTATGATTTATTTATCCGTGTTAAGTGGTATCGGTTGGTCGGATCGAGTTCAGAAAGGATTTGGTAAGCTTGAGACACTTAGTCTCTTTAGAGTGAGTTTATGTTGGAAAAGTCAACAGGATATTGACTTATGTGTTAGAGGGCTTGGATGTGAGTTCTGGTGTTCGGATAGCTTCGGGAGGTGATTTGTGGCTTAGGAGCGTGGTCGGAATGAGTGTTGGAGGTTCGGAGTAGAATTAGGCTTGAATTGGCGAAGTTGATATTTTGGCGATTTCTAGTTGATAGGTGAGATTTTGATATAGGGGTTGGAATAGAATTCCGAGAGTTGTAATATCTTCATTGTGTCATTTGTGATGTGTGTGTAAAATTTCAGGTCATTCGGACGTGGTTTGGTTGGGTTTTTGATCAAAAGCGAATTTCGGAAGATTTTAGAAACTTAGGCTTGAATCCGAGGTGTTTTGGTTGATTTGGTGTTGTTTGAAGTATTTTGATGATTGGAAAAAGTTTGAATAAGGTATTGGGTCAGGTTGGTGCTTTTGGTTGAGGTCCCGGGGGCCTCGGGATGATTTCGGGTGGTCATCGGAGAAGTTGAAAGGTTATTGCAACTACTGAGATTTTTCTGCTTCTGGTGTTTTCGCACCTGCGGTTTGGGGACCGCAGGTGCGGTGTAACATGTGCGAAAGGGGAGGCGCAGATGCTGAATGGAGAGGTATAGTCAGGAATCGCAGATGCGGTAGAGGGACCGCACCTGCGGAGTCGCAGATGCGGCGAGTGGACCGCAGATGCAGTATTTGGTTCGTTAAGTTATTTCCATAGAAGCGGAGGGTGGACCGTAAATGAAGTACCGTAGAAGCGGGTTTTGGACCGCAAATACGGGTGTCCCTGGGCAGAATGTATATAAGCTTTCCTTCGTGATTTTTGAAGGTTTTCACCATTTTTTACTTCGGCATGAGAGCTTCTGGACGATTTGGAAGGGAGGGAGATTTCAAGGGAACTGAGCTAAGGTAAGGATTTTGGACCTAAAACACATTTCTATGGTAATATTTCATGGATTAAGGCTGTAATTAAAGGAATTAAATGGCTAAAAATGGAGGATTAGGGCTTAAATTTAAGAGGCCTTTAAAGGAGGATTTGAGGGGTCATTTGGACTTCGATTTTAGTGTTCTTGATATGCATAGACTCGTAGGGAGATGAGGAATCTATTGATGTAAAAATTTCTGACTTTCGAGATGTGGGTTCGGGGGTCGGGTTTTGGTAATTTCGAGATTTGTGCCCTTTATTGATTATTTTCGCTTGGACTTTGTTCCCTTAGCATACTTTGACGTCCTTGTTCTAATTTTGGATAGATTCGACATGCGTGGAGGCCGATTCGAGGGGAAAATATATTGCGAGCTAAAAAATTAGCTGGTTCGAGGTGAGTAATGATTGTAATGGTGTTTTGAGGGTTTGAAACCCCGGATTGCACATCGTAGTGCTATATTGAGGTGAGGCACACGCTTGATGACGAGCGTGGGGTCGTGCACTATTGGGGATTGTGACTTGGTCCGTCCCGATTGATGATTTTACCGTGTATTTGATTGAAAACTATTTGCTATCATCATTATTTGGGCTGAATGTCATATTGTGCCTAGTGCCAACTACTTGAACCCTTCGAGGATTTTTATTGATATTTCCTCACTGTTTTGACTTTATACTTGAACTCGGTCATGTTATTCCACTGTTTTACTACTCAACCATGTTTACTTAGTTTTAATACTTAAATGATATTTCAAATGATATTTGGGCTGAGAAACATTGTATTACTATTGCCCGAGGGGCTTGTGAGGATTTTTGACTGATTAAGGCCGAGGGCCTATGTTGTGAGGAAACACTGATTTGAGGCCGAGGGCCTGAGATATGTACGCCACAAGGTGGCTTAATTGATATGAGGCCGAGGGCCTAGTTTTGATGCCACGAGATGGCTTGTTATTGCGCTTGGGCCGTAAGGGGTCCCTCCAGGAGTCTGCACACCCCTAGTGAGTACGGGTACCCATTGTGATGTGAGATTGAGCCCGAGGGGCTGGTATTGTTTTATATGATTGCCCGAGGGGCTGGTACTGTTCTGAGATGTTGCCCGAAAGGCGGATTTGTTAATACTATGCCCGAGAGACAAGCCTTTACGTGTTTACTTTTCATAATTGACTATCAATTACCTTCTTAATCATTGAAAGGGCATTTTCATGAAGTTAAATTTTGAGTTAAAGGATTTTACCTATCTTTCACTGTTTTACTGTTTTGTAATGGTTTTACTGCTTCATTATAGAATGTTTTTTGCCCTACATGATTTCCTGCTTTCAGTCTTTATTTAGATTTGTTACTCACTGAGTTGGAGTACTCACTTTACTCCTTGCACCCCGTGTGCAGATTCAGGCGTAGCTGGTCCCGCTCCCGAGTGCTGATTCATTCTAGCTTCAGGCGGAGCTTCGAGGAGTCTTTAGGTAGCTGTTGGCGTTCACATCCTGGAGCTCCTTCCTATCTCTTTCCTTTATGTCCTTAGTTCAGTATTCAAACTCTATAGTTACATTTGAGGACTTAGTGTTGGTAGATGCTCGTGACTTATGACACCCCGATTAGGGCTGTGTTGGGTTGTACTTTCGTATTTTATTGATATAATCTGCTACTTCATATTATTAATCATGGTTTTTGCTATTTTATTGTTGATTAACTGTTTAACGTCGAATTGGGAATAGTTGGTTAGCCTTGTCTTCATGAGAGGTGCCATCACGACCGGGTCCGGGTTAGGGTCGTGACAAGTTGATATCAGAGCCTAGGTTACATAGGTCTCACGAGTCATGAGCAGGTTTAGTAGAGTCTCGCAGATCAGTACGGAGACGTCTGTATTTATCCTTAAGAGGCTGTAGAACCTTTAGAAAAAATTCATATTCTTGAAATTCTTGTTGTGCGAATTTGTTGACCCAAGTACTAAACCTTTGTTATTCTATTCTCTCACAGATGGTGAGGACGCATGCTACCAGTCGCACCTCTTTTTTGCCGCACCCGCGGGGCGCGTGGGGAGTTTTCTCCAATTGAAGGACAGTCGAAACGGGATTTATTTAGTTATTTCAGAGTCGCCACCTGGGAATTTTAAGGCGTCCCAAGTCACCAATTATAATCCCTGAATCGAGGAGAATATGACTCTGTTTATTATTCTGCGAACCAGAAATCCTGAGTAAGGAATTCTGTTAATCCGGAAGAAGGTGTTAGGCATTTCCGAATTCCGTGGTTCTAGCACGGTCGCTTAACTGTTTTTATTATTGGCTTAATTGTCTTGATTTTTATTAAATACTTTTTGTTACGTGATTTTTCTACCGCTTTTACTTATTGTGATTAAGGACCCTTCTTTGAATCGAATTACGCGTACGTATATTCGTGTTATAAATTGAAAAGATGCGGAATTGTGTCACGCGCACGTGTACACAATAACTTTTGACAATATATTTATTAAGCACATTTTTTCGAGATTGTGTTGAATCAAGAATAATTGTTTTTCTTGAATAGTGAACCGTACATCTCGGATTTTTATGAAATTGATTTAACACCTTTGGAAAAATCCTTTTATTAAATATTCGCTCGAAATTGCGCGTACACATAATCCGAAATTTTGCTTTTAAAAGTATAATCAGGGTACGCGAACGTATCCCTAATTGCGCAACATATTTGTAATGATATTATGGAATTTTCACAAAAATGTTTGTTATATCACGAGAAATCTCGTTTTAAGATATTCTTTAATTTTTTTGAAAAGAACCCACAATTTATTAAATGTTGACCATTGATTATAATTTCCGAATATAAATTATATTCATTCCAATTATTCAAATTCAAAGGACAAAATAAAAATATGATTAATACTATCTTTAAAACAAATATGACATATATATATATATATATATATATATATATATATATATATATATATATATATATATATATATATATATATGCCAAGGAATAAATTACATATGAAACTGAAAATGAATGATTCCTAAAGGAAGGAAATATTTTCCAAGAATTTTCATTATTTATTTAATGCAAATTCTATTTCTAATTACCATTGATTTAAAGTGTTGCCATTTGTGTATATACAACTCAACTTATTCTCATATACTCGTTTTAATCTTAATAGATGAAATTAATTTACTTAGTTATGCCTATGATTGAGTTAGGATAGATATAGATATAATCAAACCAATTTGATTCTCAATCTATGTGAGTTATTACTAATTATTAATTTTCACATTGTATAAGTTCCTAAGCCCTTTATTATTAAGAAAGAGAACAAGTCTTGTTGACTTAATAAAATGATATTGCGTACAATATTACTTACTATATTTGACATTTTTGAACATACGGATTATACTAACGCATCTTTCAACTATAAATTATGAACACAACCAATGTTATGCCAAAAGATGGCAAATTGCAACTAATCATCATCTAGCTTTTAAACAACAACTAATTAACTAACAAGATAAACTAATAGCATATTTTCTTTGATAATGCCATATTATGCTATACCTATCTAACAATACCATGAAGTGTAAATAAAAAAAAAACCAACTTTCTGCCATGCTTCCTATTTACACAACTCATAGATAACTAAACTAATGAAATTTGACATGGATAACATTATTACAAAGTTTTATATGAATTTCAAAATAAGACAATTAACTTGTAGCCATCGAGTCGAACTCACTACTGGTTAACCAACATGAAACTAAAGCTGAAATTTTCAACTAAAGAACTCAAATGGGTAGATGACAATATTACAATTCAAACTCTATTTATCTGTCATGTTGAATCTCTTTCCAACATAAAATTTAAAAGACATGTACCTGAAAATGAAGGTAGGAGGAGTAAATTTCAGCAGTAGCAGCAGTAACAAAATCAGTAGAATATACCGATAACACAGCAAATCTGAACAAGAATAGGATTCGAAGAGCCCAGATGCACAGTAAAAGAACTTTTAAGAAACTTCAGATTTTTAACTGAAGAATGAGATCGAACAAATCCGGACAGATTCAATACCAAGAGTAATATTTCTGATTTTTGATGTTTAGAACAAAGCAGACTGAAAACTTTCAATTTCAAGAACACAGAATCAGCTTCAATACTAATTTCCGATGTAGAATTCTGTTTTAGTGTCTCTGTTTTCCTTTCTTTCTATCTTCCTCTTCAAATTTCTGTTTCTGCTTGATTTTCCTCTTTCAATCTCCTAAAATCTGCCTTAAGCTCTATCTCTTAAACTCTCTTCTTCTGAAAACTGCCCCTATTCTCTGGAAAAAAAAACTCTCCCTAAGCTCTCTTTTTTCTGAAAAAAAAACTCTTTCTCTCTCTGAAAACTGATTTTTTTTTTCTCTCTTCAAAATCTCTTAAAGTCTGCCCTAGTCTCTCCTCCCTAAGGTCTGTCCAGCTCCTGTATTTATACAGGGCTGGTTGCACCCTTTTATCTTTTAAAAATCAGAAAGTTTTTCCATTAAAACTACTTTTGAATATTTTAAAACTAAGTGCTATTTATCCTGTTTTTCAGCAGCCCATTACCCTTTGTTTCCCATTATCCCATTTAAATTATAGCCACTAACATTCCATTATAAGCACACTATTATTATTACATTACCCTACTGTTTCATTCCTCAAATACCCCAGAAATCCTACTGTAATTCTGTTATTACTGCCTTTAAACTCAGAATTTCACAGTACAGATTTTACAATCTGTTTAAGCAGCTATAACCAATCCTAAAGTTTGGACTGAATTCTGATTAAAAAGGGTAACTCCTAACACAATTACATTTAATCAAACATTGATAGGATCATACTGAATTCAGAAACAATCATTATAGCAACATATTACACTGAGTTCAGTAACTGAGCTTTAACTTTGAACAATAAATCAAACAAACACAGGATCATTGTCAATACTGACAATGCCCTTGAAACTTTAATGTTCGGACAATAACATATATACAACACTTATTTTGACAGATTCATATAAATGTAAACAAGGGTGATTTAACTGACGAGTATTAATTTAAACTGATTATCTACAACAATTGTCCATAATTGGTCTAAAACAGTAGAAGCAGACTGTTTTTCATTAGCATTATCATAAGTGAGAATTCATAATATAACTAATCGACGAACTTAATCGAGTCGATTACTTACATTATGAACAATCACAACCAACTGAAACAGTTTCATATTTGACCATATAGACGGGCATGAGACAAAGGTGACAGAATTAATCAAATAAAATCATGAAAAATTAACAAGCTATTAAGACAAACAACAACACACGTAGAATACACAAAATAATAGAAAAAATACCTTTGAATCTTCAATTTTAATCCGACTCGAACTCAGCTTGGATTTGGATTTTTGTTTGAAATCAAACAGACCTTAGTCGAAGTATTTTCCACTGAAAATACTTTGACTAAGGTCGATTGAACCTCAATCTTTTACTCGAAATCGGAAAAATTCCAAGATTGGAAATTTTTAGGGTTTCAGGTTCTTGGATCTTAAATCCGAACATTTCTGGGCAGATTTGAAGGGAACCAAACATGATACAAGGGTGAGGGTAGCCTAGGGGTCATTTTGTGTTAGTTTGAAACGGATCTGAGTCTGTTCTTGTTTGGTTCGAATCTTCAAAAGAAGATTCGAGAAGTTCCGAACTGATTCGAACCAAACAAACGATAGATCCATACTCAGAGTGACTAGGGGAAGCTATGGTGTCGATTTGGGACTATTAGGCTTAGATCTGAACTTGGCTCGAATCTTCAAATGAAGATTCGAGAACCTTCAGGGAGATTCGAACCAAGCAGATAACATATTTGGTAGGGGAGGTTCAGGAGGTCCTAGGGTGTTAAGTTGGTGACCGGCGGCGTTGATGCCGCCGGGTTTCAGGCGAAGGGGAATAGGGGCGGCTAGGGTTAGGGGTCTGTTTGGAACGATGATGAACAGGAGCGGAGAGGGGGGAGGTGTTCAGTTAGGGGGGCCGGGGTAAGGGTTATGGGTTTATATAGGGGAATGGTGGGTGGATATTGACCATTGGATCAAGGAGAATAGATGGCCAGGATTAATTCATTAAACCAAACGACGTCGTTTGATTTAAAGTTGGGGTCGGACTGAATCGGGTCAATGGATCGGGTAAGGGTCTTGGGTTAGGGTGATGAGATCTTGGCCGTTGGTTGGATTTAATCCAACGGCCCTTGATGAGAGGTTACCAAACGACGTCGTTTGGTTCTGGCTTTGAATTGGAACGGACATGCTGTTTGGATTGGGCTGACAGGGGGGGTAAATTGATTTGGTCCTGGATTTTAATCCAGGTCCAATCTTTACAACCTGTACATTTATATATTTTTTTCAATTATTTCATTTTCTAATTTAAATTTCTAATTTTAATTATAAAACAAGTTTTACTTCACAAAAATATATTAATTATTTTATAACAGTTATTTAACACATAGACAAAATATCAATCACACAGTGAAGCATTTAAAATAGAACCAATGCATATTTTTGTGATTTTATTTAAATTATCTCTTAAATGCATAATTAAACCCTATATGCATGCAACATGTATTTTATTTTATTTTTTCATTTTATTATGACAAAGTAATCATTTAAAGACATAACACAAATATTTAACACCACGCAAAATTCAAAAATTATACAATAAAAGAAATTTATTTTATTTTTCGATTTATTTTTGGAGTAGTTTTCGTTAAGGCAAAAATTACGTGCTCACAGCTGCCCCTCTTTGTGCGGAAACTCGAAGAGTTTTCGTGCAAAGATAAAGTGAGCGGATACGAGCGATTTTTGCCCGTTCGAATACTCCGTGGGAAGCATTTTTAGAAAGATTTGACCGAACCTCTGCTTCAAAGGTTTCCTACATATCCTTGGCTATAAAGGAATCAGGTCAATGTAGTTCGGGAAGTTTTGGGTAGCTGGGACTACCGTGGGACTGTGATGTTACTGCTGCTTCGTGCTGTTTTTACTGCTTGCTGACCTCCTTATTACACCTTACTTTAAAGGAAATACAAAATTAAACTAGATTATGGTACAAGAATTATAAAAATCTTATCTAGATCATGCCCTTGTGTTTCTTGTTGTCTTGATATCTTGGTGACTCTTGGGCATTTGGCTTATTCCGTATTCTTTTTCATTATGTCCCGAATTTTCTTTTGGGACTCTTGTTGTTTCTTGCTGGGGATTCTGTTGGACTTCTCTGCTTTATTGATTCTAAGTGTGCTCCTCTTCCATATGAGCGGGCTTTTGATTTCAACATTTCAATTTCATTCCCTCGTTCTTCAGGTGGGTGCCTTGACTGTTTCTTTTCTTTCTTCATCCTCATTCTCCAGGTGGACGCCTGACTTCTTCAATTCTTTCATCCTCATTCTCCAGGTGGACGCCTGACTTCTTCAATTCTTTGTCCTCATTCTCCAGGTGGACGCCCGACTTCTTCAATTTTTCATCCTCATTCTCCAGGTGGACGCCTGACTTATTCTTTTCTTTATCCTCATTCTACAGGTGGACGCCTGACTTCTTTAATTCTTTGTCCTCATTCTCCAGGTGGACGCCTGACTTCTTCTTTCTTTATCCTCATTCTCCAGGTGGACGCCTGACTTCTTTAATTCTTTATCCTCATTCTCCAGGTGGACGCCTGACTTATTCTTTTCTTTATCCTCATTCTCCAGGTGGACGCCTGACTTCTTCAATTCTTTGTCCTCATTCTCCAGGTGGACGCCTGACTTCTTCAATTTCTTCATCCTCATTCTCCAGGTGGACGCCTGACTTCTTTAATTTTCTGTCCTCATTTTCTAGGTGGACGCCTGACTTCTTTAATTTCATCCGGCATTTCCTGACACAAATATTGTATTTGCCCCTGTTTTAAATCAAAGAAAACTTCGTTAGTTTAAAGCAGGGTGGTTGACTGGGGGTATTCTTGCCGATGGTGATGCTTCTCTTCGTTTCTCTTTGTTGCCTTAGAATGGTTGAAAAGACTGTTTTGTCTTTGTAATTGATTCTTGACTATAGGATTTCCCTCTGTATGTTTTCCTCCAAAACCTTTTAACTGTAATCATATGTCCCTTCTGACTTTGCTGATCCACTTTTGATTTCACTTTTCTTATATCTTTTATCTCCCACCTTTTGTGGCCGTACTTTGTAACCTTGAATCTTGGTAGTATACCTTGACATTCCTTCTTATTTGTTTGGAATAAAACTTATCTCAAAGCTTTTTAGAAAGGTAAGATTATTAGTGACGAAATACGTTGATTTCGATAATTATAGAATGAAAAGAAAAATCCAATTTTGGATGACTGTTTGAGAAAGAATAAAAACTTATCTGATTGGAGTTACTGGCACCAATGATCAGGGTATGCATTTCGGATTAATCAACCCAGTCTTTTAATCAATCTCCTCTCAATTGTCTTATTTTCATTTTCCCCCAAAATTTCCATAATCCAACTCCATTTTTCATTTCACAGACCTGTTGGGCTTGTAACGTCTCAAAGAGTTTTTCACCGATAAACTTTCCTCATTTGTTCATTTCTCACTTCCTTTTTGCCTTATGGTGCCTACAAAGGTTTTCACCAATAAGACTCTCTCATTTTTACTTTTCTCTCAACTTCCGTCGCCTTATGGTGCCCGTTTGGGTTTTCACCTATAAGACTCTCTCGTTTTTACTTTCTTTTCTTGTTTATACCAGAATGTTATGAACCATCTTCATTTGCTTGACTTAGCATTTTTCTAAGATTGGTCGAAAGGTCTCTCTGGTATGGGGTTAGAAATGGAAAAGCTTAAACAATTTTGGTATGTGTTTAAAATTACAACTCTTGGAATCTTTTCTTATTCCCAATACAATTCTTGCCCCAGTTCCTTGACTGGGGTCGCTTGATGTTTCTTTTTGTGCACATTTTATGTATATTGTGCACCCTATGACCGAGCCGTGAAGCGCCTACGTATCCTTCTTTGAGGAATCAGGTCAAACGTAGTTCACTACATAATAGTGATGATTTTGATTGATTTTTTTTTTTATATATTGATTCCAAGAGAGGGTAGGAAAGAAACAAGTATGGCTCAAAAGGGAAGCAAATGGTATAGTGTTTGGATAGCAGAATAAATTGCCTTTGTCATTCCAATCTTCGAAATAATGCTAAATACAAACACTCAAAAAGTTATGCATAATATCTCTTTACCGCGTCAGAATTGATCGCCATATCTATGCATTTGCCTTCAATGTCTGTTAAGCATAGTGCACCATTCGATAATACTCTGGTCACAATGAATGGTCCTTGCCAATTCGGGGCAAATTTGCCCTTTGCTTCAACCTGATGTGGAAGAATACGTTTCAGCACATGCTGACCTACTTCAAACTTCCGAGGACGCACCTTTTTGTTGTATGCTCTTTCTATTCTTCTTTGATATAATTGACCATGGCATACTGCGGTCAATCGTTTTTCATCAATCAAGTTTAACTGTTCCAGACGGGTTTTGACCCATTCATCATCATCAATCTTTGCTTCGGCGATGATCCGAAGGGAAGGAATTTCAACTTCTGCAGGAATTACTGCTTCAGTGCCATATACTAATAAATAAGGAGTGGCTCCTACTGAAGTGCGAACAGTAGTGCGGTATCCCAATAATGCAAATGGTAATTTTTCGTGCCATTGTTTTGATCCTTCTATCATTTTCCGAAGTATCTTCTTTATGTTTTTGTTGGCTGCTTCTACTGCTCCATTCGCCTTGGGCCGATATCGGGTAGAGTTGCGATGTGTAATCTTAAACTGTTGACATACTTCCTTCATTAGGTTGCTATTAAGATTAGCACCGTTATCTGTGATGATCACCTTCGGGATTCCGAATCGACATATGATATTTGAGTGGACAAAATCGACCACAGCTTTCTTGGTCACTGATTTGAATGTCTTGGCCTCAACCCATTTGGTAAAATAATCAATAGCTACCAGAATGAACCTGTGCCCATTGGATGCTGCCGGCTCAATTGGTCCAATCACATCCATGCCCCAGGCAACGAAGGGCCATGGTGCCGACATTGTGTGCAACTCGGATGGTGGAGAATGAATCAAATCTCCGTGTATTTGGCATTGATGACACTTGCGCACAAAACTGATACAATCTCGCTCCATGGTAAGCCAATAGTAACCAGCTCGGAGGATTTTCTTTGCCAACACATATCCACTCATGTGGGGTCCGCAAACTCCTGAATGTACTTCAGACATGACAGTTGTAGCTTGTCTGGCATCTATGCATCTTAATAATCCAAGATCTGGTGTTCTTTTATACAAAACTCCTCCGCTTAAGAAGAATCCATTTGCTAATCGCCTAATGGTCCTCTTTTGATCTCCTGTGGCTTGTGCAGGATATATCCCCATTCTGATATACTCCTTAATGTCGTGGAACCATGGTTCACCATCAAATTCTTCTTCAACCATATTGCAATAAGCGTGCTGATCGTGGACTTGAATATGTATTGGATCTACATAAGCTTTGTCCGGATGGTGCAACATTGATGCTAGGGTAGCTAATGCATCGGCAACCTCATTATGGATTCTTGGAATATGTTGGAATTCCACTGATTGAAACCGCTGACAAAGATCATGTAGACATTGCCGGTATGGGATGAGCTTTAAATCTCGGGTCTCCCATTCTCCTTGAATTTGATGTACCAAAAGATCCGAATCTCCCATGACTAAGATTTCTCGGATACCCATGTCTGCAGCTAGCCTTAACCCCAAAATGCAAGCTTCATATTCAGCCATATTATTGGTGCAATAAAATCGTAATTGAGCCGTAACAGGATAGTGATGCCCTGTTTCAGAAATGATTACAGCTCCTATCCCAACTCCTTTCATGTTAGCGGCTCCATCAAAGAAAAGTTTCCGGCCATACTTTTCAATTTGCTCCACCTCGTCGATATGCATTGTTTCTTCATCAGGAAAATAAGTCTTCAACGGCTCATATTCCTCATCGACCGGGTTTTCGGCTAAATGATCGGCCAGTGCTTGAGCCTTCATTGCAGTTCGAGTCACATAGATGATGTCGAATTCCGTGAGCAATATCTGCCACTTTGCAAGTCTTCCCGTTGGCATAGGCTTTTGAAAAATGTATTTCAATGGATCCAACCGAGAAATGAGGTAAGTAGTATAGGATGACAAATAGTGTTTCAATTTTTGAGCTACCCATGTTAGGGCGCAACATGTCTTTTCCAGATGAGTATACTTAACCTCATAAGCTGTGAACTTCTTGCTAAGGTAGTAGATGGCTTGTTCTTTTCTGCCAGTGAGGTCATGTTGCCCCAATACACAACCAAATGAATTTTCCAAAACCGTTAAGTAAAGAATCAAAGGTCTTCCTGGCTCTGGCGGGACCAACACGGGTGGGTTTGACAAGTACCTTTTTATTTCGTCGAACGCTTCTTGACACTCATCGGTCCATTTGACTGCAGCATCCTTTTTTAACAATTTGAAAATTGGCTCACAGGTTGTTGTGAGCTGAGCAATAAACCTGCTGATATAATTTAACCTCCCCAACAAACTCATTACTTCAGTTTTGTTTTTTGGAGGTGGCAGTTCTTGGATGGCTTTAATCTTTGACGGATCTAGCTCGATGCCTCGTCGACTGACTATGAATCCCAACAATTTTCCGGATGGAACTCCAAATGCGCATTTGGCAGTGTTAAGCTTGAGGTTGTATCTGCGAAGTCTCAAGAAAAACTTCCTCAAATCCCCAACGTGGTCGGCCTGATGCTTTGATTTTATGATCACATCATCCACGTACACCTCAATTTCCTTGTGTATCATATCATGAAACACTGTGGTCATTGCTCTCATATAGGTTGCCCCGGCGTTCTTTAAACCGAATGGCATTACCCGATAGCAATAAGTTCCCCATGGTGTGATGAATGCCGTCTTTTCTGCATCTTCTTCATCCATTAGAATTTGATGATACCCGGCATAACAATCCACGAAAGACCCTATATCATGCTTGGCGCAATTGTCGATCAAAATATGGATATTGGGTAATGGGAAATTATCCTTTGGACTTGCTTTGTTGAGATTGCGATAGTCGACGCATACTCTAATTTTGCCGTCTTTCTTTGGCACAGGAACGACATTAGCCAACCAAACAGGATATCGAGTGACTCGAATGACCTTTGCTTCCAATTGTTTGGTGATTTCTTCCTTAATTCTCATACTCATATCAGGCTTGAATTTTCTCAGCCTCTGCTTGACAGGAGGCACCGTTGGATCGGTGGGCAATTTGTGGACCACTAAATCAGTGCTCAAGCCCGGCATGTCGTCATACGACCATGCAAAAACATCTTTGAATTCTATGAGTGCTTTAATTAACTCTTCTCGGATCTTTGGTTCGAGATGGACACTTATTTTAGTTTCCCGGACATTACTCGTGTCCCCTATATTGACGTCCTCGGTATCACTCAAGTTAGGTTTGATTTTTTCCTCAAAGTGAATTAACTCTTTACTAATCTCTTCAAAAACCTCATCTTCATCATATTCTGATTCATAATCACAATATATTTCTTGAATTAATATTTCGGAACCAGATTGATTTTTAAGACTGGGCTGAGGATTCCTCATGCATGCCATATCACTAGAGCCAGCGTAAAAGGAACTGTACAAGAAAGAAGAAAAAAGAAAAAAGAAAAGAAAGCTATTAGGAATGATAAGAAAAAGGAAACTGCTTTTTATTGGATGATGAAAGATAACAAGGTTTTGCACACTTCAAACCGACTGTAAAATAAACTTTGGGATTACAACCTTGAAATAACCCAAACAAACTGAAAGAAAATCAAAATAAACTACCAAGACTCCTTTCGAATTGGGAGAGGAGTGGCTTTCCAATTATTGAGCTTTGTTTCTGGCCCAATGAATTGAACTTCTGCGTTGCTACACCCTTCTCCGCTTTCCAACATATTCACATCACTAAACAATTTCTCGAACCTTTCAATTAATTCCTTCTCAGGATTGACCCGGGATTTAGGAATTGTTGTTATCGGGCGATTTTTAGCGCCGGTCTTGACAAAAGACTTTGACAGATGTGGTACTGGTTTTGGAAGAACCCATGCTTGGTGTTTCAACTTCCTGGCCCTTATCATGTCGTTGGCGGTGGGTATGAACCCTAAACCGAATGTTCCCCAGTTCTCGGGGAGAGATACTGGTTGTACAATTCCTTGCAGAGATAAGCCCAGACCTTTGCCGGGTATAAAGCCATTCTTTAACATTTCATAAGCTATCATGACTGATGCAGAGGATATCCTTGGATTCGGAAGGTATTTCCCTTTTGGAATTTTCTCTATCGACACTGTGTTTGTCACTTGGTATATCCATGGTCCCTGGTCATTTTCTGTTCCCTCGACCGGTACAATGGTACTGCTGTGATCATTTAAACTTTCTTCTCCATACACGACTACTTCTTGATGATCCCATTCAAACTTGACAGCCTGATGTAGTGTTGACGGGACTGCTTTAGCAGCATGGATCCATGGTCGACCCAATAACAAGTTGTAAGAAACAGATATGTCCAACACTTGGAATTCCATTGTGAATTCAACTGGCCCTATAGTTAGTTCCAACATTATGTCGCCAAATGAATCTCTGCTTCCACCGTCAAATCCTCGTACGCAGATACTATTCTTGTGGATCCTCTCCTCTTTAATTTTTAATTTGTTTAAAGTGGAGAGAGGGCATATGTTTGCACTGGACCCATTGTCAACCAATACCCGGGTTACTACGGAGTTTTCACATTTCACGGTGAGGTAAAGAGCTCTGTTGTGCTCGGTACCTTCCACAGGTAATTCATCATCAGCAAATGTAATTCTGTTTGTCTCAAAGATTCTGTTGGCTATTTTGCCCAAATGATTTACAGAGATCTTTTCAGGAACATGAGCTTCATTCAGGATTTTCATCAACGCCAGACGGTGTTCCTCTGAATGGATCAGTAATGACAACAATGAAATTTGAGCGGGGGTCTTCTTTAATTGATCCACAACAGAATAATCATGGAGTTTCATTTTTCTTAAAAACTCCTCCGCCTCTTCTTCCGTCACAGCTCTCTTTGTTGGCATTGGATTGTTTTTAGTTTTTCTCAGCTCTTCGGGAGTAAAACATCTTCCCGAACGAGTCAAGCCTTTCACCTCACACACTTCTTCCTTGATTTCTTTGCCTTTGTACATTACAGTCACTCGTTCGTAGTTCCATGGGATGGCTTTGTTGTTGATGATCGGCAGCTGGATTACAGGTGCAATAATAACCTGATCTGTACGTGCTCCTTCCACGAATACAATGGGTTTGTTAGCAACCCCTGGTACTATCACTTTCAGCCTTTCTTGTCTTGTGGCAACTTTGCTTGATGATACCTCATTGACTATCATAGACGGTTCATCACCATTTTTGTTCTTCTTAGACACCGGCTTCTCCTCCATTAACTGCTTATCTGGCTTGGTTTCATGAGTTTTGATCATCATGACAGTTTGTGACGGCTTCTTTGTCCCTCCATCAGCTTGTATGATTTCTATCATGTTAGCCTCTTGATGGGCTGGCATTGGATTTCTATTGATATTTGGAGCTTCGGGGTTTTGAACCTCGATTTTATTAGTATCAATCAGCTCTTGTATTGCATTTTTCAAATGCCAACATTTCTCCGTATCATGGCCTGGTGCACCGGAGCAATATTCACAGCTAATGGTGTAATCCAGATTCTTTGGTGGAGGATTGGGTAGTTTGGATTGTATTGGTCTCAGCATGTCTAGCTGTCTCAGCCTGTGGAACAGACTAGTGTAAGACTCTCCCAATGGAGTGTAAGTTTTCTTTTTCTGTTCCCTTTCTCCCCTGAATGCTGGCCTAGGCCTAAAACCTGGTCCGGGATAGGCTCGTGGGTAAGTATTTGGTGTGACAGGAGCACGCCAATTGGTGTGAACAGGTGGCTGATTGTATGTTTGAGCATGGTTAATGGCAAAATGAGGCTCTGAAGGGTGATAGTAGTGTTGGGATGAATCATGGTGGTAAGCTGATTGGCGAGATCATTGTTGATTATAGTAAAGCGGTGAACCTCTGGGTCCCGGCCAAATTCCTGAATCAACTACGGCTGCTTCCTCCCTTTTCTTTCTTCCGATTCCTCCTACCCCGCCTTGAATAGCTTGAGTAGTTGCCTTAATTGCTGAATAGCTCATGATTTTATTTGTCTTGAGGCCTTCTTCCACCATACCTCCCATCTTCACTACTTCGTTGAATGATTTTCCAACCGCTGAAACCAAGTGGGCATAGTAAGTTGGTTCCAAGGCTTGGAGGAAGTAGTCTACCATTTCGCTCTCCTTCATAGGAGGATCTACTCTTGCTGCCTGTTCTCTCCACCGAAAACCATACTCTCTGAAACTTTCATTGTGTTTCTTCTCAAATTTGGTCAAAGATAATCGATCTGGGATGATTTCCAGATTGTATTGGAAATGGTATGCGAATGCCTGTGCCAGGTCATCCCAGGTGTACCATCTTCCATGGTCCTGGCGTGTATACCACTCCAAAGCTGATCCGCTTAGACTTTGACTGAAGTATGCCATTAATAATTCATCCTTTCCCCCAGCTCCTCGCATCTTGCTACAGAAACCCCTTAAGTGGGCTACTGGGTCGTCGTGCCCGCTGTATAGGTCAAATTTGGGCATCTTGAAGCCAACTGGCAATTGTACATTGGGGAATAAGCATAAATCTTTGTAGGCTACACTGACTTGCCCACCTAATCCTCGCATGTCTCTGAACGATTGTTCTAGACTCTTGACCTTCCGGAACATCTCTTCTTGCTCAGCATTTTTGGCTGGCTTGTCAATTTCGGTTGGGAGATCAAAATGAGGAGTGGTTGAATGAATTTCGGAGGCTTTGAGGGTGGGCTCCGGAGGGTAATATTGGTTGTCCTGGGCCTGGAATGTAGGCTCACTAGGAGATTTGTGAAATGTAGCAGGGGGAGGTGCTACGAAAACAGGAGTCATAGGTGGAGGAAGGTACGGAACTGGCTTTGGAGGTGGAGACTGTGGTGTCTGAGAGGTAGTGCCTCGGTAGTGCTGATAAATGGGAAAACTTGGGGATAATTCAGTGGTGATATTATCCTGAGTTTGGGTCTTTGATGGAGCAGGGTTATTTGGGTAAGATGGGGGTAATTGTCCTGTAGACCAAGCTTGGTACATCTCAGCCATTTGCTGCTTGAGCTTAAACATTTCTTCTTTCATTTTCCCAACATCCATTTCTTCTATTTCCATACCTGTGTCAACATCTGGAATAGACATACTTTCGGGTATTGGTCCTTTTGATCTTGTGTGATAGTGATAATATGCCAGTATACTCTTTAGAGAAACTAACTGCTTGAATTCTGAAAATGAACAAACTTGTTAGTTGTGAGAGTTTAACACATATATAATCGCACGTTGAGATACAATGCTCTTAGACAAATAATCCCTTTCTATTATGCATTTGCTCGGCTGCTTGTGTCGTCCCAGCCCTCTTGAAATTGTTATTCATTTTTATTTATTATATATATCTTTTATCGTGGTGGTCGAATCTGAGAGATTGCCTACGTATCATGTTCTTACATGAATTAGACCTTGCGTAGTTCGGACACAAAGACAATCTTTTTTTATTCAATACACAAAGATGGAATTACATTTGAAAACTTTAAGAAAATGGCTTGACGACACACACACTTAAATCAAAATAAAAAGATACAATTCATAACATCTCACAACATGCCCCACTTTCCATTTTTGTTGTCAAATATTGGATTATCTGCTCAATGTGGTGCTTGACCCGGATGGCCTCCCAGCGTACGATACATCCTTTCCAACTCTATTGCTAGATGACGAGCAAAAGTGGGCGCATGCTCTGTAAACGCTTCATAATCCATTCCTTGGCAGTTTACATAACTTTGAGATGTGAAGACTGCCAGGTCGTGGATTTGTGCCCTGAAACCTTGGAGACGTTGGTCTTGGTCTTGCAATTGCTGCTGACGAGTGGTGGCTATATCTCTGACACGGTTCTCACGATCTAGAGCTGATTCTAACAAAGCTCGGAGTCTGGCCTGCTCTAATCTTGCTTGCGCTCTTTCCCTGTCGAGGTCTGCTTGTTGGTGTTCTTTGTTGCATCTTCTTGCCTCTTCTAGTTGTGCACGAAGCTGGTCTTCTGATCGCATCCAATAGTCTTTTTCCTTATTGAATTGTGCCTTGTCTTTTTCGGACTGCCTATCTTGGCGTTCCTTGTTAGATCTGGCTTCTTCGTTTAATTGTTGGATCTTTTCTTTTGCTTTGCTCAATGCCCTTTCATTTTCCGCAAGAATGAAATCATAATCTTGCATTCTTTCAAAGAGATTGGCGATGGTTTTTTGATCCTTCCAGCTCCTCTTTGGCGTTTCAGAAATCCTTTTCATTTTTTGGAATCGAGCATGAAGATTTTCATTCTCACAAGATAGACTCTTTTTCTCGCCTTCGGCTTCTTGTTCTTGCAAATCTTTCTCCAAACTGAGGCTTCTTAGATTTTCTTTTAGGGCATGGATAGTTGCTTTGTACCCTTTTTCTTTTTCTCCCCAGATCAACCGCTCTTGGATTTTATCATTGAAGTTTTGAACATGGGGTCTTTTTGTTGGCCTTTTTAGCTCAGGTTCTGGTACATCATCCACGCGAGACCGTTTTTCGAACCACCTTGCATATCCAGGATTCATCTCACCCTTTGTAGTGTCTGGGACTTGAGTATCACTTTTCAAGTATCGACATCCATTCCACATCTGCTGAAGTAGAGCTTCGGGAATAGTGGCTTCTGGGTGTAATTCGATTACTTGCATACTCAAATCTTCATCATCAGGAACTATTTGATATCTCCCTAGTTGCCTTAAGACTCTTAGTGGTGCATATGGCTGAATGCTTCTTAATCCCAATAGTAGTAGATAACTATTTGAGGTTGACATATGTATTACTTCCCTCATCGGGAGCCATCCCAGAGTCCATTCAATTTGATTTGCCGTTAAAGCCTTTAGATGAGATACCCATGCTTCTATCCCTTCTGGAGCTTGATAATTTTTTGTTCTTTCCTCATAGCTCTCGATGCAATTATCATTTTTTGACCCATATTGTATGATCTTGGGCTGTTGTTGGAGATGCTCCATCACCCACATTTGCAACAAAATTTTGCATCCTTCGAAGACCGTTGCTCCTGATTTACATAAAGTCAGAGCCCGATAAATATCTGATAGAATGATGGGGACAAGGGTGTGATTTTCTTTGGTGGTAAGGATTTGCACAACTTTTGCGGTGCGAATATCAATTGTTCGCTCTTTATTTGGGAAGACCATGACTCCTAGAAAAGCCACCATGAAAGCAAATCGACGGTGAATCTGCCAAGTGTCTTTGTTTTGCTTATTAGTAAGGCCTTTTTCATGAATTTCAAACCCATCTGATTTTCCGAACCTTGAATACAAAAAGTTGAAGGAACAACATCCATTGATGACATTGCTTTTCCTGATTTGACTGCTGATGTTCAGAAGACCGAAGAATCGATGTACCGAAGGAGCCTTTGTGAATATCAAGCTTTGATTTCTTAAACTTCCGTCAAAACCAGCATATCCAGCTATCTCCTCTAATGTAGGAGTAAGCTCGAAGTCAGAGAAACGAAAAACATTGTGAACAGGATCCCAGAAAGTTACTAACGCCGCAATCAGATCATCACGGGGTTTAACTTTCATAATGTCCGTGAGATTTCCCAAATGCTTGACGACCCATTTTTGACCGTCTTCGCCTAAATCATACCACCACATTTGAAGCTGACATAGAAATTCTTCCGTACTTGTGGATGAGGGGCTTTGTGTGATGCTCATTTTGTATCTGAAATTTAATTTTGATAAAGTCAAAATTCATTTTTGAAAATTTATACTAAAAAAAATAATTTTCGAAAATTATTATTATTATTTTTTTTATTATTATTATTTATTAAATACCTTTATTTCAAGATTTAAAACCTTTTCTCCCTTTTTTTTCGAAATTTAAAACAACTCATTTTATTCCTTTCTTCTTACCATGATTTTATTTAAGCTGGTCAACAAGCATGTTCGAGGCAAATGAATGCACAAGTAACAAGTAGGATGCATCATGATGGTCTTTTTATTTTGGGTTCACCTGTCCTAGACAGACCCAACCCCTGTGTTGAGTCTCCAAGGCCAAATGCATATGATGCAAATATTCGTTCCTACTAGGGATCCGGTACATGGCTGAGTTATTCTAAGTGTAAAACCTTAGGTTGATTGTTCTAAACCTGGCTTACCCAAACGGACAGTTTGAGCCGAAGCGGGGGCAACGTACCGGGAGCACGAAAGTCTGCCCGGCCTAGTTACTTGTCCCAACTCCGTCTTATTTGGTATGACTTTAACAGAAAGGTGGGTCACGCGCACGTGTACACCATAAATTCAGAAGACTCAGAAAGAAGGGGGTTTCGTAGCAGTTGTACAATTCAAATAATATTAAAGCGGTAAACAGCAACATTTAGCACATTAGCATATAAACAGTTGAAAATCTCATAGTAAATAAAGCCAATTAACACAGATATTTTAAGCTCGAATTCTTTAAACCCTGAACCAATGGTTCTGGGTTACAGTTTGTTTAGTTCCCCAGCAGAGTCGCCAGAGCTGTCGCACCTCCTTTTTGCCGCGCCCGCGGGGCGCGTGGGGAGTTTTCTCCAATTGAAGGACAGTCGAAACGGGATTTATTTAGTTATTTCAGAGTCGCCACCTGGGAATTTTAAGGCGTCCCAAGTCACCAATTATAATCCCTGAATCGAGGAGAATATGACTCTGTTTATTATTCTGCGAACCAGAAATCCTGAGTAAGGAATTCTGTTAATCCGGAAGAAGGTGTTAGGCATTTCCGAATTCCGTGGTTCTAGCACGGTCGCTTAACTGTTTTTATTATTGGCTTAATTGTCTTGATTTTTATTAAATACTTTTTGTTACGTGATTTTTCTACCGCTTTTACTTATTGTGATTAAGGACCCTTCTTTGAATCGAATTACGCGTACGTATATTCGTGTTATAAATTGAAAAGATGCGGAATTGTGTCACGCGCACGTGTACACAATAACTTTTGACAATATATTTATTAAGCACATTTTTTCGAGATTGTGTTGAATCAAGAATAATTGTTTTTCTTGAATAGTGAACCGTACATCTCGGATTTTTATGAAATTGATTTAACACCTTTGGAAAAATCCTTTTATTAAATATTCGCTCGAAATTGCACGTACGCATAATCCGAAATTTTGCTTTTAAAAGTATAATCAGGGTACGCGAACGTATCCCTAATTGCGCAACATATTTGTAATGATATTATGGAATTTCCACAAAAATGTTTGTTATATCACGAGAAATCTCGTTTTAAGATATTCTTTAATTTTTTGGAAAAGAACCCACAATTTATTAAATGTTGACCATTGATTATAATTTCCGAATATAAATTATATTCATTCCAATTATTCAAATTCAAAGGACAGAATAAAAATATGATTAATACTATCTTTAAAACAAATATGACATATATATATATATATATATATATATATATATATATATATATATATATATATATATGCCAAGGAATAAATTACATATGAAACTGAAAATGAATGATTCCTAAAGGAAGGAAATATTTTCCAAGAATTTTCATTATTTACTTAATGCAAATTCTATTTCTAATTACCATTGATTTAAAGTGTTGCCATTTGTGTATATACAACTCAACTTATTCTCATATACTCGTTTTAATCTTAATAGATGAAATTAATTTACTTAGTTATGCCTATGATTGAGTTAGGATAGATATAGATATAATCAAACCAATTTGATTCTCAATCTATGTGAGTTATTACTAATTATTAATTTTCACATTGTATAAGTTCCTAAGCCCTTTATTATTAAGAAAGAGAACAAGTCTTGTTGACTTAATAAAATGATATTGCGTACAATATTACTTACTATATTTGACATTTTTGAACATACGGATTATACTAACGCATCTTTCAACTATAAATTATGAACACAACCAATGTTATGCCAAAAGATGGCAAATTGCAACTAATCATCATCTAGCTTTTAAACAACAACTAATTAACTAACAAGATAAACTAATAGCATATTTTCTTTGATAATGCCATATTATGCTATACCTATCTAACAATACCATGAAGTGTAAATAAAAAAAAAACCAACTTTCTGCCATGCTTCCTATTTACACAACTCATAGATAACTAAACTAATGAAATTTGACATGGATAACATTATTACAAAGTTTTATATGAATTTCAAAATAAGACAATTAACTTGTAGCCATCGAGTCGAACTCACTACTGGTTAACCAACATGAAACTAAAGCTGAAATTTTCAACTAAAGAACTCAAATGGGTAGATGACAATATTACAATTCAAACTCTATTTATCTGTCATGTTGAATCTCTTTCCAACATAAAATTTAAAAGACATGTACCTGAAAATGAAGGTAGGAGGAGTAAATTTCAGCAGTAGCAGCAGTAACAAAATCAGTAGAATATACCGATAACACAGCAAATCTGAACAAGAATAGGATTCGAAGAGCCCAGATGCACAGTAAAAGAACTTTTAAGAAACTTCAGATTTTTAACTGAAGAATGAGATCGAACAAATCCGGACAGATTCAATACCAAGAGTAATATTTCTGATTTTTGATGTTTAGAACAAAGCAGACTGAAAACTTTCAATTTCAAGAACACAGAATCAGCTTCAATACTAATTTCCGATGTAGAATTCTGTTTTAGTGTCTCTGTTTTCCTTTCTTTCTATCTTCCTTTTCAAATTTCTGTTTCTGCTTGATTTTCCTCTTTCAATCTCCTAAAATCTGCCTTAAGCTCTATCTCTCAAACTCTCTTCTTCTGAAAACTGCCCCTATTCTCTGAAAAAAACTCTCCCTAAGCTCTCTTTTTTCTGAAAAAAAAACTCTTTCACTCTCTGAAAACTGATTTTTTTTTTCTCTCTTCAAAATCTCTTAAAGTCTGCCCTAGTCTCTCCTCCCTAAGGTCTGTCCAGCTCCTGTATTTATACAGGGCTGGTTGCACCCTTTTATCTTTTAAAAATCAGAAAGTTTTTCCATTAAAACTACTTTTGAATATTTTAAAACTTAGTGCTATTTATCCTATTTTTCAGCAGCCCATTACCCTTTGTTTCCCATTATCCCATTTAAATTATAGCCACTAACATTCCATTATAAGAACACTATTATTATTACATTACCCTACTGTTTCATTCCTCAAATACCCCAGAAATCCTACTGTAATTATGTTATTACTCCCTTTAAACTCAGAATTTCACAGTACAGATTTTACAATCTGTTTAAGCAGCTATAACCAATCCTAAAGTTTGGACTGAATTCTGATTAAAAAGGGTAACTCCTAACACAATTACATTCAATCAAACATTGATAGGATCATACTGAATTCAGAAACAATCATTATAGCAACATATTACACTGAGTTCAGTAACTGAGCTTTAACTTTGAACAATAAATCAAACAAACACAGGATCATTGTCAATACTGACAATGCCCTTGAAACTTTAATGTTCGGACAATAACATATATACAACACTTATTTTGACAGATTCATATAAATGTAAACAAGGGTGATTTAACTGACGAGTATTAATTTAAACTGATTATCTACAACAATTGTCCATAATTGGTCTAAAACAGTAGAAGCAGACTGTTTTTCATTAGCATTATCATAAGTGAGAATTCATAATATAACTAATCGACGAACTTAATCGAGTCGATTACTTACATTATGACCAATCACAACCAACTGAAACAGTTTCATATTTGACCATATAGACGGGCATGAGACAAAGGTGACAGAATTAATCAAATAAAATCATGAAAAAATTAACAAGCTATTAAGACAAACAACAACATACGTAGAATACACAAAATAATAGAAAAAATACCTTTGAATCTTCAATTTTAATCCGACTCGAACTCAGCTTGGATTTGGATTTTTGTTTGAAATCAAACAGACCTTAGTCGAAGTATTTTCCACTGAAAATACTTTGACTAAGGTCGATTGAACCTCAATCTTTTACTCGAAATCGGAAAAATTCCAAGATTGGAAATTTTTAGGGTTTCAGGTTCTTGGATCTTAAATCCGAACATTTCTGGGCAGATTTGAAGGGAACCAAACATGATACAAGGGTGAGGGTAGCCTAGGGGTCATTTGGTGTTAGTTTGAAACGGATCTGAGTCTGTTCTTGTTTGGTCCGAATCTTCAAAAGAAGATTCGAGAAGTTCCGAACTGATTCGAACAAAACAAACGATAGATCCATACTCAGAGTGACTAGGGGAAGCTATGGTGTCGATTTGGGACTATTAGGCTTAGATCTGAACTTGGCTCGAATCTTCAAATGAAGATTCGAGAACCTTCAGGGAGATTCGAACCAAGCAGATAACATATTTGGATAGAGGAGGTTCGAGGGGTTCTGGGGTGTTATTTTGGTGACCGGCGGCGTTGATGCCGCCGGGTTTCAGGCGAAGGGGAATAGGGGCAGCTAGGGTTAGGGGTCTGTTTGGAACGATGATGAACAAGAGCGGGGAGGGGGGGTGTTCAGTTAGGGGGGCCGGGGTAAGGGTTATGGGTTTATATAGGGGAATGGTGGGTGGATATTGACCATTGGATCAAGGAGAATAGATGGCCAGGATTAATTCATTAAACCAAACGACGTCGTTTGGTTTAAAGTTGGGGTCGGACTGAATCGGGTCAATGGATCGGGTAAGGGTCTTGGGTTAGGGTGATGAGATCTTGGCCGTTGGTTGGATTTAATCCAACGGCCCTTGATGAGAGGTGACCAAACGACGTCGTTTGGTTCTGGCTTTGAATTGGAACGGACAGGCTGTTTGGATTGGGCTGACTGGGGGGGGGTAAATTGATTTGGGCCTGGATTTTAATCCAGGTCCAATCTTTACAACCTGTACATTTATATATTTTTTTTCAATTATTTCATTTTCTAATTTAAATTTCTAATTTTAATTATAAAACAAGTTTTACTTCACAAAAATATATTAATTATTTTATAATAGTTATTTAATACATAGACAAAATATCAATCACACAGTGAAGCATTTAAAATAGAACCAATGCATATTTTTGTGATTTTATTTAAATTATCTCTTAAATGCATAATTAAACCCTATATGCATGCAACATGTATTTTATTTTATTTTTTCATTTTATTATGACAAAGTAATCATTTACAGACATAACACAAATATTTACCACCACGCAAAATTCAAAAATTACACAATAAAAGAAATTTATTTTATTTTTTGATTTATTTTTGGAGTAGTTTTCGTTAAGGCAAAAATCACGTGCTCACACTACCGGTCAGGGTGAATGACCCCCAGTACCACTAGCTATGGCCACTAGAGGCCAAGGAGTCGGTTGTGGTCGTGGTAGGGGCAGAGCAGCTAGAGAAGCACCTGCCGATACACCAGCTGCCTCAATTTAGGACCAGGTCCCAGCTATGGACGCTCCAACAGCACCAGTTCAGGCACCAGCTATGCCTATTGTGATTTCGGGTCTTCAGGAGGCCTTGGCACAGATCTTATCAGTTTGCACTGGCCTGGCTCAGGCGGTTTCAACCACTACAGCCGCAGCTACTTTACAGGCCAGGGGAGGCAATCATACTCCCTCCGCTAGCACACCTGAGCAGGTCGTGCAAGGACTTCAGACACTGGAGGTGCATCCAGCCCAGCCGATTGCAGCTGCTTTGGACTATGTGGTTCCTGTCATGTCGGAGGATGAGCATCGTAGGTTGGAGAGATTTAGTAGATTGCAGCCTCCGACCTTTAGTGGCGCAGAGGGCGAGGATGCCCAGGGCTTTTTGGATAAGTGTTAGAGGATGCTTCGTACTGTCGGTATTCTGGAGACCAGTGGAGTCGCTTTTACCACCTATCAGTTTTTAGGAGATGCTTTCACTTGGTGGGAGGATTTTTAGAGGCGTAGGAATGTTGGTGCAGCACCCCTTTCCTAGCAGCAGTTCTCCGTTCTCTTCTTGGGGAAATATGTATCGCAGTCCCGCAGAGAGGAGCTGCGTAGGCAGTTTGAGTGGTTGCGATAGGGGGATATGACTGTGTCACAGTATTAGTCGAGGTTTTCTGAGTTGGCTCGTCATCCCATTTGGTTGGTTCTGACATATCGAGAGAGGATTAGGAGGTTTGTTGATGGTCTTACTTATCAGCTCCATATTCTCATGACTAGGGAGAAGGTGACTGGTGTCACATTCGAGGAGGTTGTTGATATCGCCTGTGATATTGAGTGTGTTCGCCGTCAGGAGCGAGAGAAGAGGGAGGCCAAGAGGCCTCGAGGATCTGGCAGCTATAGTGGTGCTCCTTCGAGGGGCCAGTTTCAGCACAGCAGAGGCCGTTCATTCAGGCCTGCACAGTCAGCTTGCCTAGGTTATCGTGGGGCATCTTCGGGTCATGGTTATCATGGATCTAAGCAGGCCCAGTCATCACTCAGCGCCCGTCTAGCTCAGAGTTGATCTCGTGCTCCCTCAGCTTAGGGCTCTTCTATGCCGAGTGCATCTGCTAGTCACTCCGGTGCGAGGGGTTCCCTTTAGTCCCCTTCTCCAGCACCTGGGAGTTATTTTGAGTGTGGTGAGATGGGTCACATGTGGAGGCAGTGTCCTCGTCGTGTTGCTAGTTCGTCCCAACTAAGGGGTCAGTCATCAGCTTTGGTGCTAGTTTCTTCACCACCACCCGCTCAGCCAGCTAGGGGTGGAGGTCAGTCAGCCAGGGGTCGCCCTAGAGGGGGAGGTTGATCAGGGGGTGGTCAAGCCTGTTTCTATGCACTCTTAGGCAGACCCGATGTTATCGCTTCAGGTGCTGTTATTACAGGTATTGTTTCAGTATGCCACAGAGATGCCTCTGTATTATTTGATCCCAGTTCCACCTTTTCTTATGTGTCATTGTATTTTGCTCGTTATTTGGGTACGCCCCGTGAGTTTCTTGCTTTATCTGTTCATGTATCCACCCCGATGGGCGATACTATTATTGTAGACCGTGTGTACCGGTCGTGTGTGATGACTATTGGGGGTTTGGAGACCCGAGTGGATCTAATGCTATTGAGCATGGTTGATTTTGATGTCATTTTGGGCATGGATTAGTTATCTTCGTCTCGTGCTATTTTGGATTGTCATGCTAAAACAGTCACATTAGCGATGCCGGGTATGCCACAGATCGAGTGGCGAGGTATGACTGATTATGTTTATAGTAGAGTGATCTCTTTCTTGAAGTCCCATCATATAGTTGGGAAGGGTTGTCTTTCATATCTAGCATTTGTGGGGGATGTCGGAGCTGAGACTCCCAGTATTGATTCTGTTCCAGTTGTAAGGGATTTTCCCAAAGTGTTTCCTGCAGACCTACCGGGCATGCCACCGGACAAGGATATTGATTTTGGTATTAACCTGATGCCGGGCACTCAGCCCATTTCTATTCCGCCATATTGTATGGCACCAGCATAGTTGAAGGAATTAAAGGAGCAGCTTCAAGAACTCCTAGATAAGGGGTTCATTCGGCCTAGTATGTCACCTTGGGGTGCGCCGGTTCTGTTTGTGAAGAAGAATGATAGCACAATGACAATGTGCATTGATTATAGGCAATTAAACAAGGTAATAGTTAAGAACAAGTATCTTTTGCCTTGCATTGATGATCTATTCGACCAGCTTCAGGGAGCGAGGGTGTTCTCCAAGATTGATCTCCATTCAGGTTATCACCAGTTGAAGATCAGGGACTCGAATATTCTTAAAACAGATTTCAAGACCTGATACGGTCATTATGAGTTATTGGTAATGTCTTTTGGGCTGACCAATGCCCCAGCAGTGTTCATGCATTTGATGAACAGTGTGTTACAACCTTATATTGACTCGTTTGTCATAGTCTTCATTGATGATATTCTGGTATATTCGCGTAGTCAAGAGGAGCACACAGAACATTTGAGAGTTGTGTTGCAAAGATTAATAGAGGAGAAACTTTATGCAAAATTCTCCAAGTGTGGGTTTTGGCTCAGTTCTGTGGATTTCTTGGGGCACGTGGTGTCCAGCGAGGGTATTCAGGTTGATCCGAAGAAGATAGAGGCAGTTCAGAGTTGGCCCAAACCGTCCTCAGCCACAGAGATTCACGGTTTTTTTGGTTTTGCAAGCTATTATTGCCGGTTTGTTCAGGGATTCTCATCTATCGCATCGCCCTTGACCAAGTTGACTCAGAAGCATGCTTCATTTGTATGGTTAGATACGTGTGAGGAGAGCTTTCAGAAGCTCAAGACAGCTTTGACCACAACTCCAGTGCTGGTTTTGCCATCAGCTTTAGGTTCATATACTGTGTATTGTGATGCTTCGAGAGTTGGGATTGGTTGTGTATTGATGCATGGGGGTAGAGTCATTGCTTATGCTTCTGGTCAGTTGAAGCCCCATGAGAAGAACTACCTTGTTCATGATTTGGAGTTGGTTGTCATAGTTCACGCATTGAAGATTTGGAGGCATTACTTGTATGGCGTATCTTGTGAGGTGTTCATTGATCATTGTAGTCTTCAGCATTTGTTCAAGCAAAAAGATCTTAATTTTAGGCAGTGGAGATGGTTGGAGTTGCTTAAGGATTATGACATCACTATATTGTACCATCCGGGAAAGGCCAATGTGGTGGCCGATGCTTTGAGCCGAAAGGCAGTGAGTATGGGGAGTTTGGCATATATTCCAGTTGGGGTGAGACTTCTTACAGTTGATGTTCATACCTTGACCAATCGGTTCGTGAGATTAGATATTTCGGAGCCCAGTCGGGTATTGGCTTGTGTGGTTTCTCGATCTTCCTTATATGAGCGCATCAGAGAGCGCCAGTATGATGATCCAAATTTGCTTGTCCTTAGGGACAGAGTTTAGCATGATGATGCTAGAGATGTGACCATTGGTGATGATGGGGTGTTGAGGATGCAGGGCCGGATTTGCTTGCCCAATGTGGATGGGCTTCGAGAGTTGATTCTGGAGGAGGCCCATAGCTCGCAGTATTCCATTCATCCGGGTGCCGCGAAGATGTATCAGGATTTGAGGCAGCACTACTGGTGGAGAAGAATGAAGAAAGATATTGTGGGATTTGTAGCTCGGTATCTCAATTGTCAGTAGGTGAAATATGAGCATTAGAGACCGGGTGGTTTGCTACACCAGATGGATATTCCTGAGTGGAAGTGGGAGAGGATCACTATGGACTTTGTTGTTGGACTTCCACGGACGTTGAAGAAGTTCGATGCTATTTGGGTGATTGTGGATCTGCTGACCAAGTCTGTGCACTTCATTCATGTATGTACTACCTATTCTTCAGAGCGGTTGGCAGGGATCTATGTCCGAGAGATTATTCGCTTGCATGGTGTCCCAGTTTCTATCATTTCATATAGAGGTACTCCGTTTACTTTGCAGTTTAGAGGGCCGTGTAGAGAGAGTTGGGTACTCAGGTGGAGTTGAGCACAACTTTCCATCCTCAAACGGATGGGCAATCTGAGTATACTATTCAGATATTGGAGGACATGTTACATGCTTGTGTCATTGATTTTGGAGGGTCATGGGATGAGTTTCTACTGCTTGTAGAGTTTGCTTATAACAATAGCTACCAGTCGAGTATTCAGATGGCTCCATATAAGGATTTGTATGGGAGGCGATATAGATCTCCACTTGGTTGGTTCAAGCCTAGCGAGGCTAGGCTATTGGGGACTTATTTGGTGAAGGATGCTTTGGAGAAGGTGAAGGTGATTCAGGAGAGGCTTTGTACAGTGCATTCGCGGCAAAAGAGTTATGCTGACAGGAAGGTTCGAGATGTGTCCTACATGGTTGGCGAGAAGTTTCTGTTGAAGGTTTCGCCCATGAAGGGTGTTATGAGATTTGGGAAGAAAGGGAAATTGAGTCCTCGGTTCATTGGGCCTTTTGAGGTGCTTCAGAGGATTGGGGAGGTGACTTATGAGCTTGCTTTGCCACCCAGGTTGTTGAGTGTGCATCCGGTATTTCATGTTTCTATGCTCCAGAAGTATATTGGGGATCCGTCTCATGTTCTGGATTTCAGCACAGTTCAGTTGGATGATGATTTGACTTACGATGTGGAGCCAGTAGCTATTTTGGGTCTTCAGGTTCTAAAGTTGAGGTCAAAGGATATAACTTCAGTGAAAGTGCAGTCTCATGAGTGAAATACGGCTGCTCTTCCAAAGCCCTCAATGTGATGACCCGACCAATCGTCTCATGAGTTACCACTTAGTTTTTCCCATTTCTGCTTCGTTATGCTTTATTTATTTGTGTTATGTGGTGTCGGGTTGGTCGGATCGAGCTCGGGAAGGATTTGGTAAGGTTTGAGATACTTAGTCTCTTTAGAGTGAGTTTAAGTTGGAAAAGTCAACCGGATGTTGACTTATGTGTTAGAGTTCTTGGATGTGAGTTTCGATGGTTCGAATAGCTTCAGGAGGTGATTTGTGGCTTAGGAACATGGTCGGAATAATTTTGGAAGTTCGGAGTAGAATTAGGCTTGAATTGGCGAAGTTGATATTTTGGCGATTTCCAGTTGCTCGGCGAGATTTTGATATAAGGGTCGGAATGGAATTTCGAGAGTTGCAGTAGCTTCATTGTGTCATTTGGGATGTGTGTGTAAAATTTAGGTCATTCGGACGTGGTTTGGTTAGGTTTTCGATCAAAAGCGTATTTTAGAAGATTTTAGAAACTTAAGCTTGAATCCGAGGTGTTTTGGTTGATTTGGTGTTGTTTGAAGTGTTTTGATGATTGGAACAAGTTTAAATAAGGTATTGGGTCATGTTGGTTCTTTTAGTTGAGGTCTCGGGGGCCTCGGGATGATTTCGGGTGGTCGTCGGAGAAGTTGAAAGGTTATTGCAGCTGCTGAGATTTTTCTACTTCTGGTGTTTTTGACGTGCAGAAGGGGAGGCGCTGATGCGGAATGGAGAGGTACAGTTAGGAACCGCAGATGCGGTAGAGGGATCGCACCTGCGGAGTCACAGATGCCGCGAGTGGACTGCAGATGCGGTATTTGGTCCGTTAAGTTATTTCCGCAGAAATGGAGGGTGGACCGCAAATGTGGTACCGCAGAAGCGGGTTTTGGACCGCAAATGCGGGTATCCCTAGGCAGAATGTATATAAGCTTTCCTTCGTGATTTTTGAAGATTTTCACCATTTTTTACTTCGGCTTGAGAGCTTCTGGACGATTTGGAAGGGAGATTTCAAGGGAATTTCGCTAAGGTAAGGATTTTGGACCTAAAACACATTTCTATGGTAGTAATTCATGGATTAAGGTTGTAATTAAAGGAATTAAAGGGCTAAAAATTGAGGATTAGGGCTTGAGTTTAAGAGGCCTTTAAAGGAGGATTTGAGGGACCATTTGGGCTCCGATTTTAGTGTTCGTGATATGTATAGACTCGTGGGGAGATGAGGAATCTATTGATGTAAAAATTTCTGACTTTCGAGATGTGGGCCCAGGGGTCGGGTTTTGGTAATTTCGGGATTTGTGCCCTTTATTGATTGTTTTCGCTTGGGCTTTGTTCCCTTAACATACTTTGACGTCCTTGTTCTTATTTTGGATAGATTCGACGTGCGTGGAGGCCGATTCGAGGGGAAAAGGCGTTGCGAGCTAGAGATTTAGTCGGTTCGAGGTGAGTAATGATTGTAAATGATGTTCTGAGGGTTTAAATCCCTGGATTGCACATCGTAGTGCTTTATTAAGGTGAGGCACATGCTTGATGACGAGCGTAGGGTCATGCACTATTGGGGATTGTGACTTGGTCCGTCTCGATTGATGATTTTACCGCGTATTTGCTATCATCATTATTTGGGCTGAATGCCATATTTGGGCCTAGTGCCAACTACTCGAACCCTTCGAGGATTTTTATTGATATTTCCTCACTTTTTTGACTTTATACTTGAACTCAGTCATGTTATTTTTCACTATTTTATTACTCAGCCGTGTTTACTCAGTTTTAATACTTAAATGATATTTTAAATGATGTTTGGGCTGAGAAACACTATTTTTTTTGCTATTGCCCAAAGGGCTTGTGAGGATTTTTGACTGAGTAAGGGCAGGGGCCTATGTTGTGAGGAAACAGTGATACTGATTTGAGGCCGAGGGCCTGAGATATGTATGCCCCGAGGTGGCTTGATTGATATGATGACGAGGGCCTAGTTTTGATGCCACGAGATGGCTTGTTATTGCGCTTGGGCTGTAAGGGGCCCCTCCAGGAGTCTGCACACCCCCATTGAGCGCGGGTACCCATTGTGATGTGAGATTGAGCCCGAGGGGCTGGTATTGTTCTATGTGATTGCCGGAGGGGTTGGTACTGTTCTGAGATGTTGCTCGAATGGTGGATTTGTTGATACTGTACCCGAGGGGCGAGCCTTTACGTGTTTACTTTTCATAATTGACTATCAATTACCTACTTAATCACTGAAAAGGGCTTTTTCATGAAGTTAAATTTTGAGTTAAATGATTTTACCTATCTTTCACTATTTTAATGTTTTGAAATGGTTTTACTACTTCATTATAGAATGTTTTGTGCCCTATGTGATTTTATGCTTTTAGTCTTTATTTACATTTGTTACTAACTAAGTTGGAGTACTCATTTTACCCCCTGCATCCCGTGTGCAGATTCAGGCGTAGCTGGTCCCGCTCTCGAGTGCTGATTCATTCCAGCTTCAGGCGGAGCTTCGAGGAGTCTTTAAGTAGCTGTTGCCGTTCGCAGCCTGGAGCTCCTCCCTATCTCTTTCCTTTATGTCCTTAATTTAGTATTTAAACTTTGTAGTTACATTTGAGGACTTAGTGTTGTTAGATGTCCGTGACTTGTGACACCTTGGTTAGGGCTGTGTTGGGTTGTACTTCCGCATTTTATTGATATGATCTGCTACTTTGTATTATTAATCATGGTTTTGGCTATTTTGTTGTTGATTAACTATTTAACGTCGAATTGGGAATAGTTGGCTAGTCTTGTCTTCACGAGAGGCGCCATCATGACCGGATCCGGATTAGGGTCGTGACACTCAATTAACTTTGTACTACCAGAAATTGCATTAACATAATCCTTTTTCATAACCAAATAGGAGAAAATTTTCTTTTCTCTTAATATGGTGTGAGTTGTAGCACTATCCAAAAGGCATAAATCTTCATTACTCATTTTAGATCTAAATGAATAATGGGGAATTTTATTTTCTTCATAAAAAAAAGTACACCATGAGAAATATGAAAAAACTAACAACACCAACAACAACTTAAGATAACTTAAGTACTACTTGAAAATAAAAACTTTAGAACAAGACAAAAAAAATACTGAAAATAAAAATAACAACATAATTGCATTCCCAGTAAAATGATCAAACTTTAATTTTGATCTCCAAAGAAGTCTTCAACTTCCAAATGAGTAAGATCATTGAGGCCTTAAAAATCATCATCATTCAAAGCAAGATTTGCCTCGGAATTGTCATCATTTTTGTTTGAATGCCCTGCCTCAAAATCATTTTTAAAGGTCAAGTAAGACTCCACTGGGGCATTAGCAGAAGATGCTCCAACATTATTTGCCTTACTTTTGATGGAGTTTTGATAAAGCCTGACAAAATGCTCAGATGCACGACATTCAATTTTTCAATGACCTTTCATGCCACAGCGATAGTAGTTACCACTTTTGCCTCTTGAAGGATTGTTTTGAGAACCCATATTGTTCTCTCGTTTGCCATGACCACCACGATGATGACTATTATATCATCTCTTACCATTTCCATGCTCATGTACATTCATATGGTCATGATTATTATTCTGTCTTTTTCTAGACTTATCATGTCTTGCTGCCATATTCGCTTCAGGAAGCGGAGCTGACCCTGTAGGATGGGCTTCATGATTTTTGAGCAAAGGGGTATTATGTTGCTCAGCTACCAGAAGGCATGAGATCAAGTCAGAATACTTTTTAAAACCCTTTTCACAATATTGCTGTTGTAATACCATATTTGAGGCATGAAAAGTCGTAAGAGTCTTTTCCAACAAATCATCATCATTCATAACATCCCCGTATAATTTCAATTGGGAAGTTATTCGAAATACAATAGAGTTATACTCATTTATGATCTTAAAATCTTGCAACCGTAAGTGCATCCACTCATATCGAGCCCTTGGCAATACTGTAGCTTTCAGGTAATCATACCTTTCATTCAGGCCAGTCCACAATTCAAGTGGATCTTTCACTGTCAAATATTCAACCTTCAAACCTTCGTCCAAATAATGACGAAGGAAAATCATGGCCTTCGCTTTGTCCTGGCTTGATGCCTCATCACCCTGAGTAACAGTGTCACTAAGGCCTTTAGTGGCTAAGTGAATCTCAGCATCGAGAACTCATGATAGGTAATTCTTTTCAGAAATGTCAAGTGCAACAAACTCAAGCTTTGACAAATTCTACATAGTGAAAACTCGTAAGAAGTGGAGTTTAACCTTGAGGTTAGAGATTTCGTGCTGATAACGTATTAAAAATATAGCTCAAAGTAACAATATAAAACAAGAAGACAAGTAGAATAAGAGAAGAAGAGATAACTTTCTTATTTCATCAAGTGTTCAAGTGTATCCCATATCACATTTCATGCCGCTATTTATACTATTACATAGAAAGTTACAAAATGATTGTATTAAACATGACATTAACAATTGATATCATGGGGAAAGATCATGGGGAGGAGTTATGAAGGTGTGAGAGTTACAATTATAGTAGTGATGAGTAGTGGGAGGTTATTTACATCATGGGTGAAAATAGTGGGAGTAGTGAACATACACATTTACTAAAGATTTTATAACAACTTTTTTAATCACGGTCATTACCTTTATGTTTGACCTTAACTCCCTTAAAATTACGTAATAACAGAATAATAACACTTTTTTGCTACAAAATTGCATAATATATTAACAAAAATGATTTCAGTTACAATATTAAATTTCAGTATTAAACAATTAAGCAAGAAGAAAATTAGTTAAACTACGAAATGAACCAAGAAGAGCTTAAGCAAGGCCCATAGAAAATATTGGACTGGAGTTGGTGGGGTGCGCCAGGCCCATGTTGTAGTGAATCGCATGGGCGACGCTCGAGAACCCGGGTAGCAAGCTTCCTTAATGAACTCTACCCCTTAAAATATCAAGTCAATATCGTGTGAATCGATGGTTCACATCTCAGGTATTAAACTGATAAGAACAGATACTACACTTGGTCTTAGCCAAAAGGCCTAGAAATGTATGCTTTGAAATGGTAAAAATTGCACGGAGCGCCCTATTTGGTCGCCCTTATTTAACTTGTACCCACTTTTAATTTCTATTTACTTGTACCCACTATTTAATTAACTTCAGGCCTTTTTTCCTTTTTCTTCTTCTCCTTCTTCTTCTATTTTATATGGTTGTGAACGTATTGTAAGGTAGTTTATGATGTTTTACATTGGTGAGCTGTGGCACTTTATATTTACTATTGCTTAGCGTTTCTTCTATTTCTTTTTCTTAATTGCAAAATGGGTTCGTTAGATTTATTATTGTTTTGATAAATTGATGATTGGAGTTTGTTTTTGATGATATTTGGATGTTATATTTCAAAATTTGAGCTCATTTGGAGTAGATTTAGGTATTAAATAGTATATTGGATTGTTAAAATTCGAAGAACAAATTTTTGTTTCCGGGCAATTTGCACTTCATGCCTATTTGGCCCTAAGTGCATGAAAACGTTGGTTGCACTTTAGACCTTTTGGCCTTAAGTGCATCTAAAGTGCAATTTTGTACTTCAGACTTATTGACCTTAAGTGTAGGAAAATATTTGTTGCACTTCAGATCTTTTGGCCTTAAGTGCATCTGAAGTGCAATTTTCCACTTCAGACTTATTGGCCTTAGGTGCATGAAACCATTGGTTTTACCTCAAGCCTATTTGGACTTAAGTGCATCTGAAGTGCAATTTTTTACTTTAGGCTTATTGACTTTAACTGTAGGAAAACATTTGTTGCATTTTAGACCTTTTTACAACAGATAAGAAACTTTCATCAAAATCATTTTTTCTATTCGAAACCTTTCACCATCAATCGAGCTTTGTATCTGACCAGCTTGTTATTTTCATCTTTCTTGAGTGCAATGACCAATTTGCACTTGACCAGTCTTCTATTTTTTGGAATTTCCACCAGTTCATATGTATCATTCTTCTATAGAGAATCCATCTCTTCTCGCATGGCTTCCATCTGAATGAGACTACACTTCCTTGAAGTTCTCTGGCTCCCCCTCATGATGAGGTTATACTCCGAACAATTACAATTCATGGACTCTATGATCTCTCTTTCCTATCTTCTCAAAAGTTGTTGTACATGTATAGTAGGAGTAGTAATAAAGTTAGTAATTGTACCATTATCATTTTTGGTCTTTGTTGATTGATCACTATTAATCCCGACCATATCTTCTCTGAAGATCACATCTCTTCTTCTGATGATTTTCTTTCTTTATGGTCCCACAATCTATAGCTGAATTCTTCAGCTTCTTAACTGATGAAGATGCATAAAATAGTATTGTCATCCGCTTTGTTCTCTGCTCCTTCCGTGCAAGCTGCCTCGCCCCAAAATAACTTAGGTAGTTTTGCCATTTTGAGCATACTTCTTACAGTTACACCATTGAGTTGTGGCGTTCCAGGAACTGTTTTCTCGTGTCTGATTCCATGGATTGAGTAGTCTTCTTCAAACTCCTTTGAAGTATACTCTCCTCCATTCTCTGTCCTGAGATGCTTCAATTTTTTACCTGTCTAACTTTCTACTAGATCATGGAATTTCTGAAAAACTTAAAATATCTGGTCTTTTGTTCTCAAGAAATAAACCCATAATTTTCGTAAAGCATCATCAATAAATATGAGAAAATATTTATTACCTCCCATTGATTCTACATTCATTGGATCACAAACATCAGAATATACTAAATCAAGTATATTTGATTTTCTTCCAATTGCTTGAAATGATGCCCTATGTTATTTTTAGAATAAATAATAATCATAGGGATTCATAGTTGTACCTTTTGCAAAGGAGATAAGTGACTTCTTGGCTAGGATCTATAATCCTTTCTCACTCATATGGCCTAATCTCTGGTTCCATAGATTAGCAGACGTGTCATCTACAGCCGCATGTAATCAACTTTCACATGTCTCGGCAGCTATTTTGTACAACGTGTATGGAGCAACTTCTTTAGCAATCACCAATATCCTTTGTTGAGCCTCCACTCCCTATTGGAGAAGTGATTCTAATACCCATTTTGATCTAGAGCAATTCTTGAAATCAAATTCATTTGCAGATCTGGTACGTGCAACACATCTTTTATAATTAATGTGCATCCAACATTTGTCTTGATATAAATGTCATCAATCCCAACAATCTTTGAGTGACTGGTATTTCCCATCTTGACTGTCCCAAAGTACCATGCTTGTACCTACGGAAAAACTCTCTTACTGGAGTGGCATGGTAGGATGCCGAGGTGTCAACCACCCATTCTGACTCTTGACTTGATAAGTGCATGCATTCCTACTACTCGTAAACAATGAGGACCATTGAATCATTATTGTGCACTGCATTAGTTGTGTTGTCGTCATTCTTCTGGCCAATACTCTTGCCTTGACCTTTCTTTGGGCAATCGCTTTTGAAGTGACCATTTTGACCGCAACTATTATAATTTTTACCCTTTGGTCGATTCCTGGACTTTCCACGAACTTTAATTTATCACGGCTACTCGATGCTTTATAAAGGCTTCTTCTTATGTTATTCATGATAAGAGTTTGTCCCTAGTTTTTAGGCTACTTCCTCATCTTATCATTGAGTAGGATGGTTGATGTGACCTCATTTAAGTCAATGGTATCTCTACCATGTAGGATGGTTGTTGCCAAGTTATCATAGGAAGACGGCAACGAGTTTAGAAGCAAGATAACCTTATCTACTTCAGTGATTGTTTCTCTAAGGTTTGCCAACTGCGTGACTAATCTATTAAACATATTTTAATGGAACAAGAAATTTTTATTTTCACTCATATGAATGGCATAAAGTTACTTTCTCAAAAATAACTTATGTATGAAAATTTTGGACATATATACTTTCTCGTCTTTTTCAAATACCACATGCACTATTTTTGTTGCCGATATTATTGAGCACCTCATTAGACAAGTTCAATTTAATTGTACTAGCTGCCTTCTTATCCACGGTTGCCAAATCATCAGCTTTTATGATTTCGAGCTTTTCCTCTTTGCCTTCTAGTGCAATATCTAATCCTTGTTAGATGAGTAGATCCTTCATCCTTCTTTGTCATATGGAAAAACCATCATTACCACTGAATCTTGTTACTTTATATCTTACTCCTGATATTTTTTTTTCATAGAGTAAAACCGACCATAAAAAATATTTTTATAAAGAAGCAGAACATATGCTCTGATACCAATTATTGGGAGAATAACCTCCACAAAAATAATATTCAGGGTATACAACTGTAATAAGTACAGATTACTAAAATACAGTAAGCAATGATAATAATAATAAGAGAAATAAAGACATCGAGATTTTACATGGAAAATCCTTTTGAACAAGAAAAAACTATAGCCCAAGAGAAGCAATTGATTTCACTATAGCAAGAATTTTACAATTGGTGGTAATAAGTAAAATACTCCAAGATCACTATACACTCAAAAGAAATAAATTTGATTTTTTCACCTCACTACAATACCACTCAAACTCTCCATATTTTTTCTCATAGAGTATTTTGCTTCTTACTTTGTGAATTGCTCTCTTTCTCTCCGTTTGATGTATTTTATAACCGAGAGCAAAGGAACCTATTTATAACGCTTAGGATTACTTCATTGATGTCATCAATGACATTATATTAGTAGCAAAAGTCAAATACCACGTTATGAAATCAAAGGATGATTTGTCGGAAAAAAATATTCCTTGTTGTGCACTTGGTTAGTTTGACATTCTAAAGCCAAAGGCAGTTGTCTTCCTTTCACATGGGCATGGGATGGACCCATCAGAATAAGCTAATCCTGGATTACATGAGATTTGTCATTATTACACCATCAATTACGAATCAATTATGTAATGTACAATAAATATAATTAATAATTGTAACGAGTAGATATTGAATGAGATAATCAATGACGAATAGGATTAATATTTAAAATTTTATTCTCCACATTGTATCCTATCTTCTCGCAATTATAATGTTCTATTTTTGGCTATTTAATATTCCAGTAGAACAAAAGTAGATTTATTCATACTAATAAGAATTCACTTTTCATTTGATCTTATTACTTCATTATTACGTTCATTGCTTGTTTAGTTTCGTATTATTTTTATTTGGAAAATAAATCAAATCAATTGTTAGTGCCCTAAAATACAAATTCAATTGCTTTGACCTACAAATCTAATTTTGGGTTAAACATCAACACCTTTGCTACCTTTAGTTTTCTAACTTCTCTAAGGGCTATGGTGCAACTTTCTACACCAAACACTTTTGTTTGTCATTACCGCTTTTTGTTTCATCATCAAACTCGAAAATATATAACATTTAAAGAAGAAGAAAATTCAAAATATCTCAAGAATGAATCGATTATTAATGGATATACTATATCAAGATAATTGGACTTGAGAAATAAATGCACATAAGTAGAGAAGTTTTAGTTTGTTTGCTGAAGTTTTATCTGCGCAAGTGGCGAGAGAAAATTATGAAGCAATTTTCCTGAGCTAATTTTTGGGTTGAATTAAGTCAATATTCAATTCTTATCTTCTCCAATTGTCATTATTATAGACAAATATCACGAACAAAATCTATTCAAAAGTGAAAAAGAAACATAAGCATAATCTCCTTTAATTTTAGGTTTTGGGCATCCTGAACAAAAAGAAAAATATAAAAAACATGGAAACAAAATTCATTAATGTCCTTTTGATGAAACTGGAATAGTAACAACGTCTAACCCATCAATTGACATCATAGAGAAATAATACGAATAAATAGATTCAAAAGTGAAAAAAATAGAAGCTCTTTTTTTTTGGAAATTTTTTAAAGATTTGGTAAGTCTGTCAGACAGCCAAGAGACCATCCCGCCCATGGTAGAACAAGGCTGAGAAAAATCCTCTACGGCACCAAGAACCCTTTATGGGGGAAATGGAAACTGTTAATCACGTTCTGGTTACTTGGTCATGTCTCATCAATCAGACTTGATTTCCCCTGTCTCCTTAGAACTCAAGGATATATATATATATATATATATATATATATATATATGTATGAGAAGTTATTCTATGATTTCGATGCATGTAACGCTCACAACTTATCTTATTCTTAGTTGAGAGCAGCAAGACAAAACAAAACAAAAATAGAACATATATAAATACAACAAACCCAGTTTGATCCCAACAGGTGGGGTTTGGGGAGGGTAGTCTGTACGCAGACCTTATCCCTACCTAATGTAGTTAGAGAGGTTGTTTTCAATAGACCCTTGGCTCAGGAAGAGCAAGAAGAAGAAGAGGAAAACAAGGAAGGAAGGAAGATGAAAGATAAAAGAAAAAGGGAGAGATAAAGGATAAGTGGTACCAAATAATAGCAACAGGGAATACAATATCCGAGGTGAACAAAATCACATAATGTAATAAAAATCTAAGAATATGAAGGGACATGCATGCTACTAAGACTATCGGTGAACAACTATAAACTACCTACTAACCTTCTACCTTAATCCTCGACCTCCACACCCTCATCTCAAGGGTCATATTCTCAGTGAGCTGAAGTAGCGCCATGTCCTGCCTAATCGCTTCTCCCCAATACTTCTTAGGCCTAGCTCGACCTCTTCTCAAACTCTCCATGGCCAACCTCTCACACCTCCTAGTAGGAGCATCAATGCTTCTTCTCTTAACATGTCCGAACCATCTCAGCCTTGACTCCCGCATCTTGTCCTCCACAGAGGCTACTCCTACTCTGTCGCGGATAGCTTCATTCTTAATCTAGTATCTCTTTGTACACCCACACATCCATCTCAACATCCTCATTTATAATAATCTCATATTCTGCACGTGGGAGTTTTTGACTGGCCAATACTCATCCCCTTACCCTTAAGTCTTAGCGGCACATTCCAATCACACAAAACACCGGAATCGAGCCTCCACTTTATCCATCCCGCTCCAATGCAATGCACGACATATTCGTCAATCTCCTCGTTACCCTGGATAATAGACTCGAGATACTTAAAACTTGCTCTCTTGGGGATAACTTGAGCATCAAGCTTAACCTCTATGTCTGTATCATGGGTCCTGTCACTGAACTTGCACCCATGTATTCTGTCTTGGTTCTACTCAGTTTGAAACCTTTATACTCCAAGGTTTGTCTCCAAACCTCCAACCTCGTGATAACACCACTGCGCATCTCGTCAATCAACACTATATCATCGGCAAATACCATGCACCAAGGCACCTCCCCTTGGATGAGACGCGACAATATATCCATTGCCAAGGCAAATAAAAATGGGCTAAGAGTCGATCCCTGGTGCAACCCCATCACCACAGGGAAATGCTCCGAGTCACCACCCGCAGTCCTCACCCGAGTCTTAGTATCATTATACATATCCTTAATTACATTAATATACGCTACCGAAACACCGCTAACCTCCAAACACCTCCATAGGACCTCCCTCAGAACTTTATCGTATGCTTTCTCAAGGTCAATAAACACCATATGCAAATCCTTCTTCCTCTCCCTATGTCACGACCCTAAATCGTACCCGGTCATTATGGCACCTATCGTGAAACAAGGCCAGCCGACACAAATTCCCAATTCACTTAAATAGTTATAATAATTCATTTTAAGTCATAAATAAACTATAAATCCCAAAATAAAGAGTGAAATAGAACAACTGCGGAACAACACAGCCCGACATCGGGGTGTCACCAGTCATGAGCCTCTAAACATTCATCTAAGAGTATGAAAAGACCACACAGTCTAGTATAATGCTATTACAAGGAAAGTAAAGATAGGAAGGAGAAGTACTGGGCTGCAAACGCCAAGCAACTACCTAGTCAACTCCTGATAAGCCTACAGTGGGAGCAAATCAGCCAACAGTAGCGTGGCCTATCGTGTCCCTTTTTTTCCATTTCTGACGGGAAAGTCCGGGTTCCGACATTCCATAGGGTGTAATGACTCATTTCCTTTTGGCAATTGGGTATTTGAAGAGTCGTCACCTAATGGATTACGGTGCGTTAGGGCACCTAGAAAGATTAACTCTTGGGTTGGTTTGTATTACCAGAGATTAGGGTAAGGGCTCGAAGTAACCTCGAGGGAAAAGTGTTAGGCACCCCTCTTGGTCCACAACTGTGGGTCCCGGCCGAACTTATATTCACAAATTAGTCCATTATGAGTAAACAATTGAATCAAATAGGTAGCAAGTAAAGCACGTTGGATAACTCAAGTAATAAGATAAAGATTGGGACAAGTTGTAAAACAAAGGTTTTAAAGGGAGTTTTGGTAAAAGAGGGGTCCTATGTTGGTTATCCTATAGGATCACCCCACACAATGTTCGGTAAACACTCCTTGATGAGGGTCTACACGTGACATTAGCGTGTCGTCATCATATCCCATATCTACCCTTCCCATCCCCTTATTGGTCATGCAAAGCGAGTGTTTGGTCAACAATCTCTATTGTGTGCTACTACCCGTCCCGTATTAATGGCCCTGGAGGGAGTTAGAACCTCTACCTATAAGTGGTTCTAGACGAACCCCTAAGGTTTTAAAAGGAGAAAATTCTAAGGCGACAAGCAAAACACTTAGGACTTTCAGCACATAGAAAAAGGCAATTAAAGGCTCAAAATTTCCTCCTCAAATAAGCACATAACAGCACGACTCAAGCACAATTAAGGCCTTTTATCAGACAGTGTCCTAAAGCAGGATATCTAGGTGAATATGCAGAAACAAACTTATTTTGTAGAAACTCAGGAGTAGTGACCCTAGCATTTGCCTATGGATTTCTAAAGCCTATTAGGATCAGAAAACATTAAGCAATAGAAACAGTGTTCAGAAATGCAGTTTTGAAAACGCCCTTAGGGTTTGCCTATACGCAGAGCATTGATTAGCACATTTGTGTAGTGAAACAAAACAGGTTTTGAAACGTATTTTCCGTAACACCTATAGGCATGATATCTAATGAGATTGAGGAAGTTTTAAAGAACTTGTTTCAGGAAATGTGGAATACTTAATTAAACCAATTCAGAGATGAACTAAGCGTGGACTAAATTAAATTATTCAGACTAGGTTAGATTAACAGGCAGGAATTGAGTATGATTTCCTATAGGCATGATATCTACGTTTGATACTGATTTTAAAGACTTGCAGGCATTAAAACATACATAACACTCATTGTAACAGAATGTAAAGCCTTATAAACATGATTTCTACTTGGTAAAACAATCAGATTAAATGTAAAGTCCTATGAACATGATTTCTACCCGAATTACCCCATAAACATGTATCTACCTACCCTTTTCACTAAATACCCCAATATCTGTTTACAAGTTATTACAGACCAATGAATAAATTACATAAGTAAAAGAAAAATCAAGAAGCTATTCTATAGGGAGCCTCCGATTAGGCCCAGATTTTCCAAAGCCTCCAATGGCCTCAAATGCCTCAATTCCATAGACAATGACATAGTCTAGGTGCATCAAAGTTCCCTAAGGATCTCAAGTATCCCGGGCAGTGCTTACACCTAGACTTGGTAACCAAAAATTAAACAAGTGCAGTGTGGAAAGGCCAACCTTACTAGCCAGAGTTTAGAGGGTTCTCAAGAGGATCCCAAGGCAGTACACATACTGGAGGGGGCAGAACTTATTGACTAAGAGTAGAGTGAAAGTGATTGACATAAGTTGACAGGTTTTAGTAAAAAATTGTATTAAAAGAGGAAGTCTGTTTGAAAGTAATGTAGTCAAACAACAAGGACTGTTTGGAAAGAGATTGAAGAAATGAACAGAAGTCTAAACACCTTAGGACAAGTTTGTACATAGCAAGTAGTCACAGAACCAAAGTAAATTCAGTAGTCACAAACAGGGGTCAAGGGGTTTGGGATACATAGAACCCTTGATTGCAAGCACATAATCAAGCAAAGGTCTAAGAATTGGTATAGACATGCTCAGAAATAGCTGACTAGGCATAGTCACAAAACCAAACACAAAGAACAAGATCACTTACAGGGGGGTGATAGGGATTTGGGAATTCATGGTGGTAAACACATAACAAGTAAGAGATGATTGGTAAGACATGCTCAGAAACACACATAAGGTAGACTAATGTCAAGGAAGGAGAAGATATAATAACATGCTAATAATGTGACCATCCACTACAAGTTTCACAACAAAACCACAAATAGAAGCAAACTAGAAACAAAATGAACTGAAGCAATAAAAAAATCATATTGTTGTTGGGACTTTGAATTGAAACTAGAACATACCAGTAAAGAGGATAGTAAGTAGAGTGAAAGAACAAGAGAACACAATAGTTAGCATTGACTTGCAGCCGGCTAACTTAGAGCAGTAGCAAGTAGTACAAAAGAGAGAGTAGAACGTTTGAGTGTGAGAGATAGTTTTTGAACCAAGAGTTCGTGTGTTGTGCTAATGAAAGGCTATGGTATTTATAGTTTGAAAGCAGGTAGTAAATAAGGTAATATCAAAGTCCATTAGTAATTATAGAACTCAGAATCAATTAATCAGAAAATCAAGGCAAGTACTCCCTTTAATTGAGGAGTTAACCTCAAACGGTCATAGACACATGACAAGTAAGGAAAGAAATCGTATATGGCTGAACATGACAAATAAGAAAATATTTTCTGCATAGTACAAGTACACAATAGGTAATAAAGGCTAGGTTCAGCACATTTCAATCAAGGAAAGTCTTAAAAAATCAATTAATAACATGATTGACCATAGAATAAGGTCAGAAAGCATTCTACAAGGTAAAAATCAGCAGAAATAACACACGAAATCAGTGAAAAATCAATCACAAAGATTCAAGGATGCAAGAATAGGAGGTAGCATTGATTGAGCACCATTCTATAAGAACAAGCACATTGTAAGAAAAATCAAAACCCTAATAGGTCGAGTAGGACAAGAATCACATATAAAATTAGGTATTCATGTAGAGCATAGTATGAATTAGTAAGCTAAGCATGATACAAGTAGGAGAAGTGAAGAATCAAAAACATTGGTGAACCAAATAAGGCAAAATCACACAATAGGCAGGGAAAACCATAATTAAGAACCATAACAAGCAAACATAGGGCAAAAAATCATGAATCATAGAAACATACGGATTTATTGAACACGTTATCAAACAGAACCCAGAAACCCAAGATTGAAACTAAGAAATTAGAGTTTTCCACATAGGCAAGTTGAAAAGGAAGTAAATACATAGAATCAGTCAAGATATGCAAAGGATAGAAGTTAAAACATGAAGAATCGATTTAAACAAAGTATAGAAGAAGTTCCGAAAAAAACCCTAACTTTATGAGAAAGTAAAACCACTTGAGATCAATGATTTTCGCAAAAGAGGTTCGAGAACAGTGCAAAACATAGAAGGAACAGACTTGAATCATTTAAAAATAGCACAGATCTAAGAGATGCAAACAAAAATTAGGGTTTCAAAGGAAACCCAAATAGAGATGAAGAACCTATTTAGAACTTCAAAGATCGTAACAAATACAGTGCGATTTTGCTCGAAATCACACCGGAGTAGCCATGAACAGCCAAAAAAGCAAACCCTAGATATAAGTTAGCATGGCCGAGGGCCCTTGAAGGCCTCAGAGAAGATAAGCAAGGCAACTGAGGAGCCATTGGAGGCTTGGGGTTAAAAGGTAGTCACCGGAGAAGGGAGGCGGTTGAAAGAGGCTAGGTTTAGGTTGAGAGAAGAGAGGAGATGAGAGGATTTGAGGGTGGCGGAATTTAGGAAATGTGATAGGGTTAGGGGTTGTTAGAATTAAAAAAGGAAAGGATTGATATGGACCGTTGATATGGGAAATCAACGACTAGGATTTGATCGGATAGATGGTTTACGGGTTTGGGTAAGTGTATATAGGGTCTGGGTCGGGCAATTGGGTAGGAAATTGGGCTGGGGGTTGGGTTCAATTTAGGCTATAATCGAAATGCAAATATGGCTATAATTTAAATAGCCAATTTTCCCTATTTAATTTATAATAAGTAATAAACAATTTCTGAAATATAATTTTATGTACCAAAATGATTTAAAATATATATTTATTATTTTAAAATATAGGGACCAATTTTACGCATATAAAATGTAATTATCCATTAAATGGGCTAACATTGCGATTATGTGCAATTTAGCTTTAAAATACCAAATGCAACTACAAAAATGCATAAAAAATATATTAACCATATTTTGGAATAAGTATAGAGATTTAATGAATAAATCATCATAATAATAATTTGGAAAATAATTATTGGGGATTTTATGAATAAAAGGGAAGGAAATAAATCAATTTAAAGCCTTAAAATTATGGAAAATTTTATAAAAACCTTGTGCACGCTTATATATGTATATATATATATATATATATATATATATATATATATGCTTATATATGCATATATATGTTGTTTTAAAAGGTATTTTACATATGAAAATATATAGGGAAAAATTGGGTATCAACAGCTGCCCCTCTTTACCTGGGAAGGATGAAAGAGTTTTCGGGTAAAGAAATGATGGCCAATTTTGACCGGACGGGATGTTTTGAAAGACAGAGGCCAGACTCCGGTTTTTAAGTTGCCTACATATCCCTGGTTTTACAGGAATCAGGCCATGTGTAGTTCTGGATTCAACTGCGGAATATGCCGATGAAATTATTGCAAGAACGGTCACGAGATGCGAAAGAGGCTACGATAGGCGGTTGAGGCTCGGAATAGTTGGAGGGAACTGGAGCGAGATTGCTCCTACTAGGATAGTGGTTGCTTACTGGTTACCTACAAATAAAAGACGCTACAAACGGATTTTGCGAAATTTTAAACATGATGCAAATTCCCTTCGGACCATGAGGGTTGTTTTTGGACGATTAAAGATGACGTCCTTGGACCATGACGTCCTGGGCCATGAGCGTATGATAAGGGATTTGCACGCCATGAAATGATGTTCTCGGGCCATGAAGATGGTGCCTCCAAACCATGACGCCTTTGAATAATGATATGCAAGTTCGAGAGATCCTCAGGCCATGGCATGGTGTCTTCCGGCTATGAGAATGATGCCTTTAGACTATGATGCCTTCGGATAGATTGGCGATGTTTCAGCCCATGATATTCAATATATGATGTTATCAAGACAATGTTTAGTCTTGTGAAATGGAGGACAGAGCTTAGCCCGATTGAAAAGCAAATAGATCGTAGTTGAAATAGAGCAATATCTGTGCAAAGAGGGACAATGCTTAGTCCCGTGCAAGTGGGGAGGCAAGGATTAGCCTTATGCAAATAGAGAGGCAAAGATTAGCCTCGTGCAAATGTGGAGTCAAGGATTAGACTCGTGCAAATATGGAGGCAAGGATTAGACTCATGCAAATATGGAGGCAAGGATTAGCCTCATGCAAATATGGAGTCAAGGATTAGACTCATGCAAATATGGAGTCAGGGATTAGACTCATGCAAATATGGAGTCAGGGATCACCCTCATGCAAATGTGGGAGCCAAGGATTAGTCCCATACAAATGTGGGGGACAGTGATTAGTCTCATGCAAATGTGGAGGACATGGATTAGTCCCATACAAAGAGTGAATAGCAGATAAGGGTAGTATATGTCTTAGCTAGAGATATATTCAGTGTCTGATGGCCGGATGGATGGTGAATTAGTTTTGTGTATACATGTTTCGTGAATGCTACCGTTACGCCAAATGTGCCTGCATTAAAAGAAAAATCGTAAGTTTTATGAGGGGAGGCTAGTTCTTGCTCGGCCTTACTTTGCTTTGTTATGAAAGCCTTTAGAGTTCCCCTGGGTGATACCTGACTATTTATGGAAATAGAGTTTTCGAAAATATGCAGTTATTGATAAAAAAAATATAGTTGTTTTGGAAACGTATTGATATATCAAGTAATTTTTGATGAACTAGTGACCGTGACATATTTCAAAGGCATTGCAGCTATCTCTTGTTGGAATTTTGAGGGTCTTCCTCAAAATTCTGTCCCAGTTTGGTAGATGATCTTTAACTGTTTGCGGATGACGGACCCTGCTGAATCTTCTTTGGAATTTTGAGAATCCTTCTCAAAATTCTGCCCCAATTCTTGACTAATTACTGACTTCCTGGCATGCGATGGCGCTGGCTGTACTTAGTCCGGAGTTTTCAGGACCCTCCTCAAAATTCTGCCTCAATTTCTAATTTTGGGGGAAATGAAAATTTATTATAATATGACCGAACCTATAAGGTTGCCTACGGATCCCCTCTTAAACGGGAATCAGGTCAAGCGTAGTTCAATTACATCGGAAGAGAAAATATAAAGTATCTAAGCATAGTATCCCTTGACTGCGTCTGAATTGATCGGTTTTGGCCAGACTTCCCCGTCCATTTCTGCAAGTATGAGTGCTCCTCCTGTTAGTACTCTGTGAACCATGTACGTACCTTGCCAGTTGGGAGAGAATTTCCCTTTGGTTTCATCTTGGTGTGGGAAGATTTTCTTCAATACCAGCTACCTTGGTGCGAACTGTCTTGGTTTGACCCTTTTGTTAAAGGCTTTGGACATTCTATTCTGATAAAGTTAGCCGTGACACACTGCGTTCATTCTCTTTCCATCGATAAGGGCCAATTGTTCATAGCAGCTCCTTATCCACTCTACATCGCTGAGTTCAGCTCATGTATGATTCTTAAAGAAGGAATCTCCACCTCGGCTGGGATGACAGCCTCGGTACCATAAACCAACATGTAGGGAGTTGCCCCGGTCGATGTGCGAACCATGGTGCGGTACCCCAACAGAGCAAAGGGTTACTTCTCATGCCACTGTTTGTGGTTCTCCACCATTTTCCTTAGTATCTTCTTAATGTTCTTGTTGGCGGCTTCTACGGCTCCATTCATCTGAGGTCTGTAGGCTATGGAATTCTTGTGCATGATTTTGAAAGTTTCATATATAGCTTTCATCAGATCACTGTTGAGGTTGGCGGCATTGTCAGTAATAATGGACTCGGGAACTCTGAATCAATAGACAATACGATCCTTGACAAAATCTGCGACAATTTTCTTGGTTACAGCTTTGTAAGATGCAACTTCTACCCATTTTGTGAAGTATCAATGGCTACCAGAATAAACCTGTGTCCATTTGAAGTAGTGGGCTCAATCAGACCAATAACATCCATTCCCCAGGCGGCGAATGACCAAGGTGAGCTTGTTGCATTGAGCTCATTTGGCAGCACTTTTATCATGTTGGCATGCCCTTGACATTGAAAGCATTTGCGAACCTACTGAATGCAATACGTCTCCATGGTCATCCAAAAATAACCGTCTCTGAGTATATTCTTTGCCAAGACGAAACCATTCATATGTGGGCCGCAAGTCCCGGCATGCACATGCTCAAGTAGCTTAGAAACTTCCTTTGCATCGATACATCTTAGCAAACCCAAATCAGGAGTTCTTCTGTATAAGTTCCTTCCGCTATGGAAGAAGTGATTTGACAATCTCCGGAGCATGCATTTCTGAGTGTAATTTGCATACTCCGGGTATTCTCCTTTTGATAAGTATTCTTTGATGTCATGGAACCAAGATTTTCCATCCGTTTCTTCCTCGACATGGGCACAGTAAGCTGGCTGATTATGGATCCTCACCGGAATGGGATCAATGTAGTTCTTATTTGAATGTTGTATCATTGATGACAAAGTGGCTAATGCGCGGCAAACTCATTCTGAATTCTGGGAACATGTCGGAATTCTATCTTTGTGAACCTCTTTCTTAATTCCTGCACATGGTGCAGATATGGCAATATCTTGGAATTCTTGGTGGCCCACTCTCCTTGTACCTGGTGTACAAGCAAATCTGAATCACCGATCACCAACAACTCCTGAATGTTCATGTCGACTGCCATATTGAGCCCTAGTATGTAGGCTTCATATTCTGCCATGTTATTGGTGCAGGAAAATCTGAGCTTAGCAGATACCAGATAATGCTGACCCGTTTCTGATACCAAAACTGCTCTGATGCCCACTCCTTTGAAATTTGCAGCCCCCTCAAAGAACATCCTCCAAACATCATATGCTTCGGTAATGTCTTCTCCTATAAATGATACTTCTTCATCAAGAAAATACGTTTTCAAGGGTTTGTATTCTCCTCCCACCAGATTTTCAGCAAGGTGATCTGCCAATGCTTGTCCCTTGACCGCCTTTTGAGTTACATAGACGATATCGAACTCACTTAGCAGTATCTTCCATTTGGCCAACTTCCCAGTAGGCATGGGTTTCTAAAATATGTACTTCAGAGGATCCATCCTTGATATGAGGTATGTAGTGTAGGCATAAAAGTAATGCCTCAATTTCTGTGCTGCCCAGGTCAAAGCACAGCATATGCGTTCAAGCAAAGAATACCGTGCTTTATAATGTGTGAACTTCTTGCTCAAGTAATATATGGCTTGTTCTTTTCTTCCTATCTCGTCATGTTGTCCCAAAACACATCCAAAAGCTCCATCCAATACAGACAAATAGAGTAGCAAAGGTCGTCCTGGTTCTGGCGAGACCAGAACTGGTGGTGTGGACAGGTACTCCTTGATCTTGTCAAAAGCTTTCTGACAATCCTCGGTCCAACTTGTCTCGGCATCTTTCCTCAGCATCTTGAAGATGGGTTCACATATGACCGTGGACTGTGCTATGAAGCGACAGATGTAGTTGAGACGCCCTAGAAAGCTCATCACATCCTTTTTGCTCTTGGGCTGTGGTAACTCTTGAATAACTTTAACTTTAGATGGATCAAGCTTGATCCCTCGATGACTGACAATGAATTCCAATAACTTTCCTGCAGGAACCCCAAATGCACACTTTGCGGGGTTCAATTTCAAATTGTACCTCTTTAACCTGTCGAAGAACTTCCTCAAGTCTGCTATGTGATCCGCGACTCTCTTGGATTTGATAATGACGTCGTCCACATATACCTCTATTTCTTTGTTCATCATATCATGGAATATGGTTGTCATGGCTCTCATGTAAGTGGCCCCAGCATTCTTCAGACCCAACGACATCATCTTGTAACAATATACACCCCATGGCGTAATAAAAGTTGTCTTCTCTACATCTTCTTCATCCATCCAACTCTGGTGATAACTCATGAAGCAATCTACAAAGGATTGGAGTTCATGCTTGGCGCAGTTATCGATCAAGATATGTATATTTGGCAGTGGAAAATCGTCCTTGGGACTTGCTCTGTTTAAATCCTGATAATCAACACATACCCTGACCTTCCCGGCTTTCTTCGAAACTGGCACAATGTTAGCTAACCAGGTTGGGTACTCAACCACCCTGAGAACTTTGGCTTTGATCTGCTTGGTAACTTCCTCCTTGATCTTCAAACTCATGTCTGGTTTGAATTTTCTGAGTTTCTACTTGACTGGCGGACACATGGGATTAGTAGGCAACTTGTGAGCCACTATGGAAGTGCTCAAACCGGTCATGTCATCATATGACCTGGCAAAAATGTCCTCATACTCCTTTAGGAAATGAATGTACTCTTCTTTCTCTGTTGGCGACAAGTGAATGCTGATGCGGGTGTCCTTAACGATCTCGGCGTCTCCCAAATTTACTGCTTTGGTTTCGTTCAGATTGGACTTAGGCTTGTTCTCAAAATTCTCAACCTCCCTGACAATTTCCTCGGGTATCTAATCTTCCTCCTCTGAGTCACTATTCTCATGTTGCGTTGCCTCATTATATGTCACAGTCACTGGTTCATCAGGAAAAGTAATAATAGCATTGTGGAAAGAGAAAGTGTAAAGATAGTAGTGAATAATAAAGAGCAAATGCATTTGATTAAACTTGAGAAATTGTTCAGACAAAACAGGGCTCGATGAATCGAGCATTTATTTTGAAACAAGTAAAGATTAAAATGAAACTACAGGAAATCTTAAATGCCTAAAACGACTATAGAAGTAAATCCTGCCAAGCTACCTAGGGACTCCGCGGGCTCGGGATGGAGTGGCGGTCCAGTTTCTAAGAACAACTCTTTTTGCCACAGTCTGAATAGTGAGGCCTTCTTCCTCCTCCTCCTCAATTATAGCACAGCAATCCATGTCCTAGTCTTCCAAGAACAGATCCTTCAGCCCAGCTAATGCTTCTTCTTCTGTAGTTCCCCATATTGTCACGGCGTGGTGAAAGCCTATTCCAAACGTGTCACTGGCTGCTCGAGAGGGTAGCACGACCCGTGCTACAGAGGTGACCAGTCATTGTACTCTTGCCATATATACTGGTATCCGAGCCCAAAGGTGGTAACATGACTTTCAGCCATACTAGTTTGGTGATACCTTGGAGGTTCTTTCCCTACCCTTTGTCGGGTTCGTATCAAGACCATGCTAGTATGCTTTCTATTTTGTTACTCCACCACGTGTCCTTCTCGATGGCGTTGACCCGTTCGATGTGATGATGGGTTTCCCCTCCTAGCCTTCTTCTATGTCCAATGGTCAGGATGGTTTGACTAGTGTAGATGGGGTTACTTCCATCTCCGTGAATGATTACCTCCTGGCGTTTCCATTCAAACTTCACAACTTGATGTAGTGTGGAGGGCACGACCCTAGCAGCATGGATCCATGGGAGACCAGTAAAAGATTATATGAGGCTGGTATTTCAAGCACTTGGAATTCAACGTCGAACCAAATTGTCCCCATCTACAAGCAAAGGTTGATTTCCCCGATCATGGCCCTCTAGGACCCATCAAAAGCCTTCACATTCATGCTTTCTGTCCGTATTTCATGGAAACCTATGTCCAACCTTCTCAGAGTATCTAGTGGACAAATAATTAGGCTCGACCCTCTATCAACCAGGACCCTGGCAATGAACTTGTCTTCAAACTACACCGTGACATGCAATGCTCGATTGTGATTCAAACCCTCGGGCAGTAGCTCATCTTCGTGGAAAATAATCTTATGACTCTCCAGCACTTGACCGACCATGTTGGCCATTTCTCCACCAGTGATATTATTGGGTACATAAGCGTCACTCTCCAGTGATATTATTGACCCGTTCGATGTGATGATGGGTTTCCCCTCCTAGCCTTCTTCTATGTCCAATGGTCGGGATGGTTTGACTAGTGTAGATGGGGTTACTTCCATCTCCGTGAATGATTACCTCCTGGCGTTTCCATTCGAACTTCACAACTTGATGTCGTGTGGAGGGCACAACCCTAGCAGCATGGATCCATGGGCGGCCCAGTAAAAGATTATATGAGGCTGGTATTTCAAGCACTTAGAATTCAACGTCGAACCAAGTTGTCCCCATCTACAAGCAAAGGTTGATTTCCCCGATCATGGCCCTCTAGGACCCATCAAAAGCCTTCACATTCATGCTTTCTGTCCGTATTTCATGGAAACTTGTGTCCAACCTCTTCAGAGTATCTAGTGGACAAATATTTAGGCTCGACCCTCTATCAACCAGGACCCTGGCAATGAACTTGTCTTCAAACTACACTGTGACATGCAATGCTCGATTGTGATTCAAACCCTCGGGCAGTAGCTCATCTTCGTGGAAAATAATTTTATGACTCTCCAGCACTTGACCGACCATGTTGGCCATTTCTCCACCAGTGATATTATTGGGTACATAAGCATCACTCTCCAGTGATATTATTGACCCGTTCGATGTGATGATGGGTTTCCCCTCCTAGCCTTCTTCTATGTCCAATGGTCGGGATGGTTTGACTAGTGTAGATGGGGTTACTTCCATCTCCGTGAATGATTACCTCTTGGCGTTTCCATTCGAACTTCACAACTTGATGTAGTGTGGAGGGCACGACCCAAGCAGCATGGATCCATGGGAGGCCCAGTAAAAGATTATATGAGGCTGGTATTTCAAGCACTTGGAATTCACTGTCGAACCAAGTTGTCCCCATCTACAAGCAAAGGTTGATTTCCCCGATCATGGCCCTCTAGGACCCATCAAAAGCCTTCACATTCATGCTTTCTGTCCGTATTTCATGGAAACCTGTGTCCAACCTCTTCAGAGTATCTAGTGGACAAATATTTAGGCTCGACCCTCTATCAACCAGGACCCTGGCAATGAACTTGTCTTCAAACTACACTGTGACATGCAATGCTCGATTGTGATTCAAACCCTCGGGCAGTAGCTCATCTTCGTGGAAAATAATCTTATGACTCTCCAGCACTTGACCGACCATGTTGGCCATTTCTCCACCAGTGATATTATTGGGTACATAAGCGTCGCTCGGTACTTTCATCAAGGCGTTCTTGTGTGCCTCTGAATTCTGCTATAGTGATATGATAGATATCTGAGCAGGGACTTTGTTCAGATAGTCAACAACAGAATACTCCTTTGCCTGTACTTTCCTCAATAGGTCATCTGGACCGGTCTCAATGATAGGCTGTCTAGTAGTGGCCTCCTTACTCGAACCTCCCAGGTGTTCGGGTATACAGACTCTTCCAGTTCTAGTCATTCCTTGCACGACGTCAGATTCCTCTACCTTAGTCTTCCCTTTTCGCCGAGCCTCATCAACATAATCCTAGGGTATTGGTTCTGAGTTAAATAGGGGTGTAGTTGATACCGTCATAGTAAAAAGTGTGACCACTTCTACTTCAAATGGAGTAGAGGTGGTTACGGGCAGAGCCACTTCCACCTCGAATGGAACTGATGCAGTTACCTCAACATCAATTGGTCCCTGAGTCTGAACCATAATATGAGTGAGTGTGACTGCAACCTTAAAGTCATCTCCCTCTCGAATAAGCCCGATTGACCCCTCAGGGTCCCATTATTCATTTGTCTCTATCACATGTACCCAATCATCTCTATGATCAGGGAGGGGATTGTTGCGGACATTAGGAGCATCTTCCTTTGATTATATGACCTTGTTGTCAATGAGTGTCTGGATCTTATCCTTCAATGTTTGGCACTCAGCAGTACCAGAATGGTACGTACAGGTTTTGTTCGTATTGACCTATTGGGATGGATTTTCTAATGCCACAACGGGAACAGGAGCGACGTAACCTACGGCTTTCAACCTTTCATACAGTTGATCGATGGGCTCAACAATGGGGGTGTACTGTCTGGGCGGCTTTTGGTCGAAGTTGGGTCTTGGTCTTGGATAATTTTTGCGAGCTGGTAGTGAATGGAAGTGGGATGGTTGGGAATTATAGGTGTGATAGATAGTGGTTGGTTAGGAATATCTGGGAGATGAAGACTGGTATGTAGGTGGTGATGCTTAGTACGTGGGTGGAAGTGTTTGATATGTGGGTAGAGGTGTTTGATATGCGGGTGGAGGTGTTTGATAGGTTAGCAGAGATTTTGGACCATGGGCCACCATTACTGCCCCAACATCTCTCTTCTTCGATATGCCACCTCATTGTTGTGCCTTATTCGTGGTCTTCAATGCCTCGAAATTTGTTATCATCCTGCTCTTGATTCCTACCTTGATCCTTTCCGCGAGCTTGATGATATCAGAGAATTTGTGATTTTCGATAACCATCAGTCTCTCATAATATTATGGATCTTGTGCCCTGACGAAGAATTTATTCATATGTTCTTCGTCCAAAGCGGGCCTGACCTTGGCAGCTTTCGACCTCCAATAAGTAGTGTACTCAGGGAAAGTCTCAGTAGGTTTTTTTTAAGATTCTGAATGTAGAAGACATTCAGTGCATTCTCTATGTTAAACCTGAACCGCTCCATGAACTCTGACGCCATGCTTACCCAATTAGCCCATTTCTTGGGATTCTGGCTGATATACCAAGACAAAGCGTCCCTAGTAAGGCTCCTCATAAAGAGCTTCATCCGGATCTTTTTATCTTTTTCAACCCCGACAAGCTTGTCACAGTAGGTCCTTAGATGAACCCTAGGATCACCTGTACCATCAAACATTTCGAACTTGGGAGGTTTTTACCCCTCTAGCAGTTCAACATTCGGTTGTATGCACAGATCCTCATAATTCAAACCTTCTATTCCTCTATCGTCTTCAACACCTTGAACTCGGCTTGTTAGCTTCTTGAGTTCCTCAACCATGTTCTTAATGAGCAGGTCCTTCTCGGAGGGTTCCGGTGCACAAGATATTGGTTAGGTAGAATGTTGTATAGTTTCCACATATATGAGGTTGCTCTGATGGGTGCCAGGGACTTGGGTATAGTGATGGTCATTGGTGGAGTTTTGTGGATCGGGAATTAGTGGTGGTGTATTTTGGGAGTACGGTAAGTGGTGGTTGGTGGGTACTGAATTGGTTGATGATGTTGTTGTGGTGGGGTTGGTATCGACAATCGATTGATATTTTGGGATGGAGTTGCATATTTATTTGATGCGGTAGGATTTTATGGTTGTTGGTTTTGTGTGTTTTGAGGGGGTGTTGGGTTCTTTGTGTTCTGTTGGTGGATATCAGGGACATTAAGGGTAAGTGACAGGTTTTCCAAGTTATGGACCTGCTCAAGTTCTCCTTGCAGTTTTAGTATCTTTTGTTCCAGTCTCAAAACCAAGTCATTCGAGGCCGGAGTACAACGGCCATCGGAAGTCTCTGCGTTTTCAACATTTTCCTTTCGGATTCCACTTAAGTCGTCCATCTTTGTCTTTCCTTTGCACTTTGTATTGCTTGGAGGAGGAGCATGTGGAGGGAATCTAGATCTAGTGTGATATGCTGATGAGGCCAGTATGAGTGAACTAACCTAAGGGGATGGGAATAATTAAAAAATAAAGAAAAACAAAAACAAAAGGTAACAAGTCAGTGAGTATTCTGAAATGTTTGGAGTATTTAAACACATATTGCGAAATGTAAACTCGTATACTAATTTGGGAGCCTCGTTGTGCCCGAGGTAGGCCTAGCAACAAATAAATTTGGAGAACTTCAAATGCCAATAAATGCTTCATTTCATAACATAAAAATAGACGAATCTCAAAATGACACTAATATAATGATAAAATAAGTCACTACTGGAACTTGACCTTATTACATTTTTAGGAAAAGCAAGTAAATCTAATCTATTTGGTACCAGAAGGACCTTCCCCAGATTCAATTTTTTGGACTCCATCATGCAGATCTCCCAGCTCGCATAGTCCCAGCAGCAAGTAGGCTCTGGCCAGATGTCCTCCCTCAGCTCCTTCAGCGTTCTAGCAATTTTCAATCCTCTTTATGACTTTGCTCTCCAGCTCCACTATTCCTTGCTCCAGATATTCCGGTTTCCTACTGGAAGTGATTGCCATTTCTTTCCACTCCTCGATCAACCTCACGTTCCTCTCGTGTATTTCCCGGTGCTCATTCTCAGAGTCGTGGACCCTCTTACGCAGCCTGTTGTACTTGACTTGAGCTTCAGCTTCTTCATCTATGATTCTGTTCCCTCGACCTGTCCCTAGTGTCACCATTCCTTTTAGATTGTCTTCCAACCATGCTGAATAGAGAGGCTTGCTCCCTGCATGATACCTGTCTGCCTCAATGTTGCTTTTCTCCATAATGATTTTGCAGTGCCACATGTGCTGAGCTTGACACTTGTAAGGGACGTCGCCATCTTGGAAGTCTGCCCTGAAATGGCTCATTTTGACAACCCTTGGTACAACCTATTTTCTGCCTGCTTGCCTCATAACTCGTATAGGGACATATGGATATATCCTTCTCAACCCGATCAACACCAAGTGCGGAGCATCCCTGGACCTAATAATAAACTCGTCTGTTAGGAACCATTCAACCATCCACTGCACCTATCCCTTGGTCAGATTGTCGAAGAACTCTACCCATTCGCTGGCACTTTCCAGCTGAGCAAATCTGTTTGGAATATAGGTCATCTGCTTAGGATGATGGAAGGCAATGTGGTCGTTCCAAGCCCTTCGCGGAAATTCTTGACGATAGCGACCCTTTTGGAGATGCTCCAACAACCATAACTGCAGCAATAAATTACAACCCTCGAAATGCTTGACCCCTCTTTGACAGCGCTCTAGGGCCCTGTAGATGTCGGCTATGATCATGGGGACTATGGTATATGTCTGTCTATTAATCCCTTCCATTAGAGTCTTGGCAACCACGGCTAACCTAGTGTGGATTCTTCCCTTTTTCATTGGGAACAATCTCAGGCCTAGAAAGCACACAATGAATACAAACACTCTGCGGTGGATGTGACCTAGTGAAGTGAGGGAGATCTCATCATGGTAAGTGCGGAAAGACTTGTTATGGCCATACCTCTCATACAAATATTTGAAAGGTATGTAGGAATCCTTCAAGCACACTAGGTCGACATACTTTTTTAGCCCGTCATCTTCAAAAATCCCCTGACCGTATGGTTTTCTGGTACCAAAAGCCCGAGACTGTCCCAAGTCAACCCTGCAAGTCCTCCTATTTCCTCTAGAAGCGGTGTCATCTCTATATCACCGAAATGGAACACAGCTCTTTTACTATCCCAGAATAAGGTGGAAGCCTCGATCAATTTGTTGTTTGGCTCAATATCTAGCAAGGAAGACAAGTCACCTAGGTACTTTTTCACATGCTTCTTGTCACTTGAGGAAATTTCCTCCCACCAATCTAGCAGCAATGGTGGGATGTTGCTAACTATACCGAATCTGGGGACCTCATGCCTCATTTTCTGCAAAAAAAAGGGGTTAAACCTTACCCCCACCAAACTCGACTATTTATACATTTATAATCAACATATCGGCATTTAGTTCTCCAAATTAATGCACAGAATGTGATTGTGTTCGTTGGGATTATGGAAAACCCGATGGACTTTGGATAAGGCTTATCTTAAAGGATCATTATGTGGACAATATAACTGATCCGACTGGATTTTACCATGATGCATGCACAATTTTAAACAGAGTAAGGTTTGTATGGGGTTTTAGACTGGTACCCTCAAGCAGACAACTCGAGGGGAAAGGCACGGAATCGTCGACTGCACCGGTGATTGACTGGTTTTATCACAAATAAGCCTTTTCGAATTTAAGAGTAGTAAATAGGAAGAGCGCAACCACTTATAAAGCGTTGCTATAGGATTTGATATGCACGAGTGGAATATGATGCGGAGCATGATTTATGTAGTAATTAATAACATGTAGTCAAGTATTTTCATGTAGGAAAAATAAATACAGCACTTAAATAAATAAAAGACAGTTATAGGAAAAAGAAAACAAAGAGACAAGTCAGTTTCAGGGGAATAAAGAAATCATAAAGGCTTGAAAATAGCAGTTAAATTCAAATAAGGGAGAAGGGTACAGGATAAGCATGTGTGGACTAATTTTGTAAAAGACAAGTTCGTTATGGTAATAGCCTAAAACATCCCCAGCGAAGTCGCCATGCTGTCGCGCCCCCTTTTTTCCCTTTCTGACGGGAAAGTCCGGGTTCCGACATTCCATAGGGTGTAATGACTCATTTCCTTTTGGGAATTGGGTATTTGAAGAGTCGTCACCTAATGGATTACGGTGCGTTAGAGCACCTAGAAAGATTAACTCTTGGGTTGGTTTGTATTACCAGAGATTAGGGTAAGGGCTCGAAGTAACCTCGAGGGAAAAGTGTTAGGCACCCCTCTTGGTCCACAACTGTGGGTCCCGACCGAACTTATATTCACAAATTAGTCCATTATGAGTAAACAATTGAATCAAATAGGTTGCAAGTAAAGCACGTTGGATAACTCAAGTAATAAGATAAAGATTGGGACAAGTTGTAAAACAAAGGTTTTAAAGGGAGTTTTGGTAAAAGAGGGGTCCTAGGTTTGTTATCCTATAGGATCACCCCACACAATGTTCGGTAAACACTCCTTGATGAGGGTCTACACGTGACATTAGCGTGTCGTCATCTTATCCCATATCTACCCTTCCCATCCCCTTATTGGTCATGCAAAGCGAGTGTTTGGTCAACAATCTCTATTGTGTGCTGCTACCCGTCCCGTCTTAATGGCCCTGGAGGGAGTTAGGACCTTTACCTATAAGTGGTTCTAGACGAACCCCTAAGGTTTTAAAAGGCAAAAATTCTAAGGCAACAAGCAAAACACTTAGGACTTTCAGCACATAGAAAGAAGCAATTAAAGGCTCAAAATTTCCACCTCAAATAAGCACATAACAGCACGACTCAAGCACAATTAAGGTCTTTTATCAGACAGTGTCCTAAAGCAGGATATCTAGGTGAATATGCAGAAACAAACAACTTATTTTTTAGAAACTCAGGAGTAGTGACCCTAGCATTTGCCTATGGATTTTTAAAGCCTGTTAGGATCAGAAAACATTAAGCAATAGAAACAGTTTTTAGAAATGCAGTTTTGAAAACGCCCTAAGGGCTTGCCTATACGCGGAGCATTGATTAGCACATTTGTGTAGTGAAACAAAGTAGGTTTTGAAACGGATTTTCTGTAACACCTATAGTCATGATATCTAATGAGACTGAGACAGTTTAAAAAACCTGTTTTAGGAAATGTGAAATACTTAATTAGACCAATTCAAAAATGAACTAAGTGTGGACTAAGTTAAATTGTTCAGACTAGCTTAGATTAACAGGCAGGAATTCGAGTATGATTTTCTATAGGCATGATATCTACATTTGATACTGATTTTAAAGACTTGCAGGCATGGAAACATACATAACACTCATTGTAACAGAATCTAAATTAAGTCCTATAGGCATAACATCTATTAGTTATTCCGATTTTAAAACATTGAAGGCATGATTATTTGGAACATATAGGCATGGTTTCTAAACATGACAAAATGTAAAGCCTTATAAACATGATTTCTACTTGGTAAAGCAATCAGATTAAATGTAAAGTCCTACGAACATGATTTCTACTCGAATTACCCCATAAACATGTATCTACCCACCCTTTTCACTAAATACCCCAATATCTGTTTACAAGTTATTACAGACCAATGAATGAATTACATAAGTAAAAGAAATAACAAGAAGCTATTCTATAGGGAGCCTCCGATTAGGGCCATATTTTCCAAAGCCTCCAATGACCTCAAATGCCTTAATTCCATAGATAATGACATAGTCTAGGTGCATCAAAGTTCCATAAGGATCTCAAGGATCCCCGGCAGTGCTTACACCTAGACTTGGTAACAAAAAATTGAATAAGTGCAGTGTGGAAACACCAGCCTCAGTATGCCAGAGTTCAGAGGGTTTTCAAGAGGATCCCAAGGCAGTACACATACTGGAGGGGGCAGAACTTATTGACTAAGAGTAGAGTGAAAGTGATTGATATAAGTTGAGAGGTTTTAGTAAGAAACTGTATTAAAAAGGAAGTCTGTTTGAAAGTAATATAGTAAAACAACAGAGACTATTTGGAAAGAGATTGAAGAAATGAATAGAAGTCCAAACACCTTAGGACATGTTTGTACATAGCCAATAGTCAAAAAACCAAAATAAATTTAGTAGACACAAACATGGGTCAAGGGGTTTGGTATACATAGAACACTTGTTTGCAAGCACATAATCAATCAAAGGTCTAGGAATTAGTATAGACATGGTCAGAAACAGCTGATCAGGCATAGTCACAAAACCAGACACAAAGAACAAAATCACTTATAAGGGGTGATAGGGATTTGGGGATTCATGGTGGTAAACACATAACAAATAAGAGATGATTGGTAAGACATACTCAGAAACACACATAAGGGGGGGTAGACTGTCTCAAGGAAGGGGAAGACATAATAACATGCTAATAATGTGATCATCACCTACAAGTTTCACAACAAAACCACAAATAGAAGCAAACTAGAAACAAAATGAACTGAATCAATAAGAAAATCATATTGTCGTTGGGACTTTGAATTGAAACTAGAACATACCAGTAAAAAGGATAGTAAGCAGAGTAAAACAATAAGAGAACACAATGGTTAGCCTTGGCTAGCAGCCGGCTAACTTAGAGCAGTGGCAAGTAGTACAAAAGAGATAGTAGAAAGTTTGAGTGTGAGAGATAGTTTTTGAACCAAGAGTTCGTGTATTGTGCTAATGAAAGGCTATGGTATTTATAGTTTGAAAGCATGTAGTAAATAAGGTAAAAATCAAAGTCCATTAGTAATTATGAACTCAGAATGAGTAAATCAGAAAAGCAAGCAAGTACTCCCTTTAATTGAGGAGTTAACCTCAAATGGTCATAGACACATGACAAGTAAGGAAAGAAATCGTATAAGGCTGAACATGACAAATAAGAAAATATTTTTTGCATAGTACAAGTACACAATAGGTAATCGAGGCTAGGTTCAGCACATTTCAATCAAGTAAAATCTTAAGAAATCAATTAATAGCATGATTGAACATAGAATAAGGTCAGAAAGCATTCTACAAGGTAAAATTTGGCAGAAATAACACGCGGAATTAGTGAAAAATTAATCACAAATATTCAAGAATGCAAGAATAGGAGGTAACATTGATTGAGCACCATTCTATAAGAACAAGCACATTGTAAGCAAAATCAGAACCCTAAGAGGTCGAGTAGGACAAGAATCACATATAAAATTTGGGATTTATGTGGAGCATAGTATGAATTAGTAAGCTAAGAATGATACAAGTAGGATAAGTGAAGAATCAAAAACATTGATGAACCAAATAAGGCAAAATCACACAATTGGCAGGGATAACCACAATTAAGAACCATAACAAGCAAACATAGGGCAAAAAATTATAGAGTCATAAAAACATACGGATTTATTGAACACGTTATCAAACAGAACCCAGAAACCCAAGACTGGAACTAAGAAATTAGGGTTTTCCACATAGGCGAGTTGAAAAGGGAGTAAAAACATAGAATCAATCAAGATATACAAAGGATAGAAGTTAAAACATGAAGAATCGATTTAAATAAAGTGTAGAAGAAGTTCCGAAAAACCCCTAACTTTAAGAGAAAGTAAAACCACTTGAGATCGATGATTTTGCAAAAGAGGTTCAAGAACAACGCAAAACATAGAAGGAACAGACTTGAATCGTTTAAAAATAGCACAGATCTAAGAGATGCAAATAAAAATTGGGGTTTCAAAGGAAACCCAAATAGAGATGAAGAACTTGTTTAGAACTTCAAAGATCGTAACAAATACAGTGCGATTTTGCTCGAAATCACACCGGAGTAGCCATGAACAGCCAAAATAGCGAACTCTAGATATAAGTCAGCGTGGCCCGGGGCCCTTGAAGGCCTCAAAGAAGATGAGCAAGGCAAATGGGGAGCCATTGGAGGCTTGGGGTTGAAGGGTGGTCGCCGGAGAAGACCGGAGAATGGAGGCGATTGAAAGAGGCTAGGGTTAGGTTGAGAGAAGAGAGGAGATGAGAGGATTTGAAGGCGTCGGAATTTTGGAAATGAGATAGGGTTAGGGATTTTTGGAATTAAAAAAGGAAAGGATTGATATGGACCGTTGATCTGGAGATCAATGGCCATGATTTGATCGGGTAGATGGGTTCTGGGTTTGGGTAAGTGTATATAGGGTCTAGATCGGGCAATTGGGTAGGAAATTGGGCTGGGGGTTGGGTTAAATTTAGGCTATAATCGAAATGCAATTCTAGCTATAATTTAAATAGCCAATTTTCCCTATTTAATTTATAATAAGTACTAAACAATTTTTGAAAAATTATTTTATGTACAAAAATGATTTAAAATATATATTTATCATTTTAAAAATATAGGGACCAATTTTACGCATATAAAATATAATTATCCATTAAATGGGCTAACATTGCAATTATATGCAATTTAGCTTAAAAATACCAAATGCAATTATAAAAATGCATAAAAAAAATATATTAACCATATTTTGGCATAGGTATAGAGATTAAATGAATAAATCATCATAATAATAATTTGGGAAATAATTATTGGGGATTTTATGAATAAAAGGGAAGGAAATAAATCAATTTAAATCCTTAAAATTATGGAAAAAATTATAAAAACCTTGTGCATGCTTATATATGCATATATATGCTATTTCAAAGGTATTTATGCATATAAAAATATATTGGGAAAAATTGGGTATCAACATGGCCCGAGACTCTTAAATGTGCACACAGAGTGTAGGGAGTAATGTGAGTATGTCAACTTAGTAAGTAACAAAGTAAAGGCAGCTGAGCGACAAGAAAACACGTAAAACACAGCAAAATGCTACAAAGAGGCAGTATAAAACTAGAACAATGCAATAAAATAGTAAAAGCTCGTAGAAACACCTTAGTTTAGTAAAAACCTCTTTAAAATACAGATGTTCGGCCAAAAATGCATATATTTACCCATTGTTGCCTCATATTCTAGTACTTTTAATCGTCTTTTGAGTATTAGTTATATTATTTTGTGCTTAATATTATATTTTAATTGTGTAAAAATAAAGCGATATGAAAATGAAGAGATTTGGAGCAAATTTGGATAAAATGCGGAAGAAAAAGAAAGAAAATCAAAATAATAAAAAATTAGGGGGACACCATTTGGTGTTTGTCCCCCCAAGTGGAGACAAGAAAGCTTATAAAATGCAATTGATGAAGTAACGAAAAAGGAATTGAAGGCAAGAACTGAAGAATGCTACTGTTTCCAGTGCCACGGTCAGCGCTCGGCGCTGGTCAGGGCGCCGGTGGCGTGAGTTTTCCTATTTCGCTCGGGATAATGTTATTTCGGTTCTACATGGTCTAACTTGTATGAAAGGGATTCTAAATCTAATTTGGAGGATATCTAACATATTTTGGAGGAGAACTCACGTGGGGCAACACACACCACGCTTGGGGGAGACTTCTAACTAGTTTTTCTTCTCTTCTTTTCCTTTAATTTCATAGTTTATTAGTTCTAGAGTTTTGGGTGCTACATGAACGTTGTAGTTTGAAACTTGAATTGTTCTTATTATTTTATCATATTGGTTTATTTATTCAATCTTGCACTTAATTATTTGATTGTTTGATCACCAATTGAATACTATCTACGAATCAAGGATTGAACACGGAAGAGGGAATTCTAGATTGCATATAAGATTGAGTAGAGCAAGATCTTAACTCTTGGGGGGGGGGGGATTTGCGGTTAGGATAAGAATATACTTAATCGCCTTGCTTGGTTACTATACAGGAATTATTAATGCATTCTTGTTAATCCTAATTCCATAAGAATATAGGCGTTAGGTTAGCTTGAATAGGCAAGTTGTACTTCGGGAGAAGGTTACGAGCAATATTAACTCTGTCAACCAATAAACTAAATAAATTAATTAGACGATTTTAGTGGGAAACTCAACGGGATTGTTAGCTAACCCATAGCTCTAGAATATTCACTCACATTGAATTCGTCTCTATAATTCGCCAACTTGTTTTCTTTAATCTCTTAATTTGTTACTCTAGATTAATTTTAGTTAATACGTTAGGATTCGCTTGAATAGATTAATTGTTTGGTTTAATTTAGTTGATAATTAACCATAAGTCCCTGAGGGTACGATATCTGGACTTATAATCCTATATTACTTGTCGACCACGTATACTTGCGTGTGCGTTTGGGAGCAACAAGTTTTTGACGCCGTTGCCGGGGACTTAGAAATTAATTGTTTTGCTAGATTAGATTTTTACTTTTTTTTTATCTATTTAAGTTTTTAATTTTAGTTTAGTGTAGTTAGTATTATATATATTTTTTTACATGGCAATTTTGAACGAAAAGTGGTGGGATAGTAAGTATTTTTGTTTTTGTGATCCTTGTCCATATTGTAAAGGACCCCACTTGTGAAAATATTGTAAAAATATTCCCAATACCGAGTTATGTGCACCATCTCCATCCTATACTATTTGTGATGGAAATTGGAATAATTGTCCTAGGTGTTGTTATCCTACTCCAATCCCTTCTTATGTTGATTCTAATAATTCTTGTGAGTTTGACAGGAGTACGAATTGGCTTTTGTTGAACATGATGTTTGCATTCTTGATATGCGCATGAAATTATTAGAGGAATATGGAGGTTTCCGTGAGAAAATTATGAATGAGATACAACACTTTATAGAAGGAAGAGCTGAACTGGGACAAGAGATCGATCATTTTGGCAAATCTATTCGCGACTTGGAAGTTCAATTGAGTGCAAAGGTTGATGCATGTAATGCCCAACAATTCAGTAATGAGTTGTGCGAAGCTGAAAAAGATCTTCTAGGCCAAATTGAGGAGCTAAAACGAGAATATTAATTATTAGACCATGTTCTTGTGGATGATGCCGAGGTTGAGGAAGTATGTATTATTGAGGATGTTAAAAATAATACAATTTTGGAGTTGGGACGTGTTGATCCTCATTCTAATCATTTTTCTACATTATGGGTGGATGGAAACATGGAGATCGAGCCTTTGGAGAGATGTATAGATGAAGAACAAGACCCTTATATTCTAAAATTTGTCACACCAAAAAAACAAAACGATATTCCTCACTTAAAAGCCAAGAAGTGCAAGACGCGATATTATTTACTTGGTTCCTTTATTTTCATACCACCACCCCAGGAACGTGACAGAAAAATTGATGCAAAATTGGGGGTGCAATTCATATCTTCAAAGTGGAAGGAAAGCTGTGAAAGTGATGGTGTCGTGCCGCGACGTTAAATCAAGCGCTTGTTGGGAGGCAACCCAATTTTATTTTCTTTTTTTACTTTTGTTTATTTTTTATTGTGTTATTTGTTTTTGTAGTATTAGTTTTGTATTTTGTAGGAGTAGGAGCATGAAGTCAAAGCCAATATGTATGTGCAAAAGCGAGCAGGTGGTTGAAACTAAGTGTGAGGTACCCGCACAAGGGATCATAACAGGGAGAAGTCTGAGTATCCCGTGAGCTGCTAATTCTTCGGTCTTTGACCTACCAGGGAGTTTCTTTTACCCTCTTGTTATTTTCAGTTGCATTGAGGATATTGCACAATTTTAAGTGTGGGGTGAGGAGAGTGTTTGGGTGATTTTCTATGCTATCCTAGATTTGTTGTAGTACTTTTTCTTAGTGTAGTTACTTGTGTTAAAAAATAAAATGAAAAATGAAAAAATGAAAAAAAAAATCAGAAAATTGGGACTTTTTCTGATGATGGATTTTGTGGACAGCTTTCTTGAGGGATTAAGGTCCAATAAAAAAATAATCAAATAATATTTTATTTTTGTTTCTAGTTAGTTTTGGTTAGACAATAATCCCCTGTGGTTTTTCTTTGTGCATCGGTTCTTTTCCATGGGATGTAACTTGAACCGGGTAATTTTATTTTTATTTTTTTAGGAATAGATTAATTTTTTTCTTTATTTTAGGAGTAGAAAAAAGGGAGGAGAAAAAAAACACTTTATGACTTGTTTGATACTAGCATATTTAGGCCTGAGCTTGAGTAGTACTTTCCTCTGAGTGATTGAGTAATGAGAAAAATTGCAAACTTTCTGACACCTAACTCCTAAGCTCAGGGTTGTGACTCTGTATATAGCTTATTCTTATTTTGTTGTCTTAGAGTAGAATTGATCCATCTTGATTGATACTTGTGCCACGTGGGGTGAGGATTTCTTACATATATTCCACGTTTTGTATCTTAGTCTAGAACTTGCCATGCATGTTATTGAATCGAAATAAAAGTGTTGCTTTGTTTAGAAGATGATAATAGGCTTTCCTTGATGTGTCTTGTGAATTTTAGCCTTTCTAGATATTGTACCACTAGATACCCCTTTGAGCATGTAGCCTTTTGTTTGGAAGCCGTATTTTTGCCTTGATCCTTTTGTTTGAATCCCTAGTTTTTGCACCCTGCTTCCTTGAGCACTGTTGCTTAGACAGTGATGTTAATTGATAAATTTGAAGAATAGGATAGTTAAGTGAAAAATGGTGACCAATGATAGCTGAAAAGTGATGAAAAGGCCCTCTTGAAAAGAATGTTACATGAAAAAAAAAGAGAAAAGAAAAATTGCTTTAAAAAAATGAAACGTTCTTGATATGAGGGAAATACTTGTGAAACAATAGATGAAGAGAGGGCTGAAAAATAAAGTGAAGAGTAAAAAATAATGGGTGATGAAGTCTAAAAGTGCAAAGTGCTTTGGGAAGAAGTCACTATTATATAATTCTCCTACCCGTCCCTTAGCCAACATTACAACCCGTTAAAGTCTTATTTGATTCTATTCGAGCATACTTAATTAGTAGAGATGTACATAATGGGCAAGCCTATGGTTCTTTGTGCATACATGTGAAATCATTTGTGAGTGCGAGAATTGTTCTTTGATGCTTAGTCCATAAATTATATTCATTCTTTGATTTGAGTGTATGGACTATTTATTCTTGGGAGGGCACTTGTTTCATGATAGATAGGTGATATTATTAGCTTCTTTGACAGAGTAGATGAGCGAGCTTAAATTTGGTAAGTTAGAGTCCCTCTCTGAGATTAGGAGGTTAGAAGTTTGTTGTTTGTTTGTGACTTGTATATCTTGCACGATGAGGAGGAAGTGTATATCTAATGGTTTGAGTTGCTATAGGGCCTAATTGTTAGTATCTACCGAAGTGGTGGTGTTTCTAGGCTTGATTTATTGAGAGTGGTTTTAATGCTTACTCGGGGACGAGCAAGAGTCTAAGAGTGGGGTGTTGATATTCGGCCAAAAATGCATATATTTACCCATTATTGCCTCATATTCTAATACTTTTAATCGTCTTTTGATTATTAGTTATATTGTTTTGTGCTTAATATTATATTTTAATTATGTAGGAATAAAGCGATATGAAGATGAAGAGATTTGGAGGAAAATTGGATAAAACGTAAAAGAAAAAAAAAAAGAAAATCAAAATAATAAAAAAATAGGGGGGACACCATTTGGTGTTTGTCCCTTGTCCCCCCAAGTGGAGACAAGAAAGCTTATAAAATGCAATTGATGAAGTAACGAAAAAGGAATTGAAGGCAAGAATTGAAAAACGCTACTGTCTCCAGCGCCACGGTCAGCGCTTGGCGCCGGTCAGGGCGTCAGTGGCGTGAGTTTTCCTATTTCGCTCGGGATAATGTTATTTCGGTCCTACACGACTCAACTTGTATAAAAGGGATTCTAAACCTAATTTGGAGGATATCTAACATATTTTGGAGGAGAACTCACGTGGGGCAACACACACCACGGTTGAGGAGGCTTCTAACTAGTTTTTCTTCTCTTCTCTTCCTTTAATTTCATAATTTATTAGTTCTAGAGTTTTGGGTATCACATGAACGTTATAGTTTGAAGCTTGAATTGTTCTTATTATTTTATCATATTAGTTTATTTATTCAATCTTGCACTTAATTATTTGATTTCTTGATCACCAATTGAATACTATCTACGAATTTAGGGTTGAACTCGGGAGAGGGAATTCTAGATTGCATATAAGATTGAGTAGAGCAAGATCTTAACTCTTAGGGGGGCGAATTTGCGGTTAGGATAGGAATATACCTAATCGCCTTGCTTGGTTACTATACAGGAATTATTAATGCGTTCTTATTAATCCTAATTCCATAGGAATATAGGTGTTATGTTAGCTTGAATAGGCAAGTCGTACTTCGGGAGAAGGCTACGAGCAATATTAACCATGTCAACCAATAAACTAAATCAATTAATTAGACGATTTTAGTAGAAAACTTAACGGGATTGTTAGCTAACCCGTAACTCTAGAATATTCACTCACATTGAATTCGTCTCTATAATTCGCCAACTTGTTTTCTTCAATCTCTTAATTTTTTACTCTAGATTAATTTTAGCTAAATATCCATACATTAGGATTCGCTTGAATAGATTAATTGTTTGATTTAATTTAGTTGATAGTGAATCATAAGTCCCTGTGGGTACGATATCTGGACTTATAATCTTATATTACTTGTCGACCACGTATACTTGTATGTGCGTTTGGGAGCAACAAACACCTTTTTGCAGTTCAAATGAATGAATGAAAATAGGGTGAAAAGATAGAAACATAAATCAGCTCCTCGGGCAAAGTACCAACAGAACCAGCCCCTCGGACAATAACATGGAACAACATTAGCCCCTCGAGATATATCACATCTCACACTAGGTACCCGCGCTTACTGGGGGTGTACAGAATCCGGGAGGGGTCCCTTACGGCCCAAGCACAATAACAAGCCATTTCATGGCATAATCAAACAGGCACTCGGCCTCATATCAAGCCACCTCATGGCATAACAACTCAGGCCCTCAGCCTCAAAATCATGAATCAGTACAATACCTTTGTGGCGCACAGCCTGATCCCATAATATCCTCACAACACAGGCCCTCGTCCTTACTTAGTCAGAATCTCACAAGCCACTCGGGCAACAATAAAATATGACGCTCAGTCCAAAATATCATTTAAAATATCAAAAACAAGTAAAGATGGCTGAGTTATGAAAACAGTAGAATATAGCATGGTTGAGTACAAATACGAAGTCAAAATAGTGAGGAATAGTAGTAAAAATTTCCTAAGGGTCCAAAACAGTTGGCATTCAGCCCAAAACATTACGATAGCAAACAGTATTCAATCAAATACGTGGTTAAACAGTCATACGGGATGGACTAAGTCACAATCCCCAACGGTGCACGACCCCATGCTCGTCATCTAGCATGTGTGTCACCTCAAAGCAGCACAACGATGTGAAATCCGAGGTTTCATACCCTCAGAACAGCATTTACAATCATTACTTACCTCTATCTGGTCCAAACTATAGCCTGCGATGCCTTTGCCTCTCGAATCGGCCTCCGGATGCTCCAAATCTATCCAAAACAAATTTATACCATCAAAATATGCTAAGGGAACAAAGCCCACTCGAAAATAACCAATTTACATTAAAAATCCTGAAATTGGCCAAACCCGACCCCTGGGCCCACGTCTTGGATTCTGATAAAAATTACAAAACTAGATTCCTCATACTCTGACGAGTACATATCAAAATACATCAAAATCTGACCACAAATGACAACTCAAATCCCTAGATTTAGGTCTCTAATTTCCAAGCCCAACTTCCAATTTTTAGGCTTAAATTCAACAAATTCCATGTTTAATTAGGTAGAAATCACATTAGGATTAGTATTAAATCCATAAATCTAACCTCCAAGTGTTTCCCCTTGATTCCCTCTTCAATTCTCCTCAAAAAGCTCTAAAATCGCCCAACAATGGTGAAACTTAGACCCAAAATCGCGGATGTGGCCTTTTAAAACATTCTGCCCTGCTATTCAAAATCCTTCTTTGCGAACGCGGTCAACGCCTCGCGTTCGCGAAGTACAAACTTGAGTTGACCACTTTTTCCTTCATCGCGATCGTGACTCCCTATATGCGAACGCGAAATCTTGGCTTCCCAACTCATCGCGAACACGACTCCCCACCCGCGAACGCGAAGAACAAATTGACCTGGACCCAACTGCTCACCTTTCCTCTACGCGAACGCGACTAACCCCTCGCGAACGCGATGAACACGATCCTCAGCCCTTCGCGAACGCGAGACCACCTTCCACTACCTCACCTCCTAACTCTTCGCGATCGCGGGACATACATCGCGAACGCGAAGGTCAAAAACCTGCAACACCAATAGTAGTTTTTCTGCAATTTCCTCCAAGATGAAATGATCTGTTTAACCACCTGAAATTCACACGAGGCTCTCGGGACCTCAACCAAACATGCCAACATATATCTCATAACATCATTCAAACTTGTTCCAATCTTCGGAACGATCAAAGCAACATCAAAACACCGAATTTGCATCGGATTCAAGCCTAAGAATTCTAAAAACTTCCAAATTTCGCTTTCGATCAAAAAGTCTATCAAACTTCGTCCGAATGATCTGAAATTTTGTATACACATCACAAATGACACAACAGAACTACTCCAACTTCTGGAATTCCATTCCGACCCCTATATCAAAATCTCACCTATCAACCGGAAAATGCCAAAATTCCAATTTCGCCAATTCAAGCCTATATCTACTACGGACCTCCAAAACACATTCTGATCACTCTTCTAAGTCCCAAATCACCTACCGAAGCTATCCGAACCATTAGAACTGGCATCCGAGCCCTTTTTCACATAAGTCAACATCCGGTTGACTTTTCCAACTTAGCTTACTCAAAAGAGATTAAGTATCTCAAACCTTACCAAAACCTCTCCGAACCCGAGCCAACCAACCCGATAACACATAATACAGTTGAATAAGACAATAAGAAGTAGAAATGGGGGAAACAGAGTGGTAACTCATGAAACAACCAGCCGGGTTATTACATCCTCCCTCTCTTAAACAAACGTTCATCCTCGAACCAGTTAAGAAACATACTTGAAGCCTCAAACAAGTGAGAATATCTGCTCCGCATCTCCCGCTCAGTCTCCCAGGTGGCCTCCTCCACGGGCCGACCTCTCCACTGCACTTTCACTGAAGCTATATCCTTTGACCTCAACTTTCGAACCTGATGCTCCAAAATAGCTACTGGCTCCACATCATAAGTCAAATCACCATCTAACTGAACTGTACTGAAATCAAAATATGAGACGGATCGCCAATATACTTCTGAAGCATAGAAACATGAAATACCGGATGCACACTCGACAAGCTGGGTGGCAAAGCAAGCTCGTAAGCCACCTTCCCAATCCTCTGAAGTACCTCAAAAGGCCCAATGAACCGAGGACTCAATTTACCCTTCTTCCCAAATCTCATAAGACCCTTCATGTGTGAAACCTTCAACAGAACCTTCTCACCAACCATGTAGGACACATCCCAAACCTTCCTGTCAGCATAACTCTTTTGTCTCGACAGTGCTATACGAAGCCTCTCCTAAATCACCTTTACCTTGTCCAAAGTATCCTGCACCAAGACTATACCTAATAGCCTAGCCTCACCCCGTTCAAACCAATCAACTGGAGATCTACACCACCTCCCATACAAAGCCTCATATGGAGCCATCTAAATACTCGACTGGTAGTTGTTGTTAAGAAAACTCTGCAAGTGGTAGGAACTGATCCCATGACCCTCCAAAATCAATGACACAAGCGCGCAACATGTCCTCCAATATTTGAATAGTGCGCTCGGACTGCCCGTCCGTCTGAGGGTGAAAAGCTGTGCTCTACTTAACCTGAGTACCTAACTATCGCTGTACAGACCTCTAAAACTATGAAGTAAACTTAGTGCCCCTATCTGAAAAGATAGAAATTGGGACACCATGCAAACGAACAATCTCCTAGATATAGATCTCTGCCAACTGCTCTGAAGAATAGGTAGTACACATAGGAATGAAGTGCGCGGACTTGGTCAGCCGATCCACAATCACCCAAATAGAATCAAACTTCTTCAAAGTCCGTGGGAGCCCAACTACACAGTCCATGGTGATCCGCTCCCACTTCCACTCTAGAATATCCATCTGCTGAAGCAAACCACCCGGTCTCTGATGCTCATATTTCACCTGTTAACAATTGAGACACCGACTACAAATCCCTCAATGTCCTTCTTCATTCTCCTTCACCAATAATTCTGTCTTAGATCCTGATACATCTTCGCGACACCCGGATGAATGGAATACCGCAAGCTATGGGCCTCCTCTAGAATCAACTCCCGAAGTACATCTACATTGGGAACACATATCCGGCCCTGCATCCTCAACACCCCATCATCACCAATAGTCGCATATTTGGCATCGTCGTGCTGAACCCTATCCTTAAGGACACACAAATGAGGATTATCATACTGGCGCTCTCTGATGCGATCAAATAAGGAAGACCGAGAAATCACACGAGCCAATACCCGACTGGGATCCGAAATATCTAACCTCACGGACCGATTGGCCAAGGCTTGAACATCAACTGCAAGAGGTCTCTCCCCAACTGGAATATATGCCAAACTTCCCATACTCACCGCCTTCCTACTGAAGGCATCGACCACCACATTGGCCTTCCCCGGATGGTACAAAATAGTAATATCATAATCCTTTAGAAACTCCAACCATGTCCGCTGCCTCAAATTGAGATCCTTCTGTTTGAACAAGTGCTAGAGGCTACGATGATCAGTAAACACCTCCCAAGACACCATACAAATAATACCTCCAAATCTTCAACGCATGAACAATGGCAGCCAACTCCAAATCATGAACAGTGTAGTTCTTCTCATGGGGCTTCAACTGACGAGAAGCATAAGCAATAACTCTACCCTCCTGTATCAATACACCCAATACTAACTCTCAAAGTATCACAATACACGGTATATGAACCTGAAACTGATGGCAAAACTAACACTAGAGATATGGTCAAGGCAGTCTTAAGCTTCTGAAAACTCTACTCACACTCGTCCGACCACCTGAATGGAGCACCCTTTTAGGTCAACTTGGTCAAGGGCGATGCGATAGATGAGAATACCTAAACAAACCGACGGTAATAACCTGCCAAACTAAGAAAACTGCGAATCTCTGTGGCTGACGACGGTCTGGGCCAACTCTGAACCGCCTCTATCTTCTTTGGATCAACCTAAATACCCTCGATGGACGCCACGTGCCCCAAGAAAGCCACTGAACTAAGCCAAAACTCACATTTGGAGAACTTTGCATAAAGTTTCTCTTCCCTCAACCTCTGCAACACAACTCTCAAATGCTCTGCGTGCTCCTCCTGACTGCGTGAGTACTCCAGAATATCATCAATAAAAACTATGACAAACGAGTCGAGATAAGGCCAAAACACGTTGTTCATCAAATGCATGAACGTTGTTGGGGCATTGGTCAACCCAAAAGAAATTACCAGGAACTCATAATGACCATATTGGGTCCTGAAAGCTATCTTAAGAATATCCGAGTCCCTGATCTTCAACTGGTGATAACCTGAACGAAGATCAATCTTGGAGAACACTCTCGCTCCCTGAAGCTGGTCAAACAAATCATCGATACGAGGCAAAAGATACTTTTTCTTGATTGTTACTTTGTTCAACTACCTATAATCAATGCACATCCTCATCGTGCCATCCTTCTTCTTCACAAATAGAACAGGCGCACCCCAAGGCGACACACTAGGCCAACTAAACCCCTTATCAAGGAGTTTCTGAAGTTGCTCCTTTAACTCCGCTGGTGCCATACGATACGGTGGAATAGAAATGGGCTGAGTTCCCAGCACCAGATCAATACCAAAATCAATATCCTTATCCGGTGGCATGCCCGGCAGGTCTACAGGAAACACATCGGGAAAATCCCTCACAACAGGAACAGAATCAATACTAGGAGTCTCTGCACCGATATCCCACACAAAGGCTAAATATGAAAGACAACTCTTCCCAACCATCCGCTGGGCCTTCAAGAACGAAATCACCCTACTGGGGACAAAATCAGTCGAACCTCGCCACTTAATCTGTGGCACACCCGGCATAGCCAATGTCACTGTCTTAGCATGACAGTCCAATATAGCACAACATGGAGATAGCCAATCCATTCCCAATATCACATCAAAGTCCACCATACAAAGCAATAACAGGTCCACTCGGGTCTCTAGACCCCCATTAGTCACTACACACGACCGGTACACACGGTCTACAACAATAGTATCGCCCATCGGAGTAGATACATGAACAGATGAAACAAGAGACTCACGGGACCTATCCAAATAACGAGAAAAATATGATGACACATATAAAAAAGTGGAACTGGGATCAAATAACACAGAGGCATCTCTGTGGCAGACTAAGACAATACCTATAATCACAGCATTTGAAGAAATAGCATCGGTTCTAGCTGGGAGTGCATAAAAATGGTCCTGACCACCACCTGATCAACCTCCCCTTCTAGGGCGACCCCTAGCAGACTGACCTCCACCCCTAGCTGGCTGGGCGGGTGGTGGTGAAGTAACTGGCGCTGAAGCCGATGGCTGACTCCTCTGCTGAGATGAACCTCCAAGATGACGAGGACACTGCCTCCACATATGACCCAACTCTCCACACTCATAGAAACTCCCTGGTGCTGGAGACGGGGACTGAAGGGAACCCCTAGCACCGGAATGACTAGCAGATGCACCTGGCATAGAAGAGCCCTGAACTGATAGAGCACAAGATAAACTCTGGGCTAGAAGGGCATTGAGTGATGAATGGCCCAGATGAGAAATGTGAGAACCATGACCCAATGATGCCCCACGATAACCTGGGCAAGCTGACTGAGCATGTCTAAATGGACATCCTCTGCCATGCTAAAACTGACACCTCAAAGAAGCACCACCATAACTACCAGATCCTCGAGGCCTCTTGGCCTCCCTCTCATCTCGCTCCTGGCGACGAACTGACTCAATCTCGCGAGCAATGTCAACAACCTCCTCAAAAGCACCACTAGATACCCTAACTTTGGTCATGAGAATCCGAAGCTGATACGTGAGGCCATCAACAAACCTCTTAATCCTCTCTCTCTCTCTCCGTAGGAACCAACCAAACAGCATGATGAGCTAACTCCGAGAACCTCATCTCATACTGCATCATAGTCATATCTCCCTGACGCAACCACTCGAACTGCCTGCGCAGCTCCTCTTTGTGAGACTATGGCACATACTTCTCCAAGAAGAGAATGGAGAGATGCTGCAAGGTAAGGGGTGTTGCACCAACAGGCCTACACCTCTCATAAGCCTCCCACCAAGTGAAGGCGGCTCCAAAAAATTGAAAAGTGGTAAATGTGACCTCGCTAGCCTCCAGAATACCCGTTGTACGAAGAATCCTCTAATACTTGTCCAAGAAACCCTGGGCATCCTCACCCTTTGTACCACTGAAAGTCGGAGGCTGAAGTCTACCAAACCTCTCCAACCTGCGATGCTCGTCCTCTGGCATAGCAGGAGCTACATAGTCCTAAAAAACTGCAATCGGTTGGGCTAGAGGTGCCCTCGGTGTCTGAAGTCCCTGCACAACCAGGTGTGCAAGCGGCGGGAGTCTAAGTGCCTCCCCCGACCTGAGAAGTAGTTGCGGCTGTAGTAACTGAGACCGCCTGAGCTAGGCCAGTGCATACTAATAGAATCTGAGCCAGGGCCTCCTAAAGACCTGGAGTCACAGTGGGCACAGCTGGTGCCTGAGCTGGTGCGGCTGGAGCATCCACAACTAGGACCTGATCCTGAACTGAGGCGGCTGGTGGATCTGCAGGTGTTGCACTAGTTGTTGTGCGGGCTACACCCCTTCCCCTACCACGGCATCGACCGCGTCCTCGGCCTCTAATGGCCCCAACTGGTGGTACTGGTGGTCGCCCATCCTAGCCAGTAGCACGTGTCCTCACCATATGTGAGAAAATAGAATAACAGAAGTTTAGTACTCGGATCAACAGATTCGCACGACAAGAATTTCAAGAATATAAAGTTTTCCTAAAGGTTATGCAGCCTCCCGAGGAAAAATACAGACGTCTTTGTACCGATCTGCGAGACTCTACTAAACCTGCTCATGACTCGTGAGACCTATGTAACCTAGACTCTGATACCAACTTGTCACGACCCTAAACCGGACCCGATCGTGATGGCGCCTATCGTGAAACAAGGCCAGCCGACACAAATCCCCAATCCGTTTAAACAGTTATAATAATTCATTTTAAGTCATAAATAAACTATAAATCCCAAAATAAAGAGTGAAACGGAACAACACAGCCCGACATCGGGGTGTCACCAGTCATGAGCATCTAAACATCCGTCTAAGAGTATAAAAAGACTACACAGTCCAGTACAAAGCCAGTACAAGGAAAGTAAAAATAGGAAGGAGAAGCACTGGGATGCGAACGCCGAGCAGCTACCTAGTCAACTCCGGATAAACTTGTGGTGGAAGCAAATCAGCCCTCGCTAGCGTGGCCCAAGACACCTGGATCTGCACATAGGGTGCAGGGAGTAATATGATTACGCCAACTCAATAAGTAATAAAAGTAAAGGTAGCTGAGCGATAAGAAAACACGTAAAATACAGCAAAATGCTACAAAGAGGTAGTATAAAACAAGAACAATGCAATAAAATAGTAAACGCTCGTAGAAACACCTTAGTTCAATAAAAACCTCTTTAAAACACCTTTTTGCAGTTCAAACGAATGAATGAAAACAGGGAGAAAAGATAGAAACATAAATCAGCCCCTCGGGAAAAGGACCAACAAAATCAGCCCCCCAGACAATAACATGGAACAACATCAGCCCCTCGGGCTATATCACATCTCACACTAAGTACCCACGCTCACTGCGGGTGTACAGATTCCGAGAGGGCCCCCTTACGGCCCAAGCGCAATAACAAGCCATTTCGTGGCATAATCAAACAGGCCCTCGACCTCATACCAAGCCATCTCGTGGCATAACAACTCAGGCCCTTGGCCTCATAATCATGAATCAGTACAATACCGCTGCGGCACGCAACCCGATCCCATAATATCCTCACAATACAGGCCATCGGCCTTACTCAGTCAGAACCTCACAAGCCACTCGGGCAACAGTAAAACATGATGCTCAGCCCAAAATATCATTTAAAATATCAAAAACAAGTAAAGATGGTTGAGTTGTGAAAACAGTAGAATATAGCATGACTAAGTATAAATACGAAGTCAAAACAGTGAGGAATAGTAGTAAAAATCCCATAAGGGTCTGAAACAGTTAGCACGAGGCCCAAGTATGGCATTCAGCCCAAAACATGATGATAGCAAACAGTTTTCAATCAAATATGCGGTTAAACAGTCATACGGGATGGACTAAGTCACAATCCTCAATGGTGCACGACCCCACGCTCGTCATCTAGCGTGTGAGTCACTTTAAAACAGCACAACGATGTGAAATCCGGGGTTTCATACCCTCAGGACAGCATTTACGATCATTACTTACCTCTATCCAGTCCAAACTCTAGCCCGTGATACCTTTGCCTCTCGAATCGGCCTCCGGATACTCCAAATCTATCCAAAAACAGATTTATACCATCAAAATATGCTAAGGGAACAGAGCCCACTGAAAAATAACCAATTTACATAAAGAAAATCCCGAAATTGGCCAAACCCGAGCCCCGGGCCCACGTCTTGGATTAATATAAAAATCACAAAAATAGAATCCTTACACTCTCTCGATTTCATACATATCAAATACATCAAAATCTGACCACAAATGACCCCTCAAATCCCTAGATTTAGGTCTCCAATTTCCAAGCCCTAACTTTCAATTTTTAGGCTTAAATTCCACAAATTCCATGATTAATTAGGTAGAAATCACATTAGAATTGAGTATTAAGTCTATAAATCTTACCTCCAAGTGTTTTCCCTTGATTCCCACTTCAATCCTCCTCAAAAAGCTCTAAAATCGCCCAACAATAGTGAAACTTAGACCCAAACTCGCGGATATGGCCTTTTAAAACATTCTGCCCAGCTATTCAAAATCCTTCTTCGCGAACGCGGTCAACGCCTCGCGTTCGCGAAGCACAATCTTGAGTTGACCACTTTTTCATTCATTGTGATCGCGACTCTCTGTACGCGAACGCAAAGGATTGGCTTCCCAACTCATCGCGAACGCGACTTCCCACCCGCGAACGCGAAGAACAACTCGACCTGGACCCAGCTGCTTACCTTTCATCTACGTGAACGCGACTAACCCCTCGCGAACGCGATGACCACAAGCCTCAGCCCTTCACGAACGCGGGACCACCTTCGCAAACGCGAAGGAAAAATTACACTGCCTCACCTCCTAACCCTTCGCGATCGCGGGACATCCATCGCGAACGCGAAGGTCAAAAACCTGCAACACCAACAATAGTTTTTCTGCAATTTCCTCCAAGATGAAATGATCTGTTTAATCACCCGAAACTCACCCGAGGCCGTAGGGACCTCAACCAAACATGTCAACATATCCCATAACATCATTCAAACTTGTTCCAACCTTCGTAACGCTCAAAGCAACGTCAAAACACCAAATTTGCATCGGATTCAAGCCTAAGAATTCCAAAAACTTCCAAATTTCGCTTTCGATCAAAAAGTCTATCAAACCTTGTCTGAATGACCTGAAATTTTGCACATACATCACAAATGACACAACGGACCTACTAAAAATTTAGGAATTCCATTCCAACCCCTATATCAAACTCTCACCTATCAACCGGAAAATGCCAAAATTCCAATTTCGCCAATCCAAGCCTATATCTACTCCGTACCTCCAAAACACATTCTGATCACGCTCCTAAGTCCCAAATCACCTCCCAAAGCTATCCGAACCATCAAAACTCACATTCGAGCCCTTTTCACATAAGTCAATATCCGGTTAACTCTTTCAACTTAAGCTTACTCAAAAGAGACTAAATGTCTTAAATCTTACCAAAACCTCTCCGAACCCGAGCCAATCAACCCGATAACACATAATATAGCTGAACAAGACAATAAGAAGCAAAAATGGGAGAAACGGAGCGGTAATTCATAAAACAACCGGCTGGGTCGTTACACCTTGTACTGCTACACTAATCTCCTTATTAGATGAATCGCTTTCGTAGTCGAACGCCCCGACATGATTCCAAACTGATTCTCGGAAATAGACACACACCTCCTCACCCTGGCCTCCACCACCCTCTCCCAAACCTTCATAGTGTGACTCAACAACTTGATAACCCTATAATTATTGCAATTTTGGATATCACCCTTGTTCTTGTAAAGCGGAACCATCGTACTCCACCTCCATTCTTCGGGCATCTTCTTTGTCTTAAAAATAACATTAAACAGTCCAATGAGCCATTCCAAACCTGCCCGCCCCGTGCTCTTCCAGAATTTCACCAGGATTTCGTCTGGCCCCGTCGCTCTGCCCCTGCACATCTTACGCATCGCCCCTTCCACCTCCTCTACCTTAATCTGCCTACAGTACCCAAAATCCTGCCGACTCTCAGAGTGCTCCAACTCACCCAGCACAATGCGTCTATCCCCCTCCTAATTTTTAATAAAAAATGGATAAATTTCTTTCAATAGGCAAATCCAATTGGCAAACCTATAGTTTTTTTAAGGGAAAAAATTTTAATAAGCTCAAAGTTACTGGTCATTTTATAAGCAATTTAATAAGCCAAATATTTTTACTTTTAATTGTGAAAAAATATTTTGTAAGTTCAAAAACCCGAGAACTAAGGTGTACCTTTCACAATTACTAAGACGTACAGGAGATGTTTGAGATAATAATGAAATCTCATAAGTCGAACCGTACTTATGTCTCAGAGGCGGCGGCTCAATAGTATTAGAGGCCTAAAGTCAAGCCGTAGTAAGAGATCTTAAACTTGTTTAATAATAATAGATATTTTTGTTGAAGTTTATTCTTTTTACTTTTTGAGGTGCAATTTAATCTTGATGAACCAACCCCTTTAATCTTTGTTGAAACATGACAAATCTATTTTATTAAGTTTCATTTTGAATTTTTTTTCTTTTTACTTGACTGTCAATATAACTCACTATATAGCATTGCCTCTCAAAATAACAATCATGTAGAAATTTGTATTTACAAAGATGACAAATAAATTAACTATAGCTTTTTACGATCTAATTGCTTGAGGCATGCCTATAGAGATCTTGAAAGAAAATATCTTATAAAGTTAGAAATGTAAAAATAATTATTAAGTTGGAGTAAGAAGAACTAGACTGAAGATCTAATTGCCTTTCATTATTATTTGAATTTTCTCAACCAACTCTGAAAAAAGACAACATAAAATATAAAACTATGTTATTAACGATTGGTAAGGTAGCAAAAGATGGTTGAAAATATTCCATATCACTATTTAATAATAAATACGATAAGTATTTAAATTACATATAAGAAGAGTAGATTTTGGGGCCTCTAATTTTGTGAGGCCAAAAGCGGCCGCTTTAGTGGCATGGGGGTCAACCGCCTCTGTATGTCTTTAAAATGTTAACATAGATTGATAAAAACCTACACTTAGAAACTTAATTATAATTTGACTTTTAATATATATATATATATATATATATTACGGCATGAATTACGGCTCTTGTCACTTGGCCCAGCAGCCCAACAAAAAATAGCCTAGGTTTGAAGTCTTTATCGGGTTTGCCTCAAGTTGTATATCATTTGGAAGAAACTTTTCAGCCTTTAGCACATTATTAAAGATACACTTCTAGGATTTTTTTTTTCTTTTCTTTTTTCTTTTTTTCCAGCATACTCAACCCCTCTCCACTCGCCTCTCTCTTCTTTCTCCCTAAAAATTATAGAATTATTTTGTACACACTCATGTTAATTGCTTTTGAGAACTCAAGAGAAAATTCCAAAAACAAATATTGTAACATTCTAGCAATTTTTCTCTCTATACAGATGTGCATAAGGGCTCTTTAATCATCGCAATCTATGTCAATTAGGTTTCGATTGTTGAGTTAATTGAAAAAAGAGGTTAAGAAACCACAGTAAAATATGGCATATCAGTCCAATAACTATCTGATATGTCCTAAAACTATCAGATTTTGCCAAAAAGAGCATCTCTGTCGACCTCGTATTATATTTTCTTATTTTTCTCAGTTTTTGTTTCATGTTTTGCTATTGGTGAAGCCCAAATTTGAATGCCAAAACCTCGCCGAAAAAATTCAACACCAGCAACTACTGAAAGTTGTAATGTGGTGATGGATAGAAGGTGTTTTCTAGTATAAATTTGTATAGGTAGTGTTTATATATACTTATACAATATTGTATAAATATGTATAAGTTTGTATATTTGCGTACAATATTGTATAAATTATGTATATATTTAATATATAAGTGTATATATACATTGTACGTGTATAATAGGCATCCATGGAAGTTCGACACTTTCTTCTCTTTTTCTTCTATCTTATTTTTCTAGTATACATTATTACAGATTGTATATACACGTTTATCAAAGTTATACATCATTATACATGTCATGCATATGTGCAGTTAAATCTAAAATTGATATTTTATATGTTTAATTTTTATTTTTTCTCGAACAATCTATGTATAAATCGACTTTGCTTGTTGATTTATCTTCCAAATCACAAACGTGCAACAATTTTTTCAATTTTTATGTTTTATTTCTACTGTTTGGAACTTGGAAAAGAAGAAAATTTAAGGTTTTCGAGTTGCATTATAAATCAATTTGAATTTTTTGTTGCTGGAATAAGAATATATACAAACTTGGAGAAGAAGAATAAAAAATTACCCAATTTTCATGCTTGAAGATCTGCAGAAAAAAAATGCTCATTTTTCGAACTTTGGCCTATTGTTAATGGGCTACAGATTTGCAAAGTTGTAAGTAAAAATTGCACTGACGCCCTATTTGGTCGCCCTCATTTAACCTATACCCGTTTTTTAAAAAAATATTTAACTTGTACCAACTTTTTAAACAACTTCAGATATTTTTCTCCTCCTCCTCCTCCTCCTCCTTCTTCTTCTTGATAGTAATTTTATATGGTATTTGTGAACATATTTTAAGGTAGTTTATGATATTTTACAGTAGTGAACTATTATGACTGTGAGCACGTGATTTTTGCCTTAACGAAAACTACTCCAAAAATAAATCAAAAAATAAAATAAATTTATTTTATTGTGTAATTTTTGAATTTTGTGTGGTGTTAAATATTTGTGTTATGTCTGTAAATGATTACTTTGTCATAATAAAATGAAAAAATAAAATAAAATACATGTTGCATGCATATAGGGTTTAATTATGCATTTAAGAGATAATTTAAATAAAATCACAAAAATATGCATTGGTTCTATTTTAAATTCTTCACTGTATGATTGATATTTTGTCTATGTGTTAAATAACTGTTATAAAATAATTAATATATTTTTGTGAAGTAAAACTTGTTTTATAATTAAAATTAGAAATTTAAATTAGAAAATGAAATAATTGAAAAAAATATATAAATGTACAGGTTGTAAAGATTGGACCTGGATTAAAATCCAGGCCCAAATCAATTTACCCCCCCCCCCGTCAGCCCAATCCAAACAGCCTGTCCGTTCCAATTCAAAGCCAGAACCAAACGACGTCGTTTGGTCACCTCTCATCAAGGGCCGTTGGATTAAATCCAACCAACGGCCAAGATCTCATCACCCTAACCCAAGACCCTTACCCGATCCATTGACCCGATTCAGTCCGACCCCAACTTTAAACCAAACGACGTCGTTTGGTTTAATGAATTAATCCTGGCCATCTATTCTCCTTGATCCAATGGTCAATATCCACCCACCATTCCCCTATATAAACCCATAACCCTTACCCCGGGCCCCTAACTGAACACCCCCCCCTCTCCGCTCCTGTTCATCATCGTTCCAAACAGACCCCTAACCCTAGCCGCCCCTATTCCCCTTCGCCTGAAACCCGGCGGCATCAACGCCGCCGGTCACCAAAATAACACCCCAGAACCCCTCGAACCTCCTCTATCCAAATATGTTATCTGCTTGGTTCGAATCTCCCTGAAGGTTCTTGAATCTTCATTTGAAGATTCGAGCCAAGTTCAGATCTAAGCCTAATAGTCCCAAATCGATACCATAGCTTCCCCTAGTCACTCTGAGTATGGATCTATCATTTGTTTGGTTCGAATCAGTTCGGAACTTCTCGAATCTTCTTTTGAAGATTCGGACCAAACAAGAACAAACTCAGATCCGTTTCAAACTAACACCAAATGACCCCTAGGCTACCCTCACCCTTGTATCATGTTTGGTTCCCTTCAAATCTGCCCAGAAATGTTCGGATTTAAGATCCAAGAACCTGAAACCCTAAAAATTTCCAATCTTGGAATTTTTCCGATTTCGAGTAAAAGATTGAGGTTCAATCGACCTTAGTCAAAGTATTTTCAGTGGAAAATACTTCGACTAAGGTCTGTTTGATTTCAAACAAAAATCCAAATCCAAGCTGAGTTCGAGTCGGATTAAAATTGAAGATTCAAAGGTATTTTTTCTATTATTTTGTGTATTCTACGTGTGTTGTTGTTTGTCTTAATAGCTTGTTAATTTTTCATGATTTTATTTGATTAATTCTGTCACCTTTGTCTCATGCCCGTCTATATGGTCAAATATGAAACTGTTTCAGTTGGTTGTGATTGTTCATAATGTAAGTAATCGACTCGATTAAGTTCGTCGATTAGTTATATTATGAATTCTCACTTATGATAATGCTAATGAAAAACAGTCTGCTTCTACTGTTTTAGACCAATTATGGACAATTGTTGTAGATAATCAGTTTAAATTAATACTCGTCAGTTAAATCACCCTTGTTTACATTTATATGAATCTGTCAAAATAAGTGTTGTATATATGTTATTGTCCGAACATTAAAGTTTCAAGGGCATTGTCAGTATTGACAATGATCCTGTGTTTGTTTGATTTATTGTTCAAAGTTAAAGCTCAGTTACTGAACTCAGTGTAATATGTTGCTATAATGATTGTTTCTGAATTCAGTATGATCCTATCAATGTTTGATTGAATGTAATTGTGTTAGGAGTTACCCTTTTTAATCAGAATTCAGTCCAAACTTTAGGATTGGTTATAGCTGCTTAAACAGATTGTAAAATCTGTACTGTGAAATTCTGAGTTTAAAGGCAGTAATAACAGAATTACAGTAGGATTTCTGGGGTATTTGAGGAATGAAACAGTAGGGTAATGTAATAATAATAGTGTGCTTATAATGGAATGTTAGTGGCTATAATTTAAATGGGATAATGGGAAACAAAGGGTAATGGGCTGCTGAAAAACAGGATAAATAGCACTTAGTTTTAAAATATTCAAAAGTAGTTTTAATGGAAAAACTTTCTGATTTTTAAAAGATAAAAGGGTGCAACCAGCCCTGTATAAATACAGGAGCTGGACAGACCTTAGGGAGGAGAGACTAGGGCAGACTTTAAGAGATTTTGAAGAGAGAAAAAAAAATCAGTTTTCAGAGAGAGAAAGAGTTTTTTTTTTCAGAAAAAAGAGAGCTTAGGGAGAGTTTTTTTTCAGAGAATAGGGGCAGTTTTCAGAAGAAGAGAGTTTGAGAGATAGAGCTTAAGGCAGATTTTAGGAGATTGAAAGAGGAAAATCAAGCAGAAACAGAAATTTGAAAAGGAAGATAGAAAGAAAGGAAAACAGAGACACTAAAACAGAATTCTACATCGGAAATTAGTATTGAAGCTGATTCTGTGTTCTTGAAATTGAAAGTTTTCAGTCTGCTTTGTTCTAAACATCAAAAATCAGAAATATTACTCTTGGTATTGAATCTGTCCGGATTTGTTCGATCTCATTCTTCAGTTAAAAATCTGAAGTTTCTTAAAAGTTCTTTTACTGTGCATCTGGGCTCTTCGAATCCTATTCTTGTTCAGATTTGCTGTGTTATCGGTATATTCTACTGATTTTGTTACTGCTGCTACTGCTGAAATTTACTCCTCCTACCTTCATTTTCAGGTACATGTCTTTTAAATTTTATGTTGGAAAGAGATTCAACATGACAGATAAATAGAGTTTGAATTGTAATATTGTCATCTACCCATTTGAGTTCTTTAGTTGAAAATTTCAGCTTTAGTTTCATGTTGGTTAACCAGTAGTGAGTTCGACTCGATGGCTACAAGTTAATTATCTTATTTTGAAATTCATATAAAACTTTGTAATAATGTTATCCATGTCAAATTTCATTAGTTTAGTTATCTATGAGTTGTGTAAATAGGAAGCATGGCAGAAAGTTGGTTTTTTTTTATTTACACTTCATGGTATTGTTAGATAGGTATAGCATAATATGGCATTATCAAAGAAAATATGCTATTAGTTTATCTTGTTAGTTAATTAGTTGTTGTTTAAAAGCTAGATGATGATTAGTTGCAATTTGCCATCTTTTGGCATAACATTGGTTGTGTTCATAATTTATAGTTGAAAGATGCGTTAGTATAATCCGTATGTTCAAAAATGTCAAATATAGTAAGTAATATTGTACGCAATATCATTTTATTAAGTCAACAAGACTTGTTCTCTTTCTTAATAATAAAGGGCTTAGGAACTTATACAATGTGAAAATTAATAATTAGTAATAACTCACATAGATTGAGAATCAAATTGGTTTGATTATATCTATATCTATCCTAACTCAATCATAGGCATAACTAAGTAAATTAATTTCATCTATTAAGATTAAAACGAGTATATGAGAATAAGTTGAGTTGTATATACACAAATGGCAACACTTTAAATCAATGGTAATTAGAAATAGAATTTGCATTAAGTAAATAATGAAAATTCTTGGAAAATATTTCCTTCCTTTAGGAATCATTCATTTTCAGTTTCATATGTAATTTATTCCTTGGCATATATATATATATATATATATGTCATATTTGTTTTAAAGATAGTATTAATCATATTTTATTCTGTCCTTTGAATTTGAATAATTGGAATGAATATAATTTATATTCGGAAATTATAATCAATGGTCAACATTTAATAAATTGTGGGTTCTTTTCCAAAAAATTAAAGAATATCTTAAAACGAGATTTCTCGTGATATAACAAACATTTTTGTGGAAATTCCATAATATCATTACAAATATGTTGCGCAATTAGGGATACGTTCGCGTACCCTGATTATACTTTTAAAAGCAAAATTTCGGATTATGCGTACGCGCAATTTCGAGCGAATATTTAATAAAAGGATTTTTCCAAAGGTGTTAAATCAATTTCATAAAAATCCGAGATGTACGGTTCACTATTCAAGAAAAACAATTATTTTTGATTCAACACAATCTCGAAAAAATGTGCTTAATAAATATATTGTCAAAAGTTATTGTGTACACGTGCGCGTGACACAATTCCGCATCTTTTCAATTTATAACACGAATATACGTACGCGTAATTCGATTCAAAGAAGGGTCCTTAATCACAATAAGTAAAAGCGGTAGAAAAATCACGTAACAAAAAGTATTTAATAAAAATCAAGACAATTAAGCCAATAATAAAAACAGTTAAGCGACCGTGCTAGAACCACGGAATTCGGAAATGCCTAACACCTTCTTCCGGATTAACAGAATTCCTTACTCAGGATTTCTGGTTCGCAGAATAATAAACAGAGTCATATTCTCCTCGATTCAGGGATTATAATTGGTGACTTGTGACGCCTTAAAATTCTCAGGTGGCGACTCTGAAATAACTAAATAAATCCCGTTTCGACTGTCCTTCAATTAAAGAAAACTCCCCACGCGCCCCGCGGGCGCGGCAAAAAGGAGGTGCGACAGCTCTGGCGACTCTGCTGGGGAACTAAACAAACTGTAACCCAGAACCATTGGTTCAGGGTTTAAAGAATTCGAGCTTAAAATATCTGTGTTAATTGGCTTTATTTACTATATGATTTTCAACTGTTTATATGCTAATATGCTAAATGTTGCTTTTTACCGCTTTAATATTATTTGAATTGTGAATATATACAACTGCTACGAAACCCCCTTCTTTCTGAGTCTTCTGAATTTATGGTGTACACGTGCGCGTGACCCACCTTTCTGTTAAAGTCATACCAAATAAGACGGAGTTGGGACAAGTAACTAGGCCGGGCAGACTTTCGTGCTCCCGGTACGTTGCCCCCGCTTCGGCTCAAACTGTCCGTTTGGGTAAGCCAGGTTTAGAACAATCAACCTAAGGTTTTACACTTAGAATAACTCAGCCATGTACCGGATCCCTAGTAGGAACGAATATTTGCATCATATGCATTTGGCCTTGGAGACTCAACACAGGGGTTGGGTCTGTCTAGGACAGGTGAACCCAAAATAAAAAGACCATCATGATGCATCCTACTTGTTACTTGTGCATTCATTTGCCTCGAACATGCTTGTTGACCAGCTTAAATAAAATCATGGTAAGAAGAAAGGAATAAAATGGGTTGTTTTAAAAATTTCGAAAAAAAAATATAGTTTTAAATCTTGAAATAAAGGTATTTAATAAATAATAAAATAATAATAATAATAATAATTTTCAAAAATTATTTTTTTTAGTATAAATTTTCAAAAATGAATTTTGACTTTATCAAAATTAAATTTCAGATACAAAATGAGCATCACACAAAGCCCCTCATCCACAAGTACGGAAGAATTTCTATGTCAGCTTCAAATGTGGTGGTATGATTTAGGCGAAGACGGTCAAAAATGGGTCGTCAAGCATTTGGGAAATCTCACGGACATTATGAAAGTTAAACCCCGTGATGATCTGATTGCGGCGTTAGTAACTTTCTGGGATCCTGTTCACAATGTTTTTCGTTTCTCTGACTTCGAGCTTACTCCTACATTAGAGGAGATAGCTGGATATGCTGGTTTTGACGGAAGTTTAAGAAATCAAAGCTTGATATTCACAAAGGCTCCTTCGGTACATCGATTCTTCGGTCTTCTGAACATCAGCAGTCAAATCAGGAAAAGCAATGTCATCAATGGATGTTGTTCCTTCAACTTTTTGTATTCAAGGTTCGGAAAATCAGATGGGTTTGAAATTCATGAAAAAGGCCTTACTAATAAGCAAAACAAAGACACTTGGCAGATTCACCGTCGATTTGCTTTCATGGTGGCTTTTCTAGGAGTCATGGTCTTCCCAAATAAAGAGCGAACAATTGATATTCGCACCGCAAAAGTTGTGCAAATCCTTACCACCAAAGAAAATCACACCCTTGTCCCCATCATTCTATCAGATATTTATCGGGCTCTGACTTTATGTAAATCAGGAGCAACGGTCTTCGAAGGATGCAAAATTTTGTTGCAAATGTGGGTGATGGAGCATCTCCAACAACAGCCCAAGATCATACAATATGGGTCAAAAAATGATAATTGCATCGAGAGCTATGAGGAAAGAACAAAAAATTATCAAGCTCCAGAAGGGATAGAAGCATGGGTATCTCATCTAAAGGCTTTAACGGCAAATCAAATTGAATGGACTCTGGGATGGCTCCCGATGAGGGAAGTAATACATATGTCAACCTCAAATAGTTATCTACTACTATTGGGATTAAGAAGCATTCAGCCATATGCACCACTAAGAGTCTTAAGGCAACTAGGGAGATATCAAATAGTTCCTGATGATGAAGATTTGAGTATGCAAGTAATCGAATTACACCCAGAAGCCACTATTCCCGAAGCTCTACTTCAGCAGATGTGGAATGGATGTCGATACTTGAAAAGTGATACTCAAGTCCCAGACACTACAAAGGGTGAGATGAATCCTGGATATGCAAGGTGGTTCGAAAAACGGTCTCGCGTGGATGATGTACCAGAACCTGAGCTAAAAAGGCCAACAAAAAGACCCCATGTTCAAAACTTCAATGATAAAATCCAAGAGCGGTTGATCTGGGGAGAAAAAGAAAAAGGGTACAAAGCAACTATCCATGCCCTAAAAGAAAATCTAAGAAGCCTCAGTTTGGAGAAAGATTTGCAAGAACAAGAAGCCGAAGGCGAGAAAAAGAGTCTATCTTGTGAGAATGAAAATCTTCATGCTCGATTCCAAAAAATGAAAAGGATTTCTGAAACGCCAAAGAGGAGCTGGAAGGATCAAAAAACCATCGCCAATCTCTTTGAAAGAATGCAAGATTATGATTTCATTCTTGCGGAAAATGAAAGGGCATTGAGCAAAGCAAAAGAAAAGATCCAACAATTAAACGAAGAAGCCAGATCTAACAAGGAACGCCAAGATAGGCAGTCCGAAAAAGACAAGGCACAATTCAATAAGGAAAAAGACTATTGGATGCGATCAGAAGACCAGCTTCGTGCACAACTAGAAGAGGCAAGAAGATGCAACAAAGAACACCAACAAGCAGACCTCGACAAGGAAAGAGCGCAAGCAAGATTAGAGCAGGCCAGACTCCGAGCTTTGTTAGAATCAGCTCTAGATCGTGAGAACCGTGTCAGAGATATAGCCACCACTCGTCAGCAGCAATTACAAGACCAAGACCAACGTCTCCAAGGTTTTAGGGCACAAATCCACGACCTGGCAGTCTTCACATCTCAAAGTTATGTAAACTGCCAAGGAATGGATTATGAAGCGTTTACAGAGCATGCGCCCACTTTTGCTCGTCATCTAGCAATAGAGTTGGAAAAGGATGTATCGTACGCTGGGAGGCCATCCGGGTCAAGCACCACATTGAGCAGATAATCCAATATTTGACAACAAAAATGGAAAGTGGGGCATGTTGTGAGATGTTATGAATTGTATCTTTTTATTTTGATTTAAGTGTGTGTGTCGTCAAGCCATTTTCTTAAAGTTTTCAAATGTAATTCCATCTTTGTGTATTGAATAAAAAAAGATTGCCTTTGTGTCCGAACTACGCAAGGTCTGATTCATATAAGAACATGATACGTAGGCAATCTCTCAGATTCGACCACCACGATAAAAGATATATATAATAAATAAAAATGAATAACAATTTCAAGAGGGCTGGGACGACACAAGCAGCCGAGCAAATGCATAATAGAAAGGGATTATTTGTCTAAGAGCATTGCATCTCAACGTGCGATTATATATGTGTTAAACTCTCACAACTAACAAGTTTGTTCATTTTCAGAATTCAAGCAGTTAGTTTCTCTAAAGAGTATACTGGCATATTATCACTATCACACAAGATCAAAAGGACCAATACCCGAAAGTATGTCTATTCCAGATGTTGACACAGGTATGGAAATAGAAGAAATGGATGTTGGGAAAATGAAAGAAGAAATGTTTAAGCTCAAGCAGCAAATGGCTGAGATGTACCAAGCTTGGTCTACAGGACAATTACCCCCATCTTACCCAAATAACCCTGCTCCATCAAAGACCCAAACTCAGGATAATATCACCACTGAATTATCCCCAAGTTTTACCATTTATCAGCACTACCGGGCACTACCTCTCAGACACCACAGTCTCCACCTCCAAAGCCAGTTCTGTACCTTCCTCCACCTATGACTCCTGTTTTCGTAGCACCTCCCCCTGCTACATTTCACAAATCTCCTAGTGAGCCTACATTCCAGGCCCAGGACAACCAATATTACCCTCCGGAGCCCACCCTCAAAGCCTCCGAAATTCATTCAACCACTCCTCATTTTGAATCTCCCAACCGAAATTGACAAGCCAGCCAAAAATGCTGAGCAAGAAGAGATGTTCCGGAAGGTCAAGAGTCTAGAACAATCGTTCAGAGACATGCGAGGATTAGGTGGGCAAGTCAGTGTAGCCTACAAAGATTTATGCTTATTCCCCAATGTACAATTGCCAGTTGGCTTCAAGATGCCCAAATTTGACCTATACAGCGGGCACGGCGACCCAGTAGCCCACTTAAGGGGTTTCTGTAGCAAGATGCGAGGAGCTGGGGGAAAGGATGAATTATTAATGGCATACTTCAGTCAAAGTCTAAGCGGATCAGCTTTGGAGTGGTATACACGCCAGGACCATGGAAGATGGTACACCTGGGATGACCTGGCACAGGCATTTGCATACCATTTCCAATACAATCTGGAAATCATCCCAGATCGATTATCTTTGACCAAATTTGAGAAGAAACACAATGAAAGTTTCAGAGAGTATGGTTTTCGGTGGAGAGAACAGGCAGCAAGAGTAGATCCTCCTATGAAGGAGAGCGAAATGGTAGACTACTTCCTCCAAGCCTTGGAACCAACTTACTATGCCCACTTGGTTTCAGCGGTTGGGAAATCATTCAACGAAGTAGTGAAGATGGGAGGTATGGTGGAAGAAGGCCTCAAGACAAATAAAATCATGAGCTATTCAGCAATTAAGGCAACTACTCAAGCTATTCAAGGCGGGGTAGGAGGAATCGGAAGAAAGAAGAGGGAGGAAGCAGCAGTAGTTGATTCAGGAATTTGGCCGGGACCCAGAGGTTCACCGCTTTACTATAATCAACAACGACCTCGCCAATCAGCTTACCACCATGATTCATCCCAACACTACTATCACCCTTCAGAGCCTCATTTTTCCATTAACCATGCTCAAACATACAATCAGCCACCTGTTCACACCAATTGGCGTGCTCCTGTCACACCAAATACTTACCCACGAGCCTATCCCGGACCAGGTTTTAGGCCTAGGCCAGCATTCAGGGGAGAAAGGGAACAGAAAAAGAAAACTTACACTCCATTGGGAGAGTCTTACACTAGTCTGTTCCACAGGCTGAGACAGCTAGACATGCTGAGACCAATACAATCCAAACTACCCAATCCTCCACCAAAGAATCTGGATTACACCATTAGCTGTGAATATTGCTCCGGTGCACCAGGCCATGATACGGAGAAATGTTGGCATTTGAAAAATGCAATACAAGAGCTGATTGATACTAATAAAATCGAGGTTCAAAACCCCGAAGCTCCAAATATCAATAGAAATCCAATGCCAGCCCATCAAGAGGCTAACATGATAGAAATCATACAAGCTGATGGAGGGACAAAGAAGCCGTCACAAACTGTCATGATGATCAAAACTCATGAAACCAAGCCAGATAAGCAGTTAATGGAGGAGAAGCCGGTGTCTAAGCAGAACAAAAATGGTGATGAACCGTCTATGATAGTCGATGAGGGATCATCGAGCAAAGTTGCCGCAAAACAAGAAAGGCCGAAAGTGATAGTACCAGGGGTTGCTAACAAACCCATTGTATTCGTGGAAGGAGCATGTACAGATCAGGTTATTATTGCACCTGTAATCCAGCTGCCGATCATCAACAACAAAGCCATCCCATGGAACTACGAACGAGTGACTGTAATGTACAAAGGCAAAGAAATCAAGGAAGAAGTGTGTGAGGTGAAAGGCTTGACCCGTTCGGGAAGATGTTTTACTCCCGAAGAGCTGAGAAAAACTAAAAACAATCCAATGCCAACAAAGAGAGCTGTGACGGAAGAAGAGGCGGAGGAGTTTTTAAGAAAAATGAAACTCCATGATTATTCTGTTGTGGATCAATTAAAGAAGACCCCCGCTCAAATTTCATTGTTGTCATTACTGATCCATTCAGAGGAACACCGTCTGGCGTTGATGAAAATCCTGAATGAAGCTCATGTTCCTGAAAAGATCTCTGTAAATCATTTGGGCAAAATAGCCAACAGAATCTTTGAGACAAACAGAATTACATTTGCTGATGATGAATTACCTGTGGAAGGTACCGAGCACAACAGAGCTCTTTACCTCACCGTGAAATGTGAAAACTCCGTAGTAACCCGGGTATTGGTTGACAATGGGTCCAGTGCAAACATATGCCCTCTCTCCACTTTAAACAAATTAAAAATTAAAGAGGAGAGGATCCACAAGAATAGTATCTGCGTACGAGGATTTGACGGTGGAAGCAGAGATTCATTTGGCGACATAATGTTGGAACTAACTATAGGGCCAGTTGAATTCACAATGGAATTCCAAGTGTTGGACATATCTGTTTCTTACAACTTGTTATTGGGTCGACCATGGATCCATGCTGCTAAAGCAGTCCCGTCAACACTACATCAGGCTGTCAAGTTTGAATGGGATCATCAAGAAGTAGTCGTGTATGGAGAAGAAAGTTTAAATGATCACAGCAGTACCATTGTACCGGTCGAGGGAACAGAAAATGACCAGGGACCATGGATATACCAAGTGACAAACACAGTGTCGATAGAGAAAATTCCAAAAGGGAAATACCTTCCGAATCCAAGGATATCCTCTGCATCAGTCATGATAGCTTATGAAATGTTAAAGAATGGCTTTATACCCGGCAAAGGTCTGGGCTTATCTCTGCAAGGAATTGTACAACCAGTATCTCTCCCCGAGAACTGGGGAACATTCGGTTTAGGGTTCATACCCACCGCCAACGACATGATAAGGGCCAGGAAGTTGAAACACCAAGCATGGGTTCTTCCAAAACCAGTACCACATCTGTCAAAGTCTTTTGTCAAGACCGGCGCTAAAAATCGCCCGATAACAACAATTCCTAAATCCCGGGTCAATCCTGAGAAGGAATTAATTGAAAGGTTCGAGAAATTGTTTAGTGATGTGAATATGTTGGAAAGCGGAGAAGGGTGTAGCAACGCAGAAGTTCAATTCGTTGGGCCAGAAACAAAGCTCAATAATTGGAAAGCCACTCCTCTCCCAATTCGAAAGGAGTCTTGGTAGTTTATTTTGATTTTCTTTCAGTTTGTTTGGGTTATTTCAAGGTTGTAATCCCAAAGTTTATCTTACAGTCGGTTTGAAGTGTGCAAAACCTTGTTATCTTTCGTCATCCAATAAAAAGCAGTTTCCTTTTTATTATCATTCCTAATAGCTTTCTTTTCTTTTTTCTTCTTTCTTGTACAGTTCCTTTTACGCTGGCTCTAGTGATATGGCATGCATGAGGAATCCTCAGCCCAGTCTTAAAAATCAATCTGGTTCCGAAATATTAATTCAAGAAATATATTGTGATTATGAATCAGAATATGATGAAGATGAGGTTTTTGAAGAGATTAGTAAAGAGTTAATTCACTTTGAGGAAAAAATCAAACCTAACTTGAGTGATACCGAGGACGTCAATATAGGGGACACGAGTAATGTCCGGGAAACTAAAATAAGTGTCCATCTCGAACCAAAGATCCGAGAAGAGTTAATTAAAGCACTCATAGAATTCAAAGATGTTTTTGCATGGTCGTATGACGACATGCCGGGCTTGAGCACTGATTTAGTGGTCCACAAATTGCCCACCGATCCAACGGTGCCTCCTGTCAAGCAGAGGCTGAGAAAATTCAAGCCTGATATGAGTATGAGAATTAAGGAAGAAATCACCAAACAATTGGAAGCAAAGGTCATTCGAGTCACTCGATATCCTGTTTGGTTGGCTAATGTCGTTCCTGTGCCAAAGAAAGACGGCAAAATTAGAATATGCGTCGACTATCGCAATCTCAACAAAGCAAGTCCAAAGGATAATTTCCCATTACCCAATATCCATATTTTGATCGACAATTGCGCCAAGCATGATATAGGGTCTTTCGTGGATTGTTATGCCGGGTATCATCAAATTCTAATGGATGAAGAAGATGCAGAAAAGACGGCATTCATCACACCATGGGGAACTTATTGCTATCGGGTAAT